>NC_136497.1:73052533-73085033 GCF_053919585.1 Euprymna scolopes
GAAGAAAGTAGATGTACCTGTAAAGATGGGAGCTTTCGGGAGTGTAACAAATGAATTTGACTAGTGGATTGAGAAGATTGGGATCAATTGCAACGTTAGAGTGCTTCAGAAGACTACCTTGTTGGGAACCACCATACTTTTACGAGTAAAAAAAAAAAGATAATAACCTATGGTGATTTCTTCTGATTCCTCTATCAGCAAAAATCGGCAATAATAAGAGACAGTTAAAAAATGTGACCATTGAAATACTACTACTACTACTACTACTACTACTACTACTAATAATAATAATAATAATTTATCTATATTAAAAATATATTTCTAATATTGCATAATGTCTTTATATATTCTTATATTTTCATATGAATATTTGAACATTTCTGGAATGTCAATAATGTATCCCCGCCACACACACACATATATATATATATATATATATATATATATATATATATATATATATATATACACACACACACACACACACACACACACATATATATATATATATATATATATATATATATATATATATATATATATATATATATATATATATATATATAAATCAGGTGTCTTTGCCACAAATCAAAAACTTAGCTTTCATTTAAAATGTGCATTATTGATTTCTTGCAGAGTTTTGGAAATGTATGATTAATTTTTAAGGAGAATTCTGTACAAAATTTCAATTGTAATTTATTTGTTCAATCTTTCTCGACTTTCAATCATCTGTTTTTTATCAATAGATGTTTTGAAAAAAAATGCTTATGTCTTTAATGTTAAAAGTGTGCCGTTCATGCTGTCTTCCGTATTCATTTCACTTTTACTTGTTTTCTATTTCTCTTTCCTTTTTCAGCGCGATCTTTTTTCCTCGCTCCCCCCCTTTCTGACTGTTTATTTTCTTTATTTCTCCCTTCCTTTTTGTTCTCGATTTATTTCTGCCTAACCCTATTATTTATGTTTCTTTTATTTCCTTCTTTATTACTTTTTTCTTTTCTTTTATTTTCGTTGATTTTTATGCAATTTTCATTGTAAGAGAACGTTTCGGCGCGTGTTAAAATATCAGTGGCAGCCGAAGGATTGCTGGCTAGTAAAAATCTTAGCAGCAGCCATTAAAGCATGTATGCAAATTAGCAAGTGTGCACAAGCTTGTGTCGCAAGAAAAGTGCTCGAAAGCGAAGTGTCCGGGTAAAAATGGACGAATGAAAATGAAGGCGAATAAGCGAAGGCCAGGCCGACACGTGATGGCGAGGAAGGAAGAATTTTAAAATGTACATGTGTGTGCGAAAAAACTTTGAAAATATAATGAAATGCGTGTTTTTGGAAGAACCACGAATAAGGCCATTTCATTTGCACTAAGAAAAAGTGAAAAGCAGGATTATTACAGAGTGGTCGCTAGAAAAGCGGAAAATTTGGAATCCATATTAAATAAAGAAGTAGTCAAACACCTCAGCAGAAACAATCTCCTTAGTGACATGAAATATGGTTTCCGCTCCGCAAGATCTACAGCAGATGTGCTAACGGTTATATTTCATAGGATTAGTGAATCTCTTGACAAAGGCTTCCTTTCCAGGGCAATTGCTCTTGACATATCGAAGGCTTTCTTCACAAGATTACCAGCTACGGTATCACTGGAAATGTTTTCTCAGTTATTAAATCATTTTTCTCCGATAGGTTCATAAGAGTAGTGGTTTATGGGCAGAAATCAGAGGCCCACAGTATTAATGCTGGAGTCCCTCAGGGGCCCATCCTGAGCCCAACTCTCTTCCTGATCTACATCAATGATCTCCCAAAACACACTTAAATCTTTCGTTGACATCTATGCTGATGACACGACCATTTATGGCAACAGATCAAAAGCCCTAAACGACAAATTCTCTCTGGTTCTCTCTCCTCTGATCTTGAGCGCGTGGTACAGTGGGGGAAGAAATGGCTAGTTACTTTTAATACATCCAAAACCAAGCTTCTATCTTTACATCATCAACGCTCTGCTCCCCATCTGGCATCAATTGAAATGGATGGCTCTCGTCTTGGGGAGGCTCCATGTTTTGACAAGATTCTTGTTTGACCTTTACTCCTGATCTGAAATGGAACACGTACATCAGGTATGTTGCCAAGGACGCTGGGAAAATGGTGGGATCCTTCTACCGCTCCAGAAGATATCTAACTACATGCAATTCTCTATCTGTATAAAAGCCAAGTATGTCCAAGGATGGAGTACTGTTACCACATCTGGACAGGAGCTGCTAAAAGTAGCCTATCCTGCCTTGACAGAATACAAAATAGACTTCGTGGCTTAGTGGGGGATGCCCTGTTCTCTTCTTTGCATCCTCTTTCCTACAGAAGAGACGTTGCGAGTCTGTCTTTGTTTTATCGTTATTTCCATGGCAAGTGCTCGTCTGAGCTCCAATCTCTCGTCCCCCTCACAAATCTTTCACGAAAAACACCCGTCTTGCTGAAACTGTCATTAATTTTCCCCACTCTTTATCTGTGCCTAAATCCAAACGTATCTTCCATGAGCAGAGCTTTTTTCTTAGAAGTGCACGACTGTTGAACTCTCTTCCGTTTGCCTGTTTTTCACCTGACTACAACTTGGATGTCTTCAAGTCCAACATAAACAAATTCCTGACAAACCGCCTTCTTAAGTAAGACACTATCAAATCTCCAATACTACTGATTACTACGATATTATCTCATTGATTATCTCATGCTTTATTGTAACTATCTCATCGATTACTGTACACGCAATAACCCTTATCCCCGAGTGGCTTCTGGGCCTTGATAAGTGGTGACCTCCATGTAAAAAAAAGGTCAGCTTAGATCATGAATAAAATGCGTCATTGCTATTTTTTGATTGGTGCCGTGTGAGTGTTGCAAAAATTAATCGTTTTTGACACTGCAGTGAAATGCACCGACGACATTTTGAGTATTTATGAGGGTAATATAACATTTGTGTTTGAAAAACTTTGGAAAATTATTCTTTGCAAAAATAAATCGTTGTTTGACAAATTTCCCGCTTTTCTAGCGACCGCCCTGTATTTCGTTCCTATTTATTCTTGTGTGTTTCTTCTTTTGCGACGGTACTAGACGGCGTGGGGGGGGAGGTACGAAAGAGGCTTGAACTACAGCGACACAGTTAAAAAAGTAACGGCCACGCTACATTACATCTTTTTCTTTCTTTTTTTCTTTTTTTCTTTCTTTCTTTCATTCTTGTTTCCCTTACTCTTAACTTCCTTTCTTTATTCATTTATCCCTTTCTACCTCATATTTTTATTTCCTTCTTTTCTGTAAATCCTAACTATCCCCCTTTTTTTGCGTTACCCTTTCCTCATTATTGTTTTCCCTTTCGATGTCTTCTTTCTTTATTTACTTATATTTTATCGCATTTTTCTTCTTTCTTTCTTTTTTCCTTTTTGTATTTCATTCCTTCCTTATCGGATATTGTCTAAAAACACACGTTAAGTCAACATTTTAGTATATCTATTTAAACAATAAAAACAAAAACTTCAGTTTCAAAGCGTATTATGTATTTCGCTAGTCGGGCGATCGTTTACTAAAGGGAAAAGAATTTATTCATAGACAACACTAACCTAGATCGACATTTCTTGACCTCAGTTGACTGCGATAACCTGTGTTGCAATATGCTTTGGTTATAACATCTTTGTTCTTATGTTATGTATATATACGAGGTGACTTCAATATGTTTTCAGACTTTTTTTTAGTATGGCCATTTTTATTGATAGTACACACATGAAACTCTAATCTCCTTAGAAGTAATCTCCGCCGGCTGCAATGCACTTGTGCAGTTCCAACAACTTACGAAAGGCTACATGAAGTTCTCTTGTGTGAGCATGGCAATGACTCTTGTCACAACCTCTTCCATCTACTCAATTCTCTCATAACGACAGCTTTTAAGTTTTCCTTGAGCTATAGAAATAACCAAAAGTCACAGGGCGCAAATTCTGGACTATAGAAGGGCGAGGAACTGTCTTGATGGCCATCTTGGTAAAAAAAAGACTGTGACAAGGATTTGCTGACTGGTGTAAATACAACTGACCCGATTTGAAGAGTACTGACATCTTCTGACAGAATATCTTCCTGAACGCTCTTAAAATCTCAATATAATATTTCTTGTTGACTGACTGTCTGTTTGGGAACCCAGTGCATATATATCATGTTTATGCTGTCAATAAAATAGATAATCATAAGTTTCTAGGTAGATGTTCTCTCTCTGGCTTTCTTGGGTCTTGGTGAGCCAGCACACTTCCACTGGAAACTCTGTCTCTTGGTCTCTAAACCATAGCACTAGATCCAGCGTTTATCGCAGGTCACTAGAGAATACAGAACTACGGGATCATAATTGATTAACTTGACCATCCCCCTGCTGTCATGACAACGTCTTTCTTTCTGATCTACTCTGAACATCCTTGGGACAAACTTCACGCAAATCTTCCGCATCTTTAGTTCCTGGCGAATAATTGTGTGTACAGATCCAACACTGACATCAAACTGCACTTATTGTCTCTATAGACACACAACCATTGTTATCCATGAAATTCATTATCTGGTAATCACCTCTGGTGTTCTGACCTCTCTAGTCCTCCTACAAATCCCATCATCCCTCACAAACTCCCTGCCTTCCTTCTCACAACTGATGCTCGATTCATGCGAGATTGTTCAAAAGAAGTCTGAAACATTCCATACGTTTCTGCGGTATTTTTCCCCAAATTTAAACGTCCAGATTGCAATTTTGAAATTAACAAGCTGTGACAAGCAGGCTTTAGTAGAATGTGTTCCCATTCCTGCTGTAGCTGTTCATTGTAACGTGAAATCATAAAAATTGATCAGTCATCTCATAAGTTATATAGCAATAACATACTGAATTTTATAGATTTAAATACTTGTATAAAAATAGTTTGGAAACGTAATAAAGGCACCTCGCATATACGTGTTTTGTATATATATATATATATATATATATATATATATATATATATATATATATATATACTTCAGAATAGTTTTTATTTAACAATCAGTTGTTATGGAAACGTGAGATTGTAGGTTTACAAAAGATTACTGGCAGTAATATTCTATAAGTTATCCCATCTAAACAAGAATTGCTCGATATGCAAAATAGAGCAAATAGGGTGCATACCTTTATAACTATTTGCTAATATTTTCTCTCCTCTGATGAGATGGTAGACATCGAAACCCTATAGGTTAAGGAGATTAATTTTCTAAAGCATTCTTTGTCTTGCTTAGAATAATAAAAATTCTTTGATATGAAACTCAACCACTTCATTTCATTTCAATGAGAGTTTTTTGAAATTCATTGAATTACAAGTTAATATATATATATATATATATATATATATATATATATACGTGTATTTATTTCCTACTTTTGTCAATCATCTAGAGCACTCATGTCTTTGCTATCTAATGTATGTGTGCATACAGAGTGTAGAAATATTCATTGTTCCTTATGTATATAACATGTTCATTGTTGTGCTGTCGATCTTCCCAAATGTACGTAGTAAACAAAAGCGACAAAACCCTTTACAGACAGCTTTTCTCACGATCAAACGATTACAACATGCCTGTTAGTCTCAGACCAAAAGAATCACATACCTTCTTCTTCTCGTCCAATCCTCTAAAACGTTTTTCTTTTCTCACTTCCCCTTATAGTTTAAGTTCCTTCTTTTCTGTAAATCCCTTCTAAACCTCTAAAAGAACGCCATAACAACGTGCTGAATTTTACATGGGTTATATTCGTCTGATGAATTTCCTTGTCGAAGCTTGGCTCGCTGGGTACCCCTCTACATCTCCACTCATTCCCCTACCCACTTCCAACAGGGTCGTCCACACGTCTGCTCGTTAACATCTTTCCCGTCAACTCATTTGTTTGATTTTTGCTAACTATTACGTCAGCAAATCAGCAAATCACGTGTCATTCACGTAAGCTAAACCTTCTTTACTTAAACTAACCAAATTCCAATCTGCTTGAAAATTCCTAAATCAGCTTTCTTCATTTTATTTCTGAGTTAAATCCCTAACTAAACATCCAAAGCCGCAAGTACACATTTTCCAAAATCTAATTGTTTTATATTTTTCTAATAATAATAATAATAATAATAATAATAATAATAATAATAATCGACCAGGTTACCCGGCGTTGCCCGATCAATATCTAACAGCATTAGCACCTTAGCAGGTTAAGTACAAACTGACTCGAAGTTTTGTCATTTGTGTTTATTATTGTTAATTCACCTTGAACGAAGTCTACAGGTATAATGTGTAGGGAGTTGAGAAGCGAGATGTCTGCTTACATTACACTTGAACTTCTACATGTCAGTACGGACAGGGAAGCAAAGACCATGGAGGGGATGCCAAAGTCTAGGAACTTTAGTTTTAGTAATCTTTACAGCAAGAGTGTATAATTTTGTTACTTGTCGTGTTAGTCGGGGAGTATTTACATTAAAGGGGATACAAGTGCTCTGAGTTCGTCGGAGTACATTCCATTAAAGTACTTGTAAATTGGACATGTGGTTGCAGTATTTCGGCGATAGGGAAGAATTTATAGTTTGGTTGGTAGTGCAGATGGGAGATTTGATAATAAACAGAATTTCAGAATAATGTGGTCGTCAAGTAAATACTTAGGAACTAGAAGAAAACAAATATTTGTTCTGATCAACTAAAATCAGCTATTTATCTATATATCTGTAACAGTGAAATTGTCTCTGTGTGTGTGTTTGTGTGTGTACACATTTCCCTACCAAACTACTCTGTCAATTTTCAGTCTACAGTCTCGAGATTTGACATAGAGGTATTGAGATGTGGAAAAATCTTTTTAATCGGTGTTCTGCCAGAACTTTTGACCTTTGAAAACTCTACCAAAACTCCCCTCCTAATTTTTAGTCTAAACACTTGAAATTTCAGATGTAGGTTACGTGGACATGGATCAAACTTTTTAATTTGATTTGCGCCCAAAACAATAAATGTTAAGAGGTCAAAATTGGGTCCAAAAATTGACCTCTGTGGTTTCTGAAATAATTTTTGGTCTAAACCTTTGAAATTTTACATAAAGTGTGTTCAGACATAGGGCAAGATTTTTTTATCGATTTTTGGCCGAAAAATTGGCTGCCAAGGGATCAAAGTTCAAAAGATTTAACCTTTGCGGTCTGTAGCAAATTATTCAACGAACTTTAGGTCTAAACACTTGAAATTTTAGATGTAGGTTACCTGGACATGAGTCAAACTTTTAATATATGTATACATATGCACATAAATTTATGAACAGTACATAGGGCACAAGCAACGCCGGGATGAACTACTAGTGTTCAATAATTTAATAGATATACATCTATAACTTATTTTTAGCTAACGTTGTATTATTTAAAATAAAATTATAGATTTATAATAATTTTGTTTAATGAATAACTTAATAAAAAAACAATACAATTATAATCATATTTTCCAAATCATATTTAAGAAAAATTATTTGGTAAAAATACGGCCTAGTTTAAAAACACAGCTAAAAGAAAAATAAAATATAAATGCTTCCACACAATAAAACATATAAATAACAAAGAGCTTCGCAACATGATTGAGAACAGAAATAACGTATAGAGAGCGGTTCCTCTATTGGGTCTATATTTAGCAGATTATGCTGAAGTTGTTACTAAATATATCTTCACGGTCGGATTTTTCTTTTTCTGTTTTTCTTTATTTTTTTGCTGAAGAATTTGTTAACAGTAGATTTGAAAACCCCATGTTGTAGTAAGCTGGAAAGCAGACCAGTTATACTGTTTCACTGACGGGCAGTTGATGGCAAAAAAATGGTCTCATGGAATTCGGTTTAGTTTTGGGTAAACTAAGGAAGAAAGGAAAATTATGTGCAGTGGTTGTAGCTAGATGAGTTTTTGATGTGAATGTTTTACATCGTATATGCTTACATGGTGGTTGAGTAAAAGTGGATTAAGGTTCTATTAAGCAAGAGGAAACCAATCTTCCAGGAATTACCCCTTCTTTTGGGGATGGAAGGTTATTGTCGATCGGTTTTGTCGCAACATTGCGAGAAATGCCGTCGGGCTCAATCAAGACTATTTCCATAATCGCCAGAAGCAATATCTTATACGGGTTAGGCATTCACTATTACCTGCTCTAATATCTAATTTTGTTAAAGTGTGGAATTGCAGGTAAATATACAAAGCTGTTTTTTGCTCATTTAACTCGTATAAAAGTTTATATCTGTGTATTCATTCTTTGAGTACTGCCATCGGCGCCTTCATAGTTGTCGTTTTTTTCACGACGTTTCAGTCAACTTATCCTTTGGCCTTCTTCACGGGATTAACAACGACGGGATAGGAATAATGAGTCTTGTAACTGTATCCCCAGTAATTACTGCATTCCATAGTTGTTGTTGTCTCACCACGTCACTAATCCTCTGGCTTGCTTTGATAAGATTACAACCGCTATCTTCACACAATGCCCAGGTGGAACCATAGAGACTCAACGCCTTGATCCACTGCGTCACGGGCCCTGAAACGTGGTGAAACAACAACAATTATTAAGATGAGGATAACAGTTAGCAAGAGATTACACAAGTCATGAACACTCATCTCAAACGATTCCAAATAAATAAAAATATATATAAGTTGATACCTGATATTACAGTTCATCTTTTCTCATTGAGGGAGAAATCCTCCTACACTAATGCAATTATTATGCTTAGATCCCAATGAAAATGCCCGATTTTAGGAGAGCTTATTCGTTCTCACATTACAAACCTTGCCCTCGTGGAGAGGTAAGTAAACCGTGGCAATATGTACATTGTCATTTCGAACGAAAATAATTATTTACCTACTTTATAAAAATATAGTATCATTTTGGTTATACATATGTATATATCTGCACGTATACCTTTACACGGAAAAAGATTACTGCATATTGATTATGTTAATTGAGCAAGGATTATAGAAGAAAGGATGTGTATGTATGCGCGAACATGCGCGCGCGTACGTGTGTGTGTGTGTGTGTGTGTGTGTGTGTGTGTGTGTGTGTGTGTGTTTATATTACATATAGCTGCAAAACTATGCTTTTTGGGAGGCATTGACTCAGCTGGTGGCGATTTTATAAAAATACAACCTCTTCCCTTCCCACAAAAAAGAAATTAAAAAGAACAGAGGAAGAAAGTGAAACAAAGTAAGACCCACACCCCCCCCACTCCCAACTCGCACTTTGTCAAAAAAAAAAAAAAAAAGAAAAAAAAAAGAAAAAGTCCAAGGGTCAAAATTAAATATTGGGTTTCCACAGGTCAGTTGTACTGAATGCCCTTTTGAAGGAAATGAACGACTAAAATGGGCAAACGATTTAGACCGAATTTGAAAACGCCGAAAGAAAAGAGGAACTCTAATGAGAAAGTGAAAAGGTTGGACACCATCGGGCGTTATAAGGATTGTTTTAAAGTGGTTTCTGTTTATATTATAGAGACAGGAGGGGGTGAGTACCCACCAACCTGGTTTTACTCCGAGCCCACATTCCTATAGCAACGTCGAAATTTTTCACTGCACAGGTAAAATCTAAAGGAGTAAGCCCTTACTACTACTACTACTACTACTACTACTACTAATAATAATAATAATAATAATAATAATAATAATAATAATAATAATCTCTACTATTATATAAATCCAACTTTGTTGATGTGTGTGTGAGAGAGAGAGAGTTTCCTACGGACTCGAAAGCGGTCGTCCCAATTTTTATGAAATTTCACCCAGAGGTACTTTATATGCCTGCCAGTATTTTCGTAGGTAAAAATCGGAATGTCTTCGATAGGTATCGATTGTCGATAATCAAAAAACTCCAATGAAAGAAGTAACAAGATATTTTGATCAAAGTCATCACCTTACACAGCCCAGCAATCCCAGCATTACGTGTGCATTTGAGAAGTTTTATTACCGCAAAAGCCGTAAGGCCCTACATGTAAAATCAACAGTAGAATCTTTGATATGACGTGGGCGCATTCAAAATGAATGTCAAGTATCATTGTGAAATTGTGCAATGATACTTGACTTTTTCATTTTAAACTTGAATCCAAGCCGTTATCAACGCGCACCCAGTAAGGCGAGACATATAAAATCAACAGTATGTTCTTTGATATGACGGGGGCGCGTTCGAAATAAATGTTTCTGTTTAGGGCACAATTGAAGTATGATACTTGACTTTTGAATTTTAAACGTCTAATTCAGGGGTTTCTTTCTTGGAGTCTGATATGGTAAATATCTCAAACAGAGCGATGAAACTTTCAGGTCATGAATACATAAGCTCAGGCATAATAACAATGCAATTTGCAATACACTCTGATCTGGACAGAATAAAAAATAGGAGGCATTATCTTTCGAACCACGTCGTATATAAATATATTGAAATACTTTGATTATGGGCATACTTCCCCGAAAGGAAAATATGGGAGCGTGTGTGCTGATGTATGTATGAGTGTATGTGATTGTATGTGCATGAGTATGTGAAATTTTACTCCGACGCTCCGCCCCCAACAAGAGAAAAGTATATGACTACTCATGGCAGAAATTTTATCAGCGAATACAAGTGACCTTTTCATGCTTTTCGTTTCTGGTTGGCATTGACCTAGTTTTACTTTATTTCATTTTCTTTGTTCTGATTCTATTTTATTTTTATTTTTATTTTTGTATGAACCTACACAATATGGAGACGGTTTCGCTATCAATCTGTGTTCGCGTTTTACGTAGATTTTATTTACACATCTTAATACTCAACGACTAAGGCACGAAACAAAAACATCGTTGTACCGCCGAGGAAGGCGTGTCAGGTTGACTGAAATATCGAAGTTATAAAATACTAGCAGGTAGCAGCGACATTACCCGGGATTGAATACAGAACAATGACGGTTTCACACTCACGTATTTTTATTGTCATCGAAATCAGTGAAATCAATCATTTTCAATCAAATCGATTGATTGCCTGCTCGAGTTGTTGGCCCACCGCGTTGCACTGAGAGGAAGCTTCCAATGCCTCCCGCAGAAACTTAGTCCACAATACATTATAGTCTACATTGCACTGTAGAGAACCTATTGTTGCTTTTATAAAATTTATATATATATATATATATATTGTTATTGTTGTTATTTTTCAAGCGATACATACGGTTAATATTGGCTCCGCCTCGGAGCTCATTTTTTTTTTTTTTTTTTTTTTTTACTTAGAAAGTCTGAGGTTCGATCCCTAGAAACAGTTAAACTACGCTGATGAGAGGTAATGACCTTGAAACACGCGTGTACGTAGATTACTGTTTTAAAAATAATAAATAAATAAAAATGTTATATACGTCAAAATTAAAAAGGGCGACTTTCTAAGTAAATAAAAAAAAAATGAGCTCCGAGGCGGAGCCAATATTAACCGTATGTATCGCTTGAAAAATAACAACAATAACAAAATCTAAATTTATAAGCGATAAAAATAAACAGTATAATTAATCTAGGGATTATGGCCCAACGGTTAAGGCACCGGACTGTCGTAAACATGGTCTGAGGTTCGATCCCTAGAAACAGTTAAACTACGCTGATGAGAGGTAATGACCTTGAAACACGCGTGTACGTAGATTACTGTCTTAAAAATAATATATATATATATATATATATATATATATATATATATATTCCTCTTATCTATTGGCCTTTCTGGTACCTAAGGTACTTAAGCTTTTATGCATTTTTATTCTCATAGCATTTATATGCTAGTTGACATGTCGCAGAATGGATCTTGTAATCCTAACCTTACTAATTAATAGTTTAGTTTTTTCTATTTTATTATTTAATTCATCTATTTTTTTTTTTATATATATTAGTAAAAATAGTAACCGTATTTTTTTACATTTTTTTTTATTGGGGAACTGGTATTATCCACTGGATAGCCATGTATTTAACAGCTGTCCTGTTTTTAAATCTCCGAAACAGCTACATGGTAAGCAGCTGATGATCCTCGTTTTCTATTTACAAAATTTTAGTTAAGGTTTTCTCTTTTCATTCTTACGTAGTTAAATTCTGTTTTAAAATTGAAGACTTTTGCGAAATCGGCTTATGAAAATGCTAAGTCTATTTCTATTTAACAATTTTAGTTAAGGCTTTTTTTCTCTTCCTTATGTAAACCGATTCTCTTTGGTCATTATAAACATTTTAAAAGACGGATTATGAAGGTGCTAAGTCTGTGATAGGTTAAAGTTTATACGTATATTTTTCCATCCGGGAACTAAAACTGTATTCTTTATTTTTATTTTTGTATTTTTTTTTATTCAAAGCTTCTTTAGACTATATATATATATATATATATATATATATATATATATATATATATATATATATATATATATATATATATATAGTCGGAGTTTTTTATTCAAAAGTAATGGACTAGTGAATTCAACGAGGTTGTTAGATAGTGCTTAATAAAAAGAGCTGATAATACTTGTTTATTGTTATATAAACATGTTTACATCCCGCTGCTACAAACAGCCACTTGTTTCAATCAAACAACAGGTATCATCAGGCAGCGACTTGACTATTCAAATGTTCAATGAATAATGGATTTTTATTTTATTTTAGGTAGGAACTCTTTAAAATTTGGAGTTAAAAAACTTTAAAACACATAACTTTAATTATAAGATGTAAAGAGGGAGGGGCAATCTAAAAAAAAAATGGAGAGAGAATGATTCGGAAGAGAAAAAAAGGAATAGAGAAATAAAATAAATAGAGAAAGAAAATAGAGAAGAAGAAAAATATAATATGGAGAAGAAAAAGAAAAACAGATAAGGGGTTATTATAAAGAATAATATATATATATATGCTTTTCGGCTTGTGTGGTAATAACGCTTCTCAAACGCACTTGCGATCTTAGGCTGTGTAAGGTGTAAACATAAGTCCAACTAGCCTATTCCTTCTTTCATCGTATTATGTCGATTATCAATTATCGATACTTATCGAAGACATTCTGATACAAAAGCTATCTAAGAACACTGCGAGGCACATAAAGTA
Organism: Euprymna scolopes; assembly: GCF_053919585.1. Classification (NCBI taxonomy): domain Eukaryota; kingdom Metazoa; phylum Mollusca; class Cephalopoda; order Sepiida; family Sepiolidae; genus Euprymna; species Euprymna scolopes. The sequence continues at coordinate 73,065,604 of NC_136497.1, forward strand.
CTTTTCATGTGAAATTTCATAAAACCGCCCCAGCAGTTAAAGAGTTCATAGGGAACAAAATCACACACACAAACACACACACACCCACAAACACACACACACAGACAATTTCCTTTTATCTATTAGTATAGATCAGGGTTCTCAAGCGGGGTCCACATGGACCCTAGGGGTCCATGGAACATTTTGGTGGCCCATGAAGAAAATCACATCAGAATAGTTTTTATTATTAAAATAAATTAATTTCTACTATAATTCCGGATAGTTTTTTTTTTCAATCATTCAAGTTATTTTAACTATATTTCTATTTTCCAGGTTTACCGCATTAAATTAGTTCTCATTTAAAAATAAAGCTTAATTATATAATATTTCTTTGATTATTAAAACCTCAAAATTTATATTAGTGAAAACTAGAAGATTGTCTTATGACCAATAGTTATGAAGGAGTCCACCAAGATAAAAAGAAGGGAAAAGTGGTTCATGAGTAAAAAATGGTTGAGAATCACTGTTATAGATCTGTACGAGCCTTTTTCAAGTCCCACACAAAACACGCATTCATATGTCAAGCTGTCATATACATACGCTCACACAAACATACGCGCCCACGTCCACACATGTACACATATTCACGTTCGCGTACATACACTCACATTCACGTGTATATACACACACGCTTACGTATACACATGTACTCACACACGCGCACACGAACGCACACATGGACAACGTCACTTCCGCTTTCTAAGGAAATACACATGCGCAAAAGACACTTCGGAAACGAGTATAAAACAAGGAGACAAGCTGTTTCTAATCCTTTTTAGGACTAGCTCTCGGCTAGAGAGGTTGGGCTAACCAACCGCCTCCCCTTTGGGAGGCGCACGCTCGCGCGCGTCAACACCCCTGCGACTATGTATGGGGCACGAGTTAACAAACTGTATGTATACATTCTCACTCTTTCTCTCTCTATCTACTACTGTTCCCTGAGAACACCTTCGCGTAGCTGACTACTAACTGATGACAACTCTAATATCCTCTTCTTTGTATACACGCTGGATTCTCATTTCCACTACAACACTCACTTCAATTCCCACGTGCGAGCAAACGATAGTGACCCGAACTTGAGATGAAAACACATTTCCTTTTCTTGCTACAACACCAGTCCTGCAACGAACATTGGTTACATACGCGCGGACATGTTACAACTAAAACGTTCATTTCTTTCAACAGCAAATAAAGGACGTTTATCTTATCCATTAATTGAGTTTTTGTTTCCTTCAATTCCATTCGTTTCATTATTCTTTTGTAGCGGGATTGAGGTATTTATATATCCTAGTGCCCTACAGATCTTTATCTATTATGATGACGAATAAGAGCAAGCATACCCTTGAAAGAATTACTTCATAAACATTCGAAAAACGCAGTAATGGTGTAATTCTTTATTATTATTATTATTATTATTATTATTATTATTATTATTATTATTATTATTATTATTATTACTCACAAGGAGTTTTTACACAGGTCAGCAACAAAGAATTCTTTTCAAGAACAACCCGTGGTATTCCACAGAGTCTGAGTGATAACACGTCTCCCCAGATTTCCAGTACTCTCCATCTCTTTTGATATTATTCGCACATTAATTTGCGTTATAAAAACAGCCGCTTACCATTGATTTATCGTTCTAGAATTCGGTCACAAAGCCTCCCCAAGCTCCAAGTCCTTTTCGCCAGTATAGGACTGGTTATTATTATTATTATTATTATTATTATTATTAATAATAATAATAATAATAATAATAATAATAATAATAATGATAACAATAATAATAATAATAATAATAATAATAATAATAATAATAATAATAATAATAATAATACATTAACTACAAAGTGTTGTGATATTTTACACCGGTTTCTTTTCCTTAAGAGCGGGCTCCAGCACCAAACCTCGCGAGGATACTGAAAGAGTCAATTAGATGGAAAGCACCTGGCGTGGGATGTTTGCTGAGCAAAGCAGAACCGACTTTTGGCGTATGGTGATGTGATGTTGTATCTGATTCCCAAGAATTTCAGCTGTTTCATAAAGCCATCAGACTTTGAGCCAAGTGCACCGATGATTTTTGACGCGATGGAAGTTTTTATATTCCACAATCTAGCAACCTTCCTCCTCAGTTTTTGATAGTTCCTATTTCTTCTTCTTCTTCTTCTTCTTCTTCTTTTTTTCTTCTTCTTCTTCTTCTTCTTTTTTTATTATTCTTTATAATAATAATAATAATAATAATAATAATAATAATTATTATTATTATTATTATTATTATTTAATAGCAGTCTCAACTTTTGAACTTTTTAGTTGAATTTCTTCTTGAAAATAAGGTCAATTTATGTAATCTACGTTGATTAGTTCTGGATGATTTGAAAGCACCAGGATATCGGATAAATGTGTGTGTATGTGTGTGTGTTTGCGTGTGTGTTTGCGTGTATATATATATATATATATATATATATATATATGTATGTGTGTGTGTAGGTGTGTGTATTAGGGTTGGAACGATTAATCGGAACGGAATCGGAATCGAAATCAAGAATCGAAAACGAAACAACCCAAAGTTTTGAGGGGTGGGGTATGGGAATCGGTATCTGAATTGGAAAAAATGTGATGCTCTAACGATTCGTTTGTTTTCTGAAAATTTGCTTTTGATTAAAAAAATTTTTTAACCATTGTTGGCACTAATGCTAAATAATAAATATGTATTTAGTTTAAATTACCGGTAAAACTAAAATCTATATATCAGCCCCATCCTAACGAGTGTATTTTTACGTTTGCGCATATTTAACAGATTTATATCGTAATCCGAAATTACTAATCCTGTACAAAATATTTACGGATTTTAAATCGAAATAAGAATCAGTTAATCGTATCGGAATCGGGAATTTAGAGCTGAATCAGTAATTTTATCGGATTTGGGAAAAATTTTGGAATCTTATATATATATATATATATATATATATATATATATATATAATTATAGTGGGTAGCAAAAGTATTTGTTACATTGGCCTTTTTCGTATTTCAACAGATATTATCCATCCAAAAATAAAACGGAAATGAAGATATACCTAGTTAACAAATATTTATTAACGAACACTCAAATTACTCATATGCAAAAGTATTTAACACATTTACTTATATTTAGTTGTTTATCCTCTGTTCTGCCTTACAACCTTCAAAAGCTTTCCATAACGTTCTAGTAGTTTCTTACAAGCACTTGCTGGTTATTTCAGCCATTCTTCGAAAACTTTCTTCAATTCCTTGATATTCTTGGAATCTCTTGCATGCTTCTCTAACTTCAAAGTTTTCCATAGATTTTCGATAGAATTTAGATCGATTGAGTGTCTAGACCACTATAGAACACTAATCACATTATCCTTAAACCATTTCATAGTTATTTGAGCCTGGTGTCTGGGATCATTGTCTTGCTGGAAAATAAAGTCACGGCCCAATCCCAAATCTGCGACATTCTTGAACAGATTGGTTGAGAAAATCTTCGTGTATTTTGCTGCGTTAATTTTCCCTTTCTATGACTTCTATTCCTCCGGCTCCATTTGCAAAAAAGCAGTCTTAAATCATCATATTTCCACCTCCAAATTTTACAGTCGGAATTGTATTAGATGGTTTGAATTTTGTGCCATTTTTTCTCCGTATATGGATGTGTATGTTTCTTCCGAAAAGCATGGGGAAGGTGCGGCGTCTAGCGTAGGGTTCATTAGGGGCGAAAAAGATTAAAAGGAATTATAGAATGTTGGGGGAGTTTTATTGAATTCTAAATAAATAAAGGAGAAGCTTGTTTAGGCACCGCCTAAAGTGGCCGCAAAATCAAGTTGTTGTTTTTTAAAACGAAATTACATTTATTAAAATCCACTATTTCTAAGTAACTTTTTTTTTTCCAGAAAGATAAAACCCTGAATTTTATCATATTGAAAACAGAATAATGTAAAACTTTTTCTACTATTTTTAATTAAATTTTAAATGTTAAATTTTCCCAAAAAGTTAACAATTGACATTTTTTGTCTTGCACAAAAATCGTACATAAATATTTAAAAAAAAAAGTTTTTGAAATAATTAATTTATTTATTTATTGTCTAACTAAGATTTAGGATGATTTTCTAAGAGAATAAGCAAAAATATTATAATATAAGTACCAGGATTTCAAGTAATTCAACTTATTCATATAGGCAACCAGTTACTTCGCGTCGATCTAGAGTCTAAATCGACAATGTTTACGTTTGCATTTGATAAAAAGCAAACTATGGAAGACCAAACAGGCCAAAAAAAACTTATTTTTCAGTGACGAAAATTTCAATGTATTATTAGCGCTGAGGCTGGCCAGTACCAGATGGGTGACCATTTGTATGAGTTTGGTTTTTAATGTGTATGTGTGTGGGGGCCAGGCTCCCCAAAATGGGGGGGGGGGCAATTTAAAGCAGAATAAAAAAAATTATTTCAGCGCGTTTGGTCCACCGTAGTCGAAAGGGGGCAAACGTTTTTAAACGGGATCGAAAAAATGATGCTATTTTTAACACAAAGGGCACAATATTTATCGAATTTTTTTTTGTATCGATTCTTCAAAGTATGCCCTGTTTAATAATGGTCATGCATTATTCGGCTCGCTAAAAAAAATGTTAATTTATTTATCAAAGATTTTAAAATGGCTTTTTTCGTATAAATATTTAAAAAAAATTGTTTTTGTTTTGTTTAACTTATATTAATTATTTTACTTAAAATATTCACCGAATTTCACACTTCAAAACTCAAAAGCGGGATAAGTAAACACAATCGAAGTTCTGATATTCAGACGTCAAAATAAGGTATGCAAACAATTTTTCTAAAATCTATAATTCCGTCCCTTACAACAATACAATATGTTGTGTTCAGTTTCAGATGATTATTTTAAGCATATTTGTACCCCCTCAAAACAAGGGGGGTTTTGTAAGCAATATATATATATATATATATATATATATATATATATATATATATATATATATACAAATATCGTTTATGAAAAATAAGTACACTGTTATAAAGTTCATTCTTCTCTTAATAATCGCTGGAAATTTCGTATTGATTGGATAATTACCTGATTTTTGGTAGATTTTTAAAAAGACGGTCCGTCAAAAAGTACTTACCTGCCCCCTCCCAGTTTTGGCGGTCCCTAAGCTTGTTATATGTAGTATGATATATAAGATTGTATATGGTCTTTAACATAGTGTTGAGTTTAAGGGGTATATGTTTTAGGGTTAAATTGGGGGGGGCGTATTGTTGCTGCGTGGTAATTTATTTTAACGGTTTGTGAGGTCTCTCCTCTTGTGGAATTGGACTCTCTCTTTTCCTCTTACGCATTAAGCTACACACACACACACACACACACACACACACACACACACATATATATATATATATATATATATATATATATATATATATTGTCGTCTATGCCATCTCGGATGACTCTGCACTCCTGCTGCAGATTTGCACATCTTGAAGCAAATGTGACATACAAATTGAGCAATTGCTATCGAGTTGACTTCCTCTGGAGGTTGAAGGGTATTCCTATGAACGATCATATGTCTCCTCAAACCAGCAGTAGACTTACAAACTTTGCTGCATGTTAAACAGATCGTTTTGTTCGGACTAGTAAGTGTAAAGTTGAACTGAACAGGAGTTTTGTGCGACTTAATGTGGTTGACGTAGCCAGCTTTTGACAAAAGCACTCGTTCACAAGTGTCGCATTTCCAGATCTGTGTAGCATGGTTAAGACCATCAATTAAACCTTTGAGAAGCTCTCACTTTAGATTGCTGTGTATTTGCTTTCCTTTCTCTAGAGCATCACAACTTTCACGTACAAGCTTTCGCTACTTCGACCTTTACAGAGTCAGTTCTTCCCATGTGTCGATGTCGATTTGTAAGACTTTCAAATTCTTCTTTGTAGAGTCCCTGAACCTCTTCTTAGTCTTGTGTTGAGGGCGCTTATCATTTTCCAGCTCCCCGTAAAAAAGTTGTTTTGGCAGCCTACAATATTTTATTCGAACCAAGTCGCCCACCCAACGCATGTGATATCTGATTACAAGGGTCTCAACACTAGAGCAATATGCTCTCATATAGATTTCACTATTGTACTTGTGCTTGCCACTTGATGTTTACGATACGCCTCAAGCATTTTCGGTGAAATCGTTCAAGCCATTTAATGCGCCTTTGATGCAATGTCCATGTCTCCAATGAATACAACAGTGTGGTTAGCACACAGGTCTTGTAAACGCAGATCTTAGTCCTGTCTGTGATGCCACGATCAGATCACACCCTCTTCTCCTTCCAAAAGCTACAGATTCCTTCTGAATTCGCCTGTGGATTTCAGTGTCTCGAGAGCCATCCCTCGACAGAGAACTACCAAGGTACACAAATGAATCAACTGCTCCCAGTCTAGCACCACAGACCATGATGTTCGGCTCCACATATGACTGGCCCGGTGCAGGAGTGAACATCACCTTTGTTTTAGACAGACTGATCCTCAGACCAAAGGCAGTGCAGGAGTCAGCAAGCTATCTATTATATGTGGTTCGAAACTAACATTGCACTCCTATCACAATCCCCAAACGCCTGAGCAAGTAGAGCAGCAAAATATATAGAGAAAAGAGTAGGGGCAGGAATATCACCTTGTTTGATACCATTGTCAACTGAGATTACATCAGACAATTTTCCGTTAAACGAGACTCGAGTTTTCATATCCCGGTGCAGTTCCTTGAATATTCTAACAAAGGTTGGAGGACACCCTACTTTCTCTAAGATTAAACAGAGAGCATCCCTGTTAACGGTGTCAAATGCTTGGCTTAGATTCATAAACACTTGATACAGTGGTATCTGTTGTTCAATGAATTTCTCCTGGACTTGCCGGGCTGAAAATATCATATCCATAGTTCCTCTGCAAGATCTAAAGCCACTTTATGACTCTAGAATAGCATTAGGACAAACATCCTCCAGAATTCTGTTTAATAGAAGTCGTGAGAGAACTTTCCCAGCAGCTTCCAAAAGCATAATCACACGGTAGTGGTCACAAACATTCTTCTGTCCCTTTCCTTTAAACAGGGTCACCAAGACAGCATCAATCCAATCCTGTGGAACAGGAGAACCTTCCCTGATTTCCTCAATAAAACCAAGGATAGCATTAACGATATTCACACCTCCAATCCTAAGAAGTTCCACCGGAACACTATCCAAACCAGGTGCCTTAACGTTGCTGACTTGTGCGATAGTCAACTACACCTCAACCAGACTAGGCAAACGATCCATTCTGAATATTATATCATATTGTGGTAGTCTATCAATTGCATCATCATCTACTGCTGAGAGATGATGGAACACACCAGTAAAGTGCTCCTGCCATCTTTTCAAGATATTTTCTGGATCCTGAATGAAAACAGAATCATCTTCGACATCAGGGGAGATATTGAAGAGGTAGGAGGACCAAATACTTGGCGCAGGAGTTCATAAAATTTCTTCGAATTCTTTGTGTCAAACGTCTTTTGGATCTGCTTCGTTATATTTATCCATCATTGCTTTTTCATTTTTCTTAGCTCACGTTGCAATGTGGCTTTGACCTCTTTGCATTGTTGCAAATTAGTTGTATGATCAGAATGATCTTCACGAAGTAAAAATTCAAAAATTGTCTGTTTATTCATCAGCAACTGATTAATTTCAAGATTGCGTCGTTAAACCAGTCTTTGTTCTTATCCCTCTTGAAGCCAAGAACTTAAGCACCAGCACAATAAAACTGTGTCTTAAAATTCACCAATGTACCATCAAATGCAAGATTATCGAGCTTTTCCGCCATACTCTTTTGAACTTCAGGCAACTTTAGCTTGGCGACTTCAATACAGCTAGGCACCTTAACGCCACTATGACGAACTTTTTTACGGATTCGTAAATTAAACTTTCCTATCACCAACTTGTGATCAGTGTCACATTCAGCACTGCGCATGACACCAACAGTATATGCATCTGGAAGGTCGCGTTTTCGAGTTATGATGAATTCAATTAGGTGACCATGCTTTGAACGTTGGTTTATCCAAGTAGCTTTGTGCTTCAGTTTACGGACAAAAAAAAGTGTTACAGATAGCAAGATTAAATTCTGAACACAGCTTTAGTAGCTTAATGCCATTAAGTACTGATAGCATAGCGGCCAAGAGGACTCCAGGTATCATAATCTCTCCCTATACGCGCATTGAAATCACCAAGAATAACAAGTTTTTCATTAATTGGTGTGACACCAAAAGATGGAGGAAGTGAGGGAGCAGGGCTTTGGAAATCCTTTTACCCGAATACGATGTCCAGCATGTAAAAAATATACCTTTTGTTGTAAAAATCTAATGGATACACATCTGAAGAAGTTGATGGGGACGGGATATTTTTATGGAAACATAAATCGTAAAATTGCCAACTCATCAATGAAACAGCTGTAATGGAAAAAAATTCAGGAAATAAACGAATGTTATAAAAAAATAAACGTGAGTTTTTGAATTTTCAACAAAATTTTGCACTATATATATATATATATATATATATATATATATATATGCATGCATGCAAGCGCGTGCACACATACACACACACACACACACACACACACACACATATATATATATATATATATATATATATATATATATATATATATATATATATTAGTGAGGGGATGATTAAAATATTTTCCCCGATTCCGTCCTAATTTCCTGATTCGGATACAATTACCGATTCCGATTCTAATTCTTTACAACTCTCCAAATATTTAACTATAGACTTGTTATTTTCCCCCTGTAACCGTAAAAGCACATGTTAAATGTGCAGATATTTTCCTAACTGTAAAAATACATTTGTGGGGGGATGTTCTCTCGATTTTAGTTTTACTGGTAGTTTAAAATCAATAAAGTTTTACTATTTTGTCGTTATTACCAGCAATGGAAGATTTTGCTTTAAAAACATCAAGTAAAAAGACAATCAAAAGAATCGTTTTAGCATCGGACAATAGTCACAATTTTTTTCGATTCCGATACCGATTCCGATGCCCTCAAATGTTCCGATTTTTCTGATTCTCAATTCCGATAAATCGTCCCAACATTAATATATATATATATATATATATATATATATATATATATATATATTTATATATATATATATATATATATTGGGACGATTTATATATATATATATATATATATATATATATATATATATATATATGTATATATATATATATGGGTGGGGGTCAATATTTCCCTGGGAAAATATAACTTATGCTTGTATTTGACTATAAGTTATCTGGTACAAAGTGAACAAGTACTATAGATTTAAACCTACAATGGTCATTTGCTGAAAACGAATAAATGCGTGAACACATTATTTTCATTAGACTTATGTAAATTATTGTTTGAAGGCAATAAGAGAAGTTGTTTTAGCACACTCAGGAATAGAACCAGTTTCGAGAAGTCAAAGTTCAGCTTAATTTTTTTATGAACCGCATGACCTTAAAAAGGGAGTCAGACTAAGGTCACATAAAAAGAAAAAAAAAAGAAAAGAATAAAATAAAAGGAAGGAAGGAAAATGTCCTATATAAGTCTGACAGTTGTTGAAAATAAATGAATATTTCATCTAATTTTATTTTATTTTTATGCTTTATTTAAACATATCAAACCGAAAGTAAAAATGAGGCAAAGAAAAATATATTTAGAAAGAAAAAGATTAATGTCATCGTCGAGTCTTTTGACGTCATTTCACCCCTCTTAAGGATAATTTTATAGAGAACTAGCAGGCCGCCAAGCGCTGCCCAGTCATAAAATACGCATAAATATTATATTTTAATTCATACAGAAACTGAGACCGTGCATGCAAGTATTGTTTTTTTTTTCTAAACACTTCTTCTAATAAAAAAAAAATAAAATACTCGAGCACACATCGAAACCAAAACATTAAGGCAGTGAGTCCAGTACGATAGCCATTAGGCCAGCTTCACATGATCTTACAATAGTTTTTTCAGGCCTACTTATTCTTAGCATAAGTAATCTGCAATGTGAACAATTTACACATGCGCATTCCTGAAATAGTTCCAAAAAGATAAAAATCCGATAACCCCACGTACCAATTTTTCAATTTTGACCTTTTAGTAGCCGTATTTTTCGGATGAAAACCAATTAAAAAGTTTAACTCCTGTCTGAAAAAACTATATATCTAATTTCAACTATGTAAATAACAAATTCGTTGAGTATATAGGTTGAGAAGTGCCCTCACACACACATTCTCACCTTTACAGATATAATAGCAGGCCGGCCGGCATTGCCCAGTCGTAAAATATGCTTAAATATGATATTTTGATTGATGCAGATTTCGTATTTATTATTATATTATATTGGACCCAATATATAGTAATGATTTAAAAAGTTTTAAAAAATGACTCGTCTGACACCACCTAGAATCGAAACCAAAGCGTTTAGTTCATGATTTACTTTTTCCTTTGACGTTAATGACTGTGCTATGAAGACATGTTTGCCGCAAGTCTAAAAAATAAAATATAAAACAATAGCTATTACGTTACGCATGCATATTCGTAATGCTGTCGTTCGACCTTCACTTGGCAAAGTTCAATTTTTTTAATTTTCATACTTTTTCACCGATTTTTCTCCAGCTAAAACCTAAATATACAGTTTATATTAAGTTTCATTTCTGTAGACCAAAAACTGACAGAGGAGTTTGGTAAGCAAAATATTTTAAACATACACACACACACACACACACACACACACATATATATATATATATATATATATATATATATATATAGGAAGAGGTTTATATTTACTATAAGTTTTTTACGCAAATATTATGCAAGTATAAATCATGTAGAATATATGTATGGATATAATTAAACGTGATAGTTAATTAAAGATTACCATCTCATAAGAAAATAAAACAAAAAGAACAAATAGGGAATTACTTAAAATGACTGGTTAAAAGCTATATGACAATTAGCTAAATCCTTTTGCAGATTAATCCAATTTCACGACCCCTAAAAAGTTGTATTTTCTTTTTATATAGACAAAAAAGAGTTTTCAATATGAATATCAATACACACGCGCACAAAAATAACACATTTATAGGAATGTAGACAGATAGAGTGACAGCGTGAAGTTTAGTCTCAAGAAGACGAATACGAGAAAATATGTCAACTTAAGAAGACGAGTGAATCAACATTTATCAAGGCCAAAATGCACTCGCAGATAAATCGGGGAATCATATCGTATGAACCCGAAAATTCTATTGTTGGCATTTGTTTTCCCGATATTTTTTCTAGAAATACATCGGGTACTTCCGGGAACAAGTGAAGGTTGCCAACACTCTACGTGAAATTGAATTACTGTGGAACAAACTGGATTTGAACTTAGAACACTCGGGTCATCAGTTTGTGTAGTTAACCACTTGACCATTCTTATCTCGCATAAAGGTTTATGAGATGGAATCATTCTATGTTCAGAGATGAAGAATTTTATGAGATGATTGATAATGGTTTATGTAGTTCATGACAGAAATCTGCTGACATTGGTTCTGTATACGCTTATGTTGTAATCTGCAGGAAAACAGTTCCATTGTAATGTATGCCACAGGCTATTCGACGAAGCTCTCCAGGGATAATGACTTCTAATACCTTCTCTTGGGTGTGACTGCTTCTCTCTTACAATTATTTCTAGCCGCTACAAAATTTTGTTAATTTGTATTGGAGTTATGTCTGATAAGTCTTCCGAATACATGCTACCTCTGGGCGATGGCAGCTGCACAGTCAGAGGTTAACTATTGTGGAAAGGATGGTTTGCTAAAGCATATCCGTGTGGGAATGTGCGTTTCAGTTGTTGCCTTCTGTAGCCTCATTCGCACACTGTTCCGCAGAGAAAGAAAAGATACTACCTTGAGAAGCATCTCTGATGTGATATATGATGACTTGCCAGTCAGTTTTCTTGTAGTACCTTGTCGTTTTAAGTTACAGCTCTTCAACTGAGGATCGCAAGTTTGGGGTGATTTCTTCCAATATCACTACGTGATCGACATTTCCGAGGCGGCTATGAACATTTGTTGCACAATACTCGAAAACCAGAAAAGTGAGGCTTGATGATCCTGTCGATCAGGAAGACAGGTCGGGAACGCGCCTGTCTGTGATAGGGAATTCGATATAGAAAAGCGATCTGTGATGCTCCAACTATGTCTGTGTAACTGGATAAACCACATCCATTATTGTGGTGGACATTAAAGTCACCAAACACATATACTTGGACTCTAGTACCTAGGGAGAGTGCTGCATCTATGTTGTCAGAGACTTGGTTTATTAGGGTACAGTCCTGGTGTTAGATAAAAACATGGTTAAAGGTTAAATTAGTTATTATCGACCTATCTGTCTATCTATCCACTTATTTATCCATCCATTGATCTTGTTAAAATTGTTTATATTGGGAGTTATTTATTATTTAGAGAATAAATTGGCCTGGAATGTAAAAATGTGTTCTAGCTACAGATGTTTACAGAAATGAACTAAGTTAAAAAAAAATACCTTCAACAGTTGCGTACGTGACAGAGGTCACACGTTAGGAGACGTGTGCTTTTGATGATTATGTAACGGAACTGACAGGTGAAGATGTCAAGAAGGTTAGAGTTTGAGTTTGAGTCTGGTCACGAAAGTGAGCAGACGTGCTTTAAAACTGGGAAGCGGGGCTGGAATGAACAAGCATGTAGAAACGAAATGCAGACTCCTTGAGAAGAACAATGGGACAGCTGAAATAAATTCAGATATTAAAAGTACAAAGTGTTGTCCTGTGGTTTCACAAAAGAAAGAACAGGTGTATAAATAGGTTATGGTGTTGGTCGTTGCATGTTTCATCACAGAGTTCAGTAGTTAATACAGAAGAACTCCTGGACAAAGAAATGGTATGAAGCATCTATCTTCTTATTATAAAATATGATACCTTTATGTAAATACGAACTGTAATATATCCCCTGATACCCTGCTGTATAGCATATGTCTATATGTCGAGTTGATATGTGGCGATACAACATGACTCAGTTTATACATAGATATCGTCATCCTTTCTATAAAACACTGCGTCGAGGGAGAACGGTAAAGAACGCCTAACACTATGTTGCAGATTTCGTTAAAAAATCGTTTGATTCTAAATAGTATTCTCTAGTCAAGGGAAGGGTGTTTACAAATATTAACTCCATATCCATGCATATATTTGTCCGAGTTATGATAAAGTGGGTGATACCCAGGCATGTTAAAGTGGGTAGAGGGGACGTAGGAGTTTATGTTAGTTTAAGATTATCGAAAATGTTTCTACCTAGTGTAAGTAAGTTAGTTCTAATATATATATATATATATATATATATATATATATATATGTGTGTGTGTGTGTGTGTGTGTGTGTGTATGAAGTGCTTTAAATCATCGAAAATAGGAATTCACAAAATTTATAGCTAAAAACAGGAATACAGTACAAATATATATACATACATACATACATACATACATATACATACGTATATGTATGTATGTATGTATGTATGTATGTATATATATTTGTACTGTATTCCTGTTTTTAGCTATAAATTTTGTGAATTCCTATTTTCGATCATTTAAAGCACTTCACACACACACACAATACCTTTATGTAAATGCGAACTATAATACATATATATATATATATATATATATATATATATATATATATATATATATATATATATATATATACTAGCAAAAGTACCCGTCGTTGACCGGGTTAAAAAACAGCCTACAGAAAATGGACTCTGGTTTATGAAAGTATGATAGGTTATGAAAAGGAAGGTTTATAAATTTGGGTTGAATTTGGGGGTATCAAAACCAAAGCAAAATATGATGAAAGTAAAAATAAAATAGATAAATCCCATAATTTATTATACCATACCTGTTCACACTGAAACACTTATCACAGTATTCTGTGGATCTATATTAAAAAGAAAACACTGTTAAACTGTGTGACATATTTCCATTCTATGGAGGTCAGGTGCGAACGAACACCCCATAATTTTATTATACTCTATTTCTTTAAACTGAAACATAATTATCAATGTATACTTACGTAGATAGATATGAAATGTCTTTATTAAAGTTTGTGCCTATTTCCATTCTATGGAAGAAAGGCGCGAACGCAGACCCTACACTTTTATTATACCATCACTATTTAAGTTAAAACATACCTATCAAAGTATTATCATGTACATCTATATAAAAAAACACTTGTAAACGATTTTTTTAAATTTTTAAATTTCTTATTTCCATACTTTGTGGATCAGGCGCGAACGCAGACCCCACAATTTTAATGAACCACCGTTCTGCCAGATCAAACATACCCATTCCTGTGTCTCGATACATCTTCTATCATTATATGTACTCAGTTTTTTAAAACCATATAGGAGCCTATTCGTGACCAGACACACACACACACACACACACACATTCAGCTTTATATTATATATATATATATATATATATGGGTATATAGATATAAGATTTTTATTAGCGCTTTTGTTGTGCGTGTGTTTTTAGCTATATTAACAATTTTGAAACGCTATTTATTTTTTTCACTACCTTACTGGATTTTTAAGGGCTATATGCTCTTCTTGTTATATATATATATATATATATATATATATATATATATATATATATATATATATATATATATATATATATATATATATATATAGTATTACATGTATCCATATTAAATATTATAATATTTTATGCATCGATTTTCGGTATTAACTTCAACAGTCCTCAATATATAATTAGATTTAGCTTGTATATTTTGGAAATATATTTATGATAAAGAAGCTGTTCACAGCATTTAAAGATAGATTCAGGATACATTAAACGATGTTCAGGTACCCGAGGATTAGGTGGGATAACCAGTTTTATTTTGACGCCTTTGGAGGGCTCTTTTTTAAAAGTTTTTTTTTTTTTATTTCGCAGCAGTATTTTAATTTATGTCACTTTTCTCCAACCTCGCACTTTGGCTGCTGACCCACTCCAGTTCCCCTTACGCACTTCCGTTCTGAAATGGCGTCGATGTTCTTTTTCAGTGTAATGTCCGAGCCACTTACGAATGCAGTGAAGTATATCATTTTTTAATGATACGAAAAAATAATTATGACCAAAACATAGTGGCGACATCATAAATAGCCTAAATGACCAATTAGAACGGCATCCATTACTGAATAATTGTGGCCGGAACAGGAGGGGGCGGCGTCTCTTTGCCCTCTCCCATCCCCGTACCCTGCTTAAAACGTTCTTATTACAATGCCACCCCTAACCTAAATTATCCCCTTTCTACCTGTGTGTACGAGTTTCCCTTCCGAAGCCTGGCTTAGGGAGGGTAAGTTGGCGAAATTAGTCGTTGAGTACGTTTGGAAGACCGGAACTAGTTCACTCCGTCCGCTCCGAAAAGGTATCATTTAGTTTTTTTTTTTTTTTTTTTTTTTCGTTTTTAATTTATTTTTTTTTAATTTTTTCCTAACATCCTAACGAAACTAAACTCTTTGTCTAGAACCCTTATTCTGATTTGGATCAAAATATATTAGGAAATTTTGATTTAAAACAATGTCTAAAATTTAGTGTTTAAGCTTAAGGGGTCTGAAGAGGAAATTGAAATTCAGAGAATTTTGTTTAATTGGTGTCCAACCCAAATTCCGTGTCAATCTGAGACGTACATTAAAACCTCCAAAGCTCGTACACACCACGGGCATACACAAACTCACACATACACACACATATATATAGTATAATTTATTTTATTTATACAAACATTATTGGCTGCATATGTGCAAACAAGGTGCTTGCTTCGAGATACAATGTTATCGGCTATTTAGGTTGAGGCTAGAGACCTGAGAACATATCTACAACATATATGCACATATGTAGATAATAACGTTTGTATAAATAAAGAAGATTTTCCAATAATACAGCTCTACCTGTCTATTGAGCACGTATTTATGAACACCAGAATATAGAAACCATCGTAATACATTCAGCACACGCACACACACACACGCACACACACACGCGCACACACACGCGCACACACACGCACACACACACACACTCACATACACGCGCGCGCGCACACACACACACGCACACACACACACACACATATATATTAATACAATATTTGCAAAAAAAGTTCGATCAACAAGGGATACTATGTATGAATGTTCTCGCTAGATTTTAAAATCAGATATTACAACCATACAAGTACAATCAATAACAAAAACGCCGCGTAAAAGACAAGACTAACGACCGATTACAAGAAGTTTATAAAAAGTGGACGCCCGCCAATAATCAGATAGAATATACACTAGTTGAGATTTAGATAACTCATGACTTAAATAGTCCTAAAACCGATTAAACTGCTGGTGTAAAATAGCAAACGACTGTATGCATATAATAACTTTAACTTTAGGATAATAATATGCAAGAAAAATAAAATAATAAAATAAAATAATCCAAACTCTAAAATGAAAAACTTCTTTAAGCACGTACATGTAAAAAAAAAAAAAAAAAAATTAATCCCACACATTCACCAAAAAGGGTGCGTCACGCCTGTAATAAAACAGAACAGAACACGATGAATTAAACGGCAGTAATATATTTGTCTGGGTGTTACCTCTACATTGGTTAGTGAAAAAATTAACCTGCGAGAGGGAATAACAATGAATCTGATTGCTTAGCTAGCTAAACCTAACAGCACGTGTATATTTAAAACAGCCGTTAATACGAATTCCATATATCTCAACCTGGCGATTCTGTACGAAGATGAAACGCGGAAGCATTTGTATAGCTTAATTGTTATATATATTTTCATAACTTTCTACTTAGCTCTACCCCCCTAATGTGTATTGTTGAATTAAATATTTTAAATCGATACATGAAATATATCCCAGTATAACATTTTATGTGGATACATCAAATTATATATATACTAGCAGTTCCGCCCAGCTTTGACCCTTTATTTGACCCCTTAACATTTATTGTTCTGGGCTCAAATTGAATTAAAATGTTTGATCCATGTCCGAGTAACCTACATCTAAAATTTCAAGTGTTTAGTACCAAAATTGGCGGAGGAGTTTGGTAGAGTTTGCAAATATAAACTCTGTAAACTTTGACCTCTTTCAAGCGAAATTTTCGCGAAAAAACAAATTAAAACAAATTAAAACGTTTGCTGCATGTCTGAATACCCTTTATGTAAAATTTCAAATGTTTAGACACAAAATTGGCTTAAAAGTTCGCTAGAGACCACAAAGGTAAAATATTTTGAACTTTGATACGTTGGAAGCAAAATTTTCAGCAAAATTCTCAGCAAAATTTTCAGCAAAAATGTTCAGCAAAAAAAAAAAAACGATTAAAAAGCTTGCCCTATGTCTAAATACCCTTTATGTAAAATTTCAAATGTTTAGATAAAAAATTTGCTAAGTAATTTGTAGAGATCGCAGAGGTCGATTTTTTTAAACTTTGACCCCAATTATGACTCCTTAACATTTATTATTTTGGGCTCAAATCAAATTATGATGTTAGATCCATGTCCAAGTAACCTATATCTAAAATTGCAAGTGTTTATACCCAAAATTAGAGTTTGGTAGAGTTCTCAAAAGTCAAATCGTGCCGAAAACCAATTAAAAAGGTTTTCCCAAATCTCAGTACCCCTTATGTCACATCTCGAGTCTGTAAACCGAAAATTGACAGAGTTATTTCGTAGGGAAATGTACAAAGACAGACAGACAGACACACACACACACACGGACATTTTTACTTTATATATATATATATATATATATATATATAGGCACCGCCAAAACTGGGAGGGCAGGTCAGTACTTTTTGACGGACCGTCTTTTTAAAAATCTACCAAAAATCAGGTAATTATCCGATCAATACGAAATTTTCAGCGATTATTAGGAGAAGAATGAACGTTATAACAGTGTACTTATTTTTCATAAACGATATTTATATATATATATTTTTTTGCTTACAACCCCCCCCCCTTGTTTTGAAGTGGGAACAAATATGCTTAAAATAATCATCTGAAACTGAAATCAACATATTGTGTTGTTGTAAGGGACAGATTTATAGATTAAAAAAAAAAAAAAAAAAAAAATTGTTTGCATACCTTATTTTGACGTCTGAATATCAGAACTTCGATTGTGTTTAATTATCCCGCTTTTGAGTTTTGAAGTGCGAAATTCGGTGAATATGTTAAGTAAAATAATTAATTTAAGTTAAGCAAAACAAAAAAAAAATTTTTTTATTATTTATACGAAAAAAGCTATTTTAAAATTTTTTATAAATAAATTAACATTTTTTTTAGCGAGCCGAATAATGCATGACCATTATTAAACAGGGCATGCTTTGAAGAATCGATACAAAAAAAAATTCGATAAATATTGTGCCCTTTGTGTTAAAAATAGCATCATTTTTTTCGATCCCGTTTGAAAACGTTTGCCGCCTTTCGACTACGGTGGACCAAACGCGCTGAAATAATTTTTTTTTATTCTGCTTTAAATTGCCCCCCCCATTTTGGGGAGCCTGACCCCCACACACATACACATTAAAAACCAAACGTATACAAATGGTCACCCATCTGGTACTGGCCAGCCTCAGCTTAATAATACATTGAAATTTTCGTCACTGAAAAATAAGTTTTTTTTGGCCTGTTTGGTCTTCCATAGTTTGCTTTTTATCAAACGAAAACGTAAACAGAGTCGATCTGAACTCTACGTCAACGCGAAATATCTGGTTACCTATATGAATAAGTGGAATTATTTGAAATTCAGGTACTTATATTATAATATTTTTGCATATTCTCTTAGAAAATCATCCTAAATCTTAGTTAGACAATAAATAAATAAATTAATTATTTTAAAAACCCTTTTTTTTTTAAATATTTAAGTACGTTTTTTGTGCAAGACAAAAAATGTCAATTGTTAACTTTTTGGGAAAATTTAACATTTAAAATTGAATTAAAAATAGTAGAAAAAGTTTTACATTATTCTGTTTTCTATATGATAAAATTCAGGGTTTTATCTTTCTGGAAAAAAAAAGTTACTCAGAAATAATGGATTTTAATAAATGTAATTTCGTTTTAAAAAACAACAACAACTTGATTTTGCGGCCATTTTTGGCGGTGCCTATATATATATATATATATATATATATATATATATATATATATATATATATATATATATATATATACTGTTGGGACGATTAATCGGAATCAAGATCGGGAATCGGAAAAATCGGAGTTTTT
>NC_136497.1:73092533-73147533 GCF_053919585.1 Euprymna scolopes
CTTTTAATTTATTTTTAACTGATATCTATTTTTCTACATACATGCTGTATCTTATAGTCCGTTTCGTCTCATAGATCTACGGGCAAACAGACGCACACACGTTGATTTTTATTACATCGTCTCATAGATGTACAGAGATAGACGCACAGACACACAGACACGCAGACAGACTTGACATTGCTCGGATCATTCTTGTGTGTGGGGGGGATTACTCAAACGAACATGAGTGTTGAGATATGGGAATTTTTATTGACACAAACATATGAACACTAATCAGATTTCCCCATTATAAGTAACACCCCATGTGACCCCCACCTCCGTTGTAGGGAGTAAGGAATGTAATCCGTAATCCCCCTTCCCTTGGTGGGTTATCGTGGCAATTTCGTCAACTCTACGTCAAACGGTGTGAGTGTGCATAGTTTTCCCCAGTTATAAGTGATGATGAGGGTGAGCGGCGTAACCCGTTAAAACTTCTCCCAACCTATGGTGTGTTATCCTGCCATATTTGGTAACTTTACGAGTTTAGATCAAACAGTGTGCGCGTGCACATGGTTTCTAATTATAAGTAAACCGTGTTCTCCGCCAAAACTTCCCATTCCCCATGGTGGGTTATCCTGCCAAATTTAACAGCTCTACATGAAACGGTGTGAGCGTGCATAGGGTTCCCCTTTATAAGTGACCTTCCCCCATTGGAGATCCACTTTATTATATACATTTCAGATCATTGATACCTCTTCTATCATTGTATATGGTCAATGTTGTGCAACAGTAAAGTAAACCATATAGGAGCTGATTCGTGTACAGACGGAAGACACGCAGACGTTGCGCTTTATTATATATATATATATATATATATATATATATATATATATATATAAATCAATGACAGGTTTATGAGGTTTAGACTACGCCATTGTGTGGGGCTGTTGCTCAGAGGTTAGGAGCGCCAAAAAATGTAGCCAATCCGCGAGTGCAACCCTTTAACGTCTCATTTTATGAGATCTGTAAATGTTCGTTTATTTTTGTGTCTTTATATTTTTCACTTTTTTTTCTTGATTTTAAGTTGTGTTTGTCTGAGAAGTTATTTTTTAAGAATCTTAAGTGTTTGTTGTTTTTGTTCGTTATGGAAGCGGGGACTTAACCGACAAGTTTATAGTCCTGAGTAGTATTCGTTTTTTTTTCTTTCTTTCTTACTTCATATTTGTTTCTCTTCTATTTTTGTTGTTGTTGCTGTTGTTGTTATTGTTTATTTTTCAGATGATGGTATGAATTTCGTCATTTCTGTCTTTTAACGGCGGATGGATTCCCAGGGCGAAAATAATTGTAAAAAAAATGAATAAATTCACAAACAAAATTAAAAAAAAAATAAGCTGGTTGACAGATAAAACCACAAACAAAAGTGCTACAAATGAAAAAAAAAATTGAAAAATAAAGAATAATGTTAAAAGGGAAAGATATGTTCTGTAAAACGAAAACAATTTTAGGCTAAGGTGAATTTGAATCGAGCGGAACGGTTATATACAACCATACTGCTCATTCTAAAAAAAATGAAACATATATATATATATATATATATATATATGTGTGTGTGTGTGTATGTATATATATGCATATATGTATATATAATTATATATGCATATATATATGTATGTATGTATATATATGCATATATATATATATATATATGCATATATATATTTCTTTTTACATATTAATTTTAATATTAACTAGAGCGACCGAGAAATCGTTTATTTTGTTCTAACTTTTATTATATACGTGTAACTCACTAAAATATGGAATAGTAGCTAAAAAATTAAGGTAAAAAATAACTTATAAAATTACTTTTTTAGTTAAAATAGGAATTATTTCCCTTACGTTTTCTGCTTTCCATGCCGGTATTTCAAATTCTTTCGTTGTGATAATTTTTCATGGCGGAATGTCCATTTTCAGACGAAAACTGAAGCGAACGGCACCATTAAGGTGATTCAAAATATACTGCAAAGAAATAGCTTGCCAGAATAAAATATCGATTCGTCAGATCTATAGCAAAATATGTCTAACATTGAAAATCTTATAATATATGTATAATAAGATGTTAACGTAGAATTTGAACGAACAGAAAATTGATGCACACTAATTATTTAGACCGGTGGTTCCCAAACTGGCTATTATGGCGACTTATTTCGGAACAAACCATCAAGAAGCGACCACCAGCTATAAAACATATTCTATATACATTCATTTTTTTGTACAACAAACTGACATATATTGCGATTATTGAATTATGAACTATTTAGTCGTCAAATAACTACACATTCCATGAATTGGATTAACTTCAAATTTTCTAATAAAAAGGTCCAAAGCTGCTAAAAAAAATCAATTAAAAATTATTTCAACACAAAAATCTTCATCAGATATTATAATATTGCAATATGAAACAAGCCAGAAAGAACTGCGCTCATTATCGATGCCACAGTCCCAAATGATTTTGGCCTTAATAGAGCTGAACTGGAAAAGATAACAAAATATCAGGATCTAAAAAAATAATCTAAAAATCACATTGTCTCTGAAAGAAATAAACATTATATTGTGATAGGAGCAACTGGCTTAATAAAAAAGAATCTTCAGAAATACTTAGAAGCAATCCATGGAAAATCAAGCTGTAACGAAATACAGATAGCAGCCATAAAGGAAACATCATCTATTCTTAAAAGAGCCCTCGGATATAAATTTAAATCATAACGGAATCAAGTGTTAGTTCCAGGAAGGAGCCCCTTGATCTCTTAAAACTTACTGAAGTAAAATAAATCAAAAATGCAAATTATGTTTCAGAGCTGATCTTAATGAGACGGGTGGAATTGCAGATTTTAGCTGTGCTTCGTTGTCTATATAACACACTTATAGTCGTCTTCCACATTTAATTGGTTTCGTTACTTGGAAGAATGCTGATTCACATAAGTTGTCGGGAACGGCAACACATTCCTTATTGCAATTCCTGATATTGCTGGGAATTTTTGAAAACATTTTGCTCATTAGTTGCAGTTGGACTTCAAAATTGTTTTTTTTCTTTTTTTTTGTTGATGAACTCTTCTTTTCTGATGATATTAAAAGGGTTGATTGTAAAAGAGAAGATTTGCAAGTCATCAGAAAAATAGCTAAGTAAGCTTGGCTCAAAATCAATTAGCAACTCCATGGCATTGGTGTCGCGACCCTCTTTGGGGTAGGTACCAGTAGATTGAGGAGCACTGATCTAGACACACGTGAAACTATCACTTTCATATACATTCCATCGTATATTAAATATTAACATATATATATTATAGAGAAACGATTTGCAATGGTTTACTCCCATCAATTACCGCCACGTTTGTATTGCTCGAAAAATATAACTATAAGCAAATTTAAGCAAAAACATATCTCTCGAACTTAATTCAGTACTATCTTTAATTTGGGCTTTAATATGCAAATCTGTGCTTACACCCGCGAATCTTTATGCAAGTTAAATATTTTTAACCGATGTTTACTAAACCTATTAATTTTATATTGATGGAGTACTGTTGCCACATCTGGGCAGGAGCTGCTAGAAAGGACCTGTCCTGCCTTGATAGAGTTCGAAATAGAATTTTTAGCCTCGTAGGAGATGCCCTTTTTTCTTCCCCGCAACCTCTATCTGACAAAGAGATGTTGCGAGTTTGTCTCTGCTTTATCATTATTTTCATGAAAAGTGAGTGCTCGACTGAACTTCAATCTATGGTCCCTCCCCTCGCCAAACTTTCACAAGAAGTACTCGTCTAGCTGAAAACATTATCAATAATTCCCCTCACTCTTTATCTTTGCCTAAACCTAAACGCAGATTCCACGAACAAAGATTATTTCTTAGAACCGCACGCCTGTGGAACTCTCTTCCGTTTTCCTGCTTTCCAGCTGACAACAATCTGATTGTCTTCAAGTCCAACGTAAACAAGTTCTTAATGAGCCGTTCTACTTAAATTCACAAATTTACCGAATTTCCATTACTAACGATTACATAAATTATTTTTCGATAAGATTTGACTGGGTTTTTGATAGATAGTTTCATACTTGCCAATTATAAAATGTAAGCGATTAATTTTATACTAAGAAAAATGAAAACGTAAATTATTTTTCGATAAGATTTGACTGGAGTTTTTGATAGATAGTTTCATACTTGCCAATTATAAAATGTAAGCGATTAATTTTATACTAAGAACAATGGAAACATAAATTATTTTTCGATAAAATTTGACTGGATTTTTGATAGATAGTTTCACCCCTGACAATTATAAAATGTAAGCGATTAATTTTATACTAAGAACAATGGAAACATAAATTATTTTTCGATAAGATTTGACTGGGGTTTTGATAGATAGTATCATACTTGCCAATTATAAAATGTAAGCGATTAATTTTATACTAAGAAAAATGAAAACGTGAATTATTTTTCGATAAGATTTGACTGGGGTTTTTGATAGATAGTTTCATACTTGCCAATTATAAAATGTAAGCGATTAATTTTATACTAAGAACAATGGAAACATAAATTATTTTTCGATAAGATCTGACTGGATTTTTGATAGATAGTTTCATACTTGCCAATTATAAAATGTAAGCGATTAATTTTATACTAAGAACAATGGAAACATAAATTATTTTTCGATAAGATTTGACTGGATTTTTGATAGATAGTTTCATACTTGCCAATTATAAAATGTAAGCGATTAATTTTATACTAAGGACAATGGAAACATAAATTATTTCTCGATAAGATTTGACTGGGGTTTTTGATAGATAGTTTCATACTTGCCAATTATAAAATGTAAGCGATTAATTTTATACTAAGAACAATGGAAACATAAATACATATTTCAAAAACTCATATTTCCAGAAATAAATAAAATCATTATCTTGCATAAAAAAACTTTCTGTAAAAATATATATGTAACACGTATATGCTACAACTGAATTGCATCATGATAACAAAAGCATACAAATCAACGGTAAAATTTATTCATCATCGTTTTAAAATAGTAGAAAGAGATAGATATTATCAACTCTATTATTCATTGATAGCAATTCAATTATTAGTTTAATCTCTACTTATATGTGAAACGCCATTTCACTGTGTGTGTTTGCGTGTGAGAGTTCGTTCCCCGTGTACCCCAAAACGGTCCAGCCAATTGTTTTTTTTTAATTTTACAAAAATGTACGTTATGTGTCTGGGTGTGTTCTTAGATAGCAATTATTATCGGCTCATAAGGAGCTTTCACCCAGGTCATCAAAAATTTTTCGTTGAAACCTGCCTGTTGTGTTCCCTGGAAGCTGAGTGACAATAAGTCTCCCCAGATCTCCAGTACTCTCCACCTCTTCCGATAGTATTTGCAAATAAATTTGCATTATCGCACCAGCTGCTTGCCATTGATTTCTCGTTGACAGCGGCTATCGGTCTTCACTGGAATTTGAGTGGCAATAGGGTCCAGTTCTCTTTGTACTTATTCAGCGGAGATCTGGCCAGTGCTCTCTCCTCGGTCTTTCCTTCCCCCTTTGATTCTATTGGCTATTTGGTCTCTTTTTTTTTTTGATGGGGTGGGGCAGTGATGTCGTAATGGGTGTGAATGTGGGGTGGGGTAAGAGAACTTATAGATATGCGATTTTTTTTATATAGTATTTTCGACCAACTCATCTTCTGGCCTTCTTCAGGTGATAAATCCCGACGGGATAAGAATGTTGAGTCTTTTAACTGTATCCTCATTAATTACTGCCTTCCATAGTTATTGGTATTGTCGTTTCACCACGTTTTGGCTAATAAATCATCCGGGTAGAATTGAAACCGCTATCTTCAGACAATGCTGACCTCAAACAGTTGAGACAATGCTTCTATACACTGCGCATGGGTGGTGGAGATGGGCGAAACTTGGTGAAACAACACTATGAAGATGATGATATTCTGCAAGATGAATGAATGCATAGATAGATTATATGTAAATAATGTCATAAAATCAACAGTAGGTTCTCTACAATGCAATGTAAACTATAATGTATTGTGAAAAGTCACGCCGAGAAGACATTTGAACTTTCTTCCGGTGCACTGCGTTGGGTTCTTGATTAGATCAGCCAATTTGAAAATGAACGATTTCACCGATTGCGATGACCACAAAAATATTGTGAAACATTCGTTGATCATCATTCAATCCCGGGGAAACATTGTGTACTCCTGCTAATAATAATAATAATAATAATAATAATAATAATAATAATAATAATAATAATAATAATAAACTGCAGGAATCTACACGAAATATAAAACAGAGCCCATTATTTAATCCATGGGAGTAGCATGCTCTCGGATCGCCAGCCATGACTTGGTAGAAATTCTAAGTAATTCCCACTTGTACTTTTGCGTCGCTGGCAAGGATGACTATCCAGTCATGGCTGACGGAACAAGAGCATAATACCACCGTGAAATAAATAACGGGTTCCGTCAGAAATTCCGTCCAAATTTCCGAGTTCGACAACATACACCCGAAGAACGTCGGAGGTTACATCGATCGTAACGTTGTGAAAATCAAATCACACTCAAGGTGAGACTGGTAGTCCGATGAATCCAAATGATATGAATAACCAATCCTCATCTGAAAAATTCAGGATTATATATATATATATATATATATATATATATATATATATATATATATATATATATATGAGCGCGCGTTTACGCTTTATTTGAGTAATACTATTTAAATGGAGACTTCATCGTGATCTACACAGAAAACTATTCTGATCAAGCGTGTTAAAATATATTACATTCCCTTAATTCATCTTCAATAATCTTCAAAAGTTGTTTCATATTTAATAGGAAATAAATACGAATAAAATAGATACTTAATGTAAAATAGAGATAGCAGATGTTTCAAATTCTCTTGTGTGCCCCCTTTTTTTAAATGAAATTTTTTTTTTTTTTTACTTCGGGGTCATTTTTCTTCTCTTAGACAATTATGCGCATTTTTTTTCATCTTCTCTATTTTATTTTGTAAAGTCTTGATTCCCTTTTTAGCTGTAAGATATCCGGAATCAAAAACCAATTTTCATAATGTTTTTCTTACTTCTGGATGACTTCGTCAATTGCATTTGGAGAGTTCTAACAAATAAAAAAAATACATATACAGGTATATCAATACAGACAATAAAATGTTGCTTTAATAAAAAAAAAAAAACAAGAGCCAAACTCAAATTTGATATAAATGTTATACATACGCATATACTCTTTCTATACGGACATACATATATACATGTATATATACGTACACACACAAAAACGTATATACTTACATATATAACTACTGATATCTACACACACATATATATATACTTGTATTTATAAACATACATGTATATCTATGTGCACATATGTATACACAGACACACACACACACACACACACACACACACACACATATATATATATATATATATATATATATATATATATACACGTGTGTTACCTGCGTGCATATTTATACATACGTTTTTGTACTCTAGTATATAAAAGAATATATATATCTATATTTTTTTAATTACTTTTTCACCCCAAACAAGGCGCATTGCCACTTTGGTGTAGGGGGCTACTATCAGGGGCAGCAACTACTGGGGCGCTATGTTGGGATTTGGCAGCAAGATGTCGGTTCACGTTGCACTTGAACTTCTGCATGTCAGTACAGTTGGGGAAGCAGGAACTTGGAATGGAATTCCAGAGTCTAGCGGTTCTGGGGAAGAAACTACTGGAGTAGAAAGATCTTTTGCATCTAGGGATCTCTACTGTGTGGGGGTGGGATTTAGCTATTCAGATCTCTCTCTCTCTCTCTCTCTCTCTCTCTCTCTCTCTCTCTATATATATATATATATATATATATATATATATATACACTATACATATTTATATACACGTGTATATATATATATATATATATATATATATATATATATATATATATATATACGGCAAAATCGCGTTAACACACTGGTTCTCGTCAGATCACTGAAGTTAAACAACGTTGAGCCGGTCTAATATTAGATAGGTGACCATTTAAGAACACGAAACGCTGTGTGTGTGCTATTCGCATATCTCGGTATTCCAGTGGTCTTGAACCTGAACTGGTATTTAATGATGTCAACTCAGGAGATTTGTGGTTGCAGACTGCGTAACTCTTGCCACAAAACATGGGATCCATAGTCTGTAAAGACGAAAAGATGCTACTACGCATATATGAACGTATATATATATATATATATATATATATATATATATATATATATATATATATATATATATGTATATATATATATATATATAAAATAATGTCGTTTAATTGAACATCGAAAAACGACATTATTTTTGCAGCAACAACACACACACACACACACACACGCACACACACGCACACACACATACACACACACATATATATATATATATATATATATATATATATATATATATATATGGGTTAAGAAATTCCAACGAAAGAAAGATGTATAGTCACCAACAATGTGTATTTTTTAACATTATTTTATTATTCCGTGTCTTGGTTTTTCATTGAGAATTATGTTTGGATCATTGTAATAATGTTTTTAAGTCATTGAAATCGTTTTTACGCGCGTTTCAGACGTTTTGTGAAACGTCCTCGTCAGAAAATATTTTCAAATGTGTTGGCAATTTTCGTAGTTCATTTGAAGTGTTTCCAAGGGGTGGAGGCTTGTAAGTGTTTATTATTCATTGGCATGTTCAATTTATATATATATATATATATATATATATATATATATATATATATATATATATATATATATATATATATATATATATACGTTTTATTTTTTATTACCGTATCTTTCTGTTAAGTTACATTATTGTTTCAGATACCCGGCCGGTTTTTTTTGTTTTTTTTGCCGTCTGTAGCTTCCTCGGACTTTTTTTTAGCTGAAACAATAATGTAACTTAACAGAAAGATACGGTAATAAAAAATAAAACGCATATTTGCTCTACAACAGTATTGAGCATTTTCTTCAGTTTTTATTAATTACCATTTCTACTATATATATATATATATATATATATATATATATATATATATATATATAGTGAGTTATGAAAATATATATGGCAGTTAAGCTACACAGTATATTCCGCATTTCATTCTCGTGAGAATTTGTCAGGCTCATGCCTGATACTTACAGATATGTACACGTATATATAGATTTATATATGTATAAACGTTTACACACACGCGTATATGGAGATGTTTTTTATATATTGCATTATATATTGTATGTATATATATTAGTAGATAAGCATGTAAAAGTAATATATAATAATGTATAAGTAATGTATATATATGTCGGTGACTATATATATATATATATATATGTATATATATATATATATGTGTGTGTGTATATGTGTGTGTGTGTGTTTGTGTGTACATTTATTGATGGGGCGATTCCAATATTTTTCCTGATTTCGATACAATTACCGATTCCGTATTAAATTCCCGATTCTGATTCGATTACCGATTCCGATTCCAGTTCCGATTCTTTATAAATCTCTAAATATTTAACTATAAAAGTGTTATTTTGTCCAGATTACTGTAAAAATACATCTTAAATGTGCAGATATTTTCTCAAACGTAAAAAAAACACCTTGTGAGGGGGGTTGATTTAGAGATTTTAGTTTTACTGGAAGTTTAAATCGATAAATATTTATTATTTTAATATTACTACCAGCAGTGGAAGATGTTTCTTAAAGCAAAATCAAATAAAAAAGGAAATTTACCGAATCGGTTTTGGCATTGAATAATAGGCTAAAATTTTTCCGATTCCTATGCCAATACCTCAAAAGCTCCGATTTTTTCCGATTCTCGATTCTGATTCCGATTATTCGTCCTCACACTTATATATATATATATATATATATATATATATATATATATATATATATATATATATATATAGTCATCCACATACAGTACTGTTTCGCTGTTTCACAGCTCATCAGTGCGGCTAGACAAGCAACTACCTCATACCAGGATCGAAACCCGATCACCTCAACAGTCGGAGCTTCTACACCGTTGCGCTATACGGCTGCTGCTATGCGGGAAGTGAATAAACAATGTTTTGACATTGCCCAAATACCTAAGCTCAAATTGTTTACACAAAGAGCATAGCTTCATACGCTAATATTAATTTGTCTTTCACTTCCCTATATGCTCAACCTAAGATAGGGAGCATTATAGTCATCCACATACAGTACTGTTTCGCTGTTTCACAGCTCATCAGTGCGGCTAGACAAGCAACTATCTCAAGCCAGGATCGAAACCCGATCGCCCGAACAGTCTGAGCTTCTTACCCTTGCGCTATACGGCTGTTACAACCTCTTAAAACCGGAACATCAGCGAATGAAGCCTAATGGCCTCTTAAAGATAAGGTGCATGATATCTTGTAGAATGGATATATTAATATTTATATTGCTAATAAATTATTATAATGTGTACTCGTCTTTACATGCATTACGTGTTGAAATATGTTCACGTTATTATCATTATTGATATAAATATTTATCCATCTCTATCCAAATAAAGTTAGCTGTGTTTACATATTTATCGATTTGTATGCAGCCTATTCACTCATAAACAAAGGAATCAATACCTTTAAATTTGGCAGCACAAATGGCAAGGGTGAAGATGAGTAGTGCAGTGTATATTTAGTTTATTGTTAGATCACCATAGGATAGACTAGATCTTTGGTATAATGTACGCTGCAAAGTGAAATGTACGGTGAGTTCCTTGACTATATCTTTATTTTTTTGACAGATTTACAAAATAATTCAATGTATCTTAATTATTTCCATCAAACCACTAAATATGGTACTCTTAGTAAATCTATTATCACTAGGACTATGACAACAGCATATTTTTTTCATTGTTTTGACTCTCGAGTGTGTATCCGTTGATATCTTATATGCTTTTATATAGAGTGATATGGTTGTCGATTGATTAAATTTGTCTAACTGTGTGGGATATATATTCGAGAGTCAAAACAATGAGAAGAATATGCTGTTGTCATAGTCCTAGTAATCACTACTTTGTCTTGGTTCCAGAAGACTGTGAGCATGACCTTGTAAACGGAGGGCTGCAATTTAGTCTTTTTTTTATTTGAGGCAGTGGTTCAAATGCTTTTGCTGTATTGACTGAACTTTAGTATCTCGTTTATACTGAGAGACTCAGATTTCACCATGTGTAATCAGTCTTTAAAAAAAAATTAAAAAAACAACAAAAAAAACAACAACGTTGACTCATCTTCTTGGCGCAGCTAAAGCTCATCCATACAATCCAGAGTAAACAATGGTATATTAAATTTCAATAACCAACTCTTTGTTCATTTTTTTCCCCGAATTTCGAAATAAGTCAATGCTACTTAACAATTGTTTCGTGCACAAACAAACAACCAAGAATAAACATATAATTCCCATGACCTTTCGGTCATGCAGCATATCAGAATATTAACATAGTAATTCGTTCCGGCCAAAAAAAAAAAAAAAACAAAAAAAAAACAGACATATAAAATCTAATAACAATTTTAGAATTGAGCCTTACTGGATCGATGTACCCCATGTATAAGTATTAATTTTTATTTTACCTTCTATAAAAATATACACACATATATGCCGATATACAGGAGAGGTGTACAAAAATAATGTCTGCTATATTTTTTATTCCATACGAATGTATCAGAGAGGATAGCAAATTATATTGTTATGACGACTGAACTGATGCATTCATGGCCTGGATGTTTCGTATCTTTGTTGACTGTGTGACACTCTAAAAGGGCAACCCCTGTCATGGCCCTTTCGTCAAGAGCAGAAATACATCATTGGATTCCCGACAAAAGTGCAATAAGAATGTTGGTGACTATGTAGAAAATCAATTCTGTTGCACAAAATGGGGCTCGTTTTAATAGTACTACTCCTGTCTTCGTGGCGCTTCAACTTTAAAAGTTACAAAAATAGGAGGCTTTAATTTTGGCACGACCATTTTATGAAAAGAAGAAGGAAGAGGAGGAGGAGGAGGAGGAGGAGGAGGAGGGTAGTGGTGGAGGGTGCTAATGTGAAATTATTGTGGGATATGAATATCCAATGTAATAATGTGATTGTAAGCAAGGGCACCAGATTTAGTCTTGTTGAACAAAAAAAGGAACACAAATAATCATTGATATAGTAACGTAAGTTGATGTGGCTGTGGGAAATAAGAAACAAGTCTAAAAGTACCAAGACTTGAAAAAGGCGAAAAATGATTGTGGACGTTGAAGAAGGTAGAAGTTTTACCTGGAGCGTGTGACAAAAGTATGTGACAAACGGATGTGGTTGAGAAATTTGGGATCTATTGCAAAAGTTACAGTACTTAAAAGAACTGCCTTGTTTGTTATCACCAGAATATTGTGGAAAGTGCTGAAAGACCGAGAAAAGAAGATGCTTATAGCCTATGTTCATTTGTTATGATCCGCCTATTAGTATAAAATAAACAATACCAACAGCCAGACACGAAATAATCATAATAATAATAATAATAATAATAATAATAATAGTAGTAATGATGATAATAATAATAATAATAATAATAATAATATACCTATACGTGTTCTCTTACTAATGCGTGTAAATGGTTTTATTGAAACATCCTATATATATATACACACACACACACACATATATATATATATATATATATGTGTGTGTGTGTGTGTGTGCATGAGAATTTTGTACAAGTTATTATGTGTGTGCGTATGATCGTTTGTTAAGTGTGCGTACGTTTTCCCCTTGGTGTATCTTCGTATACATTTTATAATTATTTATCAAACGCAGCTCAGGTGTTTTAAGCCGAATTATATTCGCAACAATTGAAACTAGAAACCAAAAACCATTCATCCGGGACTCTTTCTTAAAAATAAAGAAATGGAATGAAAACACAAAACTGAATAAAGAAAGTAAAAATAAGCCGAATGTGAGGGGAAATAGAAAAAGAAATTATTAAATGTAGCCAACGGCAAAATTATCATAACAACGTTTTTCTACCTCATTTCATCCGAACTCTAGAAAAATTCAAAATATTATCGTATTCAACTTACTTTAATACTATTACTTAGACTCTTAAAATACATGTCTCAATCTAGGCTGCTTATAAAGTCTATCAACTCCACAAAAAATAAATAAATAAATAATAGTAAAAATAATAAATAAATAAAAATAAATATATAAATAAATAAAAATAATAAATTAAAAAAATAAATAATAATAATAATAAATAAATAAAAATGAAAATAATAAACAAATAAATAAAAATAATAAATAAATACAAAAAAATCATAAATTAAAATAAATATATAAATAAATAAAAATAATCAATAAGTACATAAAAATAATAAATAAATAAA
Organism: Euprymna scolopes; assembly: GCF_053919585.1. Classification (NCBI taxonomy): domain Eukaryota; kingdom Metazoa; phylum Mollusca; class Cephalopoda; order Sepiida; family Sepiolidae; genus Euprymna; species Euprymna scolopes. The sequence continues at coordinate 73,106,034 of NC_136497.1, forward strand.
ATAAATATATAAATAAATAAAAATAATCAATACGTACATAAAAATAATAAATAAATAAAATAAATATATAAATAAATAAAAATAATAAATAAAAAAATAAATAAATAAATAAAAATAATAAATAAATAAAAATAAGTAAATATATAAATGAAAACAATAAATAAATAAAAAATAATAAATAGCGTTTAGCTATTATAGTCTTTTTAAATTCAATCACTTTTATTCGTGCAAATTGCTTTGCTAAGGATCACTCTTTGGTTCCTCATTGTAAGATATTTGTAGTATAAACACGTTTTATTGACACAAAGAAAAAAAAAACAACTTTTCCTTCCGTTCCCTGGCATTAGGCGGAATTTCGATGAACATAGCTCAATTGAAACGTGGGACACATTATCGTGCGACTGTTTACTGATGATTACAACTTTGCCTTCTTCAAATCTTATGTAAATGAATGCTTGACATGAATCGGCTCACAAGCAATTAAATGCAGATCGTTTCATTGAACAATAGATACACACTCCGATAGTGTTGCTAATCTTTCGATTGGCAGTCATTTCTATTATATTACTACTTTACACTTGAGCTTCTCCTGGCGTTGATGATCAGTAAGCCAAATATTTATTCACGGGCCTGTCTCAAATCAAAGGAGACTAAAACCTGTTAGATAAAATATATATATATATATATATATATATGTATGTATAACTAGCAGTTCAGCCCGGTATTGCTTGGTCCATAGACTGTTCATAACTTTATGTTCGTATGCATATACATATATTACAAAGTTTTAACCACGTCCATGTAACCTACATCTAAAATTTTAAGTGTTTAGACTCAAAATTGGCGGAGAAGTTTGGTAGAGTTTACAAAGGTTAACTCTTTCAACATTGACCTATTGGCAGCCAAATTCTCGCCCCAAAACTGATTTAAAAAACTTGCTGCATGTCTGAATAATCTTTATATAAAATTTTAAGTGTTTAGACCTACAACAGGCTGAATAGTTTGCTAGAGACCGCAAAGATCAAATGTTTTCTTCGGCCAAAATTTGACCCCATAACATTTAGTGTTTTGGAGTCAAATCAAGTTACAAAGTTAGATCCATGTCCAAGTAACCTACATTTAAAATTTCAAGTGTTTAGACCGAAAATTGACGTGGAGTTTGATAGAGTTTTCAAAGGTCAAATCGTTAAAGGTTGACCATTTGACAGCCAAATTTTTGGCCGAAACCCGATTTAAAATCTCAGATACCCCTCTATTAAAATTTCGAGTCTGTAGACTGAAAATTGACAGAGTAGTTTGGTAGGGAAATTTTTATACCGGCCTTCCTTGAATAGAGGAATTTACACCGATTAGCTCTATAAATAGCGCTAGTAATTCCAACACCGGTGAGAGAGATGCAACTGCACTTCAACTGCTAGCCGAGTGCCCAGCAGATATACACGTTTTCCTATCTTTGTACATTATTGTTAATACACTTGTTCCTTAACCGAACCTCGACTTGATTGTTCTTATTTTCACTATTGTTCCACGACACAACATAAATATACACTCACAGACATTGACACAGACACTTTTATAGATATATTAGCATTTCAGCCCGGCGTTGCCGGGGTGTTTAAAGGTGTGTGTTGAGCAAAAAAGCAAAAAAAAAACAAAAAAAAAAGTTGTAGTACGAAGGCAGGCTCACACCCGTACCGCAAAGGAAGAACAAAACGGGGAAAAAGCCTGGCGGCTTTGCTGTTACGACCACCGCCAAACCGGAAATGACGTGGGTTTAAATTAAGGCTAGACAAACGAAAAGAGTGGATGACTTTCAAAAATATCGGTGAAAAAAGCGACCCCTCCCTGTAGAAAAGTTCCTAGTTGAGGGTGAAGAAATTAATATTTTAGCCAATTATTCGGTATTTGTCGTCTGAAGGGTTGAGCTTCAGAACGATACTAAGCTTGTGAAAATCCATCGCCTCTGTCGAAGGTTTTAGGCAGACATGCAAACATACACACATAGATTTATATATTTGTAGCTCAAATTTTCGATCCAAACCGATTAAAAAGCTTGCCCTATCCCTGAATACCCTTTATGTAAAATTTCAAATGTTTAGACCAGAAATTATCTGAGTAATTTGGTAGAGACTGCAGAGGTCAATTTTTTTTTAAACTTTGACCCCTATGATGACCCCTTAATATTTATTGTTTTGGGCTCAAATCTAGTTATTACGTTAGACCCATGTCCAGGAATCTATATCGAAAATTTTAATTGTTTATACCCCAAAATGGTGGAGGAGTTTGGTAGAGTTAATAAAGATCAAATCGCTGAACTTTGACCCTTTAACAGCCAAATTTCTGCCCGAAAACGGATTACAAAGATTTTTTCCAAATCTCCATACCCTATATATTAAATTTCGAGTTTGTAGACTGAAAATTGACAGAGTTATTATGGAGCGAAATGTACACAGACAGACAGACAGACACACACACACTTTCACTTTTGTAGATATATATATAGATAGATAGATAGATTATGCACGTAGAGAGAAAGGGATTATGATCCCACCCCCAAATAAATAAACAAACGAAAAAAAAGATCAACGGAGGGAGATTTTTGTTTAATCACGGTACGATATTTATTCGAAAGGGACTACTTAATATATTCCCAAATTTATTTTATATATTTTTTTAATAATTTCATTTATATACATAAATATTTATTAAATTAAAATGGAGAAAGAGTGAACAAGGAAAACATTTTGAATCAACTCATCCCTGGTATAAGGTAAAAATACATTAAAATTATATTGAGGTCGATGGAATTTTTACATGTAAATGCCGAATTCGATCTTCTTCTGATTTAATGTTTTTTTAAGAGCAATTTCTCCTCCCAAAATCCATCGACCAATATAAAGTGACACTTTGTTTAATTTCTACGAAAACGTAGCACCGGAAAACTTTGCATCGCTGCAATTAAGTCATCGAAAAATTGTTTTCGTTCGTTTATTTATTGTTGCGCAGTTATTTGAAAGTAATTCTGTGATGGCGCTGCCAAAAATTGTGTTTCTTGAAACTGAACATGGGAATTGAAGAATTATGAGACGAGGGGATAATCCGAGAATGTTATTGCACGAAGAATGAAATGCTTTTAATGCGTTTTTGTTGACGAGAAGAAAAAAAAAAGCAGAAATGATTAGAGCATCATTAGATTCATTTGAAGTGGAATTCATTATTGATAAAGCTTGTCGCATTTCATATCGTTTGGGTGTAAGTATAAAGGAATGTTTGTATCCATCTATATAAATGCCTAGCTATTTAGGTATAACCACACAGCCACACATGCGTATATATATATATATATATATATATATATATATATATATATATATATATATATGTATATATATATATATATATATATTCTTTTCTTTACATAACTTCACATCTACCTTTACACCAATCTATCAATCGATCGATTTTTCTAACTTTTCTTTGTATTCGTTTTTGTTTATTTCTTTTAATTAATCTATTTTTGCTTATGTAAGTTTCTATCTATCTTTCTGTCTATATATACGTATGTATCTCTCTTTCTCTTTCTCTTTCTCTTTCTCTCTCTCCCTCTCTCTCTGTATATATGTATATATATATATACATATATGTATATATGTATATATATATATATATACATATATATATGAGAGGTGTTCAAATAGTAATGCTATATATATATATATATATATATATATATATATATATATATTCAGTCAAACATTATTAAAACAACAGAGATACCTTGCTTAATGATTCTGTTTTTTCATTTTTTCGATCTTTCGTAAGATTTTTTTAAGACGGAAGGTATTTACAAATGTTCCATGGTTCACACGAGCGCTTTCGATTCTTTCTTGAATCATCATCAGGTGGAGATAAAATATTAAAAATAGAAGTGAAATATATAGTTACGAATGATAAAAAGAGTCAATGAAAAGTCGATTAAAATATACATTTACGAGTGATATATATATATATATATATATATATATACATATATACATATATATATACATATATATATATATATATATAATTATTTACTATTATAATTAAATACTTACAGACACTAGTGTTTCACCCTTTCGTGAAACAGAGGTTCGTTGGTTGTTGGTTGTTTTTATTTTACGGCATATCAACCCTTTCCAGGTTATTTAATGCCGAATCCAAAGATTTTGAAGAAAAATTTTTCTAATAGAATATATTTGTTGTTTTCACGTTGGTTTCTATTTAACCTATAGTTGGAACCCTAACAGGTACTACCACTCCGGGTCAGAGTGGACCTGGGAGCAATGGTAATTAAAGGGTGGCTCCACAACAGAGGTTCGTTATTGAATTTCAAACGAAAGTGCATTAAAAAATATGTAGAAAAATGAATTCTCGAACACAAAATATATATCGTGTTTATGGTACCATTAAGACGAGAGATGTTTTTTGCGTCTTCGTTTCAATGTTTTTAGTTAAAAAATAGAATGCGTTGTTTTTTTTTTTTTTTTTTCAGAACAACACTCGTATATATTATGTAAACAAGAAAGTTCTTGCAGTTTTTTACATTTTAATTCAGATGAACATGTCGTGGCTCAAACAAAATTTTAATTGATCGAAAGAAGAACCATCAAAATCAACACACTTTATCCAACGCCAAAATGGTGTGTTTATGCAATTAACGTAAAAAAAATCTTGAGTTCTGCTGCCGATGAACTCACTAAAGGATTTTTTTATATTACTTAAATTTCTTAAGCATTTCTCACGCAGAAAGCCGTCGAGATGTTTGAAAATATTGTAGTCGGTAGGTGAGAGGTTTGAAGAGTATGGCGGATAGTGCAGACCCTCGTAGCCCAATTGTTTGAACTTTTGCAGGATGGTTTAGTAACGTGTGGTCGAGTATTGTCGTGGAGAAGAATTTGGTCTTCTCTGTTGACTATTGTTGGGTGTGGTTGTCGAAGTTTTTATGCGTATCATCCATTTGTTGATAGTACTTATCCGCTGTAATCGTTTCGCCTGCATTCAAAAGCTGTAATGGATGAGCCGGTCGCAGACCATGAAATAGACAACATGACCTTCTTATAGTGCAACTCTAGCTTCGGGAAGTGTCGTAGAACTTCGTCGGCGTCTAAGCACTGATATGAGCGGCGCCGGTTGTCGTAAAGAACCTACTTCATATCGCAAGTCACAACCTAGTCAAGAAATGAGTCGTTCTTGTTGCGTAAAAGAAGGCAAGGTTGCACTTTATAACGTCATTACTTTTAGTTGTCGGTCAATTCGTGAGGCATCCATTTATGAAGTTTATGTTGTCATTCCAATCTCTCTCAAGTGGTTGGAAATCGTCGCATTCGTTACGTCTAATTCAGTAGCAAGTTCTCGGACAGTTGTGCGTGGATTGGTTTCGACTAAGGTTCTTAATTGATCGTTGTCAACATCCGATGACCAACCAGTACGCTCAACATCTTAAGGGCTCTCGTCGCCGCACAAAATTTCTAAAACCATCAATGTGCTGTGCGTTCAGTACGTGTACCTGGACTAAACGCTTCGTTGATATCGCGTGCTGTTTCAGCAGATGTTGGCCTAGCTTGAATTGAAATAATAAAATTGAACGCACTTGCTTTTTTTTCCATTTTGTAATTATATTCTGAACAGAAGACATCATTATTTTAAAACAATTGTGATTTAAACCATTAGATAGAGCAAAAAGCACCTTTTAAAATGGCATTTAATGTAAAAGTATTATGATGAAACTGATATGAAAATATATCATTGGAAATCAAAATTAAAAATTACGCTAAAACTTTATTCTCAATCTAATATATATATATATATATATATATATATATATATATATATATATATAGGATAATTGGAAAGTAACGCCTTATCGTTGAAATTTATTGATGAACAATAATTCTTACAAGAAATAAATTCGGGGAGAGATGTGAGGCTGCCCTTTTATTAGTCGCGTGCAAGCGACTCTATAAGTCACTCCGTCGGTCCGTCGGTCTGTTGGTCAGTCTGTCCGTAAAACTTTTGTGCTTGGCCTTTTTGGTTAAGATCAAAAGTCTGTTGTTAATAGATGCTCTTCTTAGCTTTTAAAGTTTTTCTTTGCCTTTTGGCCAAGATGAATTAAACTTTTTCACACGCACACACATTTTAATTAAAAAAAATTTTTTTACACACACACACACACACACACACACACACACACAAAATAATTGTAAATATATTCGTTTTTGCAAAAACGCTGGGGTTTTCATTAGTTAGTTTAGAGTCAACAGAGTGAATGAGGTATTGTGGTAAATGTTGCCAGTCAAGAGTAAAGTCGCCAAAGACTACATTTTCACTGTAGTAACAAAGACCCTGCAACACTCCTCCACCCAGATCTTAAAGGGCCTTGTGCCTAAATTTGTTTTGTAAATTTAAAATTTTGCTTTTAATTTATTTTAATTTTACATTGAATTATTTTGATTGTAATTTTCATTTTCACGAAATAAATTATATATAAAGATTAAGGTGTAGTATCTGTTCCGGCAGATACTGCAAGCAAAGACCATATGTGGGAGCAACTCCACATATAAGACCTTGGTCAATGTAGAGGCGACCCCTCATACCAATTGTCACTGTCCAGCTCCCCTACTCCACAGGGAGTTGGTCCCCATTTACCCTTCACTCCTCACATTAAATATCGGCCTTGTGCCTAATTTGCTCGGTGGGGGAGCAAATAAATACAAGCTCCACATATAAGACTTGGTCAATGTAGAGGCAACCCTTCATACCAATTGTCACTATCCTGCTCCTCTACTCCCCGTGAAGTTGGTCCCCATTTCCCCTTCACTCCTCACATTAAAATTCGGCCTTATGCCTTATTTGCACGATGGAGGAGCAAATAAATACCAAACCCACATATAAGACATTGGTCAATGTAGGAGCATCCGTTCATACCAATGGTCACTATTCAGCTCCTCTAGTCCCTGGGGAGTTAGTCCCCATTTCCCCTTCACTCCTCGCATTAAAAATCGGCCTTGTGCCTAATTTACTCGGTGGGGGAGCAAATAAATACCCTTTTCTTGGCCTTTTGGCCAAGATCAAAGTGTAGTATCTGTTTTTACTACATGTTGTACTCGTGTTTGTAACTTTTCCTTGACCACATTTCTAAGATCAAAGTGTAATATCTCTTCTTAATAGATGCTGTACTTACGTTTATAACTTTTCCTTGGCAATGGAAGGGGAAACCCTTCCATGCTAAGGCATTTTTAGTCGCATGCAAGTCACTCGATCCGTCAGTCTGTAAGACATTTACATTTTATTATTATTTTTTTAAGCAAGGGGTATGGAGTAAAAAAAATTTCCCTCGATTTATCAGAGAGGGACCTATGTTTTCAATATCTCGGTAATAAATTGGAGAGCACTTAATAATAGGGAGTCACTTTCCAATCAACCTGTAAAAAATATATTTGAATACATTATTTATGATTATAAGTTTTATTTCAGGTGATATTGGAACTTTTTTTATTTGCAATATTTTAGAATATTGGTTTAGTTGGTGGAGACTTCTTGAACCAGCGCTTACCGCAAATTCAAACAGGTTTCTTAAATGAAATTCAATAACATAATTTAATTGCAGACACAGGTCAACTTTCTCACACTATAGAAACACTTACTATTATAATTCATACATATAATCTCAATCAATAAATTACATAACAAAAACACACTCATTTCATTTCTGTTACACATCTTTATTTGAATTTTAACAGACATATTCTTTCCAGAAAGAATATTAACTGCGTTTATATCTTTTAAAAACATATCAGCGGCTATATAACGTCATAAAAATTTACCTCTATTTAAAAACTCACTTTTTTGAATTTCCAACGTCTTTTTCCGTTTCTGAAATAGAACGGCGTCATACTTTGCATATGAAACATTTTCAAACATTTGTACTGCTGTTTTTATTTTCTTAATCTCATTCTTCCAGAGGAGGTCTCAAAATAAAGACGCAACGTTGATGAACACATAACTCGGTTTGTTCCTTTTTATTCCCCTCTCTCTTTCTCTCTCTCTCTCTCTCTCTCTCTCTCTCTCTATATATATATATATATATATATATATATATATATATATATATATATATGATGCTGACGTAAAATATGAATACCCATTGTATAAAGTAAAAGTTTCTATTCGTGGGTTCACAGACAGAAAGACAACCAGACAGGCAGACAGACAGAGATATAAAGAGGAAGAGGACAAGAAAGGGAGAGGAAAGAGAATGTAATAGTATGAAAATATATCGATGACTAGTATGGTACACGCAGGTGTTCATGTTTATTTCCCACAGAAAATCGTAAGGCTAAATGCACAGAATTTTTTAGCGGTTGTTTTATATCTTAGTACTGTTTTATCTAGCCAACTAGTCAATTCTATCTCGTCGATTTATTGTTATTGTCCTTTCTCCAGCTAATATTTTCATTAGCCAATGGCCGAACTCCTACGGTTGGCTTTACCACAGAGAATTATGTATTTTCCGTAAGTGAAAAAAACATAAATTCTCTGTGCTAGAGTGCTCCATTTATACAAGAGCGTGTGTCTTTAAATCTAGAAAATCAACGTATACAACGGCTTATTTATGTGTTCGCTTATTCAGTTTCAATTTCTTTCAGCATCTATGCAAATTCATCTTCTCTTTGATCCTAACACATGAGTATAGCCGTGCTTATCATTTACCACATACTTGAATCCCTTCAGGCAAATTAAGGAAAGAAATATTTCTTGTTTAAAATCAGAATCTTGCATGGTCCAAAAAAATAAATAAATAACCGTAAAATAACTGTCATTAAAAAAAAAAACGGATGAAATGAGGAGCATTTAATATACATTTGATATCATTAAATAGCAAGAGCTTGTATTTTATATCAATTTTCTGTTATTACATATTAAACGAAATCCATAAAAACGAAAGCGATTAGACTACAATCTTCAACCAATCAGTCGCGCTGAAAACATTAAAATAATGTTAGTTACTTTTATTATAGATACGTATTTAGCCAGATGAAATTTGGTATTTATCTATTTTTCTACCTAACTGTCTATCTAGATATCTATCGACGTATTTACACTGTTCTTTCTTTCTTTCTCTTTTTTCTTCTCTTTCTTCTTCTTTTTGTTTCATTTTCTTCTTTTCCTATTTTTCTTTCTTTATTTTTCTTCTCTTTCTTCCTTTTCTTCTTTTCTTTATTTCATTTTTTTCTTTTTCTTCTCTTTTTTATACTTCTTTTTTCTTCTTTTTCTCTTTATTTCAATGCCCTCTTTTTCTCTTTCTTTCTTTCCTTCTTTCTATTTTTTCCTGTTCTTCTTTTCTTTATTATATTTTCTTCTTTTCTTCTCTCTCTTTCTGTCTTTCCTGTTCTTCTTTTTTCTTCCTTTTCTTTGTCTCTTTATCTCTATTCCTTTTCTTTCTCTTTCTTTCATTTTTTCCTTATATATAAAATACTTAAAATCGTAAACATATTTGTTTTGATTTCATCTGAAAATAATGGTTGGTTCAAAAAGGAAAAAAAAAAACCGGAGAAATTAAAACCAGTTAATCGGTAAGGCCTTTTTTTCACTTTAACTGTAACCAAACGCAATAGCAGTTACTTCCTTTACGTGTTTGCTTTAGTTTTATACGATTTAAACAATTTTTAATTCTTTTTATTGCATTAAATACTGTATTTAGCAGGTTAAAGACGTTAAAATTACTTTCAAATGTGTATTATTACTTTGAAGATTATGCAAACAATGAACTTTTTAGCCTAATAAAAACTGCCAAAAGTTATCCTTTTAATCTAGCTCTGCTCGCGTATTAAACACTATGGAAATCAATACGTAAAATGTTATATCGCCTCATATCATGTTATGTGGACACATGACATAATAATAATAATAATAATAATAATAATAATAATAATAATAATAATAATAATAATAATGATAATAATAAACAATGTCAGAAATTGGAATCAGAGGAATAACTGCAAAAGTACAACGACTAACGATAATGAAAACGAATGAAATATTAAGGAAAAGCCTTGAATGCGGAGAATAATACAAGAAGACAATATAACGAATAAGCGTTACAGTGAATGAAGAACACAGAAACTGCATATTTACAAGTTCTACACCCCCCATCATGCATCCCCCCATTGCTTCATCACCAATCCCCCCATACCCCAAAAAATGATACCAAAGGGCTGAGAAGGGTCAATAAGGACTGAAAGACCGAGGAACGAGTGCCAACCAGACCTCGGCTGGACAAGCGCAAAGAGAACTGGGACCTTGGGAAGGCTTAGTGTCACTCAAATTCCAGTATAAACCAATGGCCACTACCAGCGAGAAATCAATGGTAAGCGGCTGTTGCGATGATGTAAATTCATTTGCAAATGCTATCGAAGGAGGTGGAGAGGGCTGGGCGTCTGGGGAGACTTGTTGTCACTCAGCTTCCAGAGAATACCGCAGGTTTCCAATCAGATCGCTTGTTGACTTGTGTGAAAGCTCCATGTGAGCCAATAATAACAATATTAATAACAATAATAATAATAACAACAACAACAATAATAATAATAATAATAATAATAATAATAATAATAATAATAATAATAACATTAATAATAATAATAATAATAATAATAATAATAATATAAATAATAATAATAACAAAAACAACAACAACAACAACTAGCAGAACCCACATCTGGGCAGGAGCTGCTAGAAAGGACTTGTCCTGCCTTGATAGAGTTCAAAATAGACTTCGTAGCCTCGTAGGAGATGTCCTTTTCTCTCCGCTGCAACTTCTATCTCACAGAAGAGATGTTGCGAGTTTGTCTCTGATGTATCGTTATTTTCATGGAAAGTGTTCGACTGAACTTCAATCTATGGTCCCCCCTCGCCAAACTTTCTCAAGAAACACTCGTCTAGCTGTAAACACTATCAATAATTTCCCCCACTCTTTATCTGTGCCTAAACCTAAACGTAGATTCCATGAACAAAGCTTCTTTCTTAGAACTGCACGCCTGTGGAATTGTCTTCCGTTTTCCTGCTTTCCGGCTGACTACAATATGGTTGTGTTCAAGTCTAAAGTAAATAAGTTCTTGATGAGCCGTTCCATATAAGTTATTAAATTTACCAAATTTTCATTACTAATGATTACTATATTGTCCAATTGCTACTGTACACTCTTTAACCCTTATCCTTGAGTGGTCTCTGGGCCTTGATAATGTGGTGATGCCTATGTAAAAAAAAAAAACCGTAGAAATTCCACGTCAGTTAAAAAAATTCTAAACACAAATAAAATAAATACACAAAAAAACAACAAATAACGAAAAATTTAAAACAATTCTTTAGCAAACTATTTTTAAACCTTTTTAAAGCTAAAAAGAATTCATGTACAAATTTAGATTTACATATTTTTCGATGAGAATTCAACACACAACACGTTGTGTATATTTTTCTGTAAAAAGTCTTTATATTACTTATAACGTAACTTTATTCGCTTGCACATTTTTTTAAATTTTAAAAAGAAAGTATAACAGAAAAAACTGACGGTCTCCCCCCCCCCGACACGATTATTAAATCATAAAATAGAATAGCCAGTTGAATGTACTCGCAAAAACAGGAACAAAGACACAAACAGATAAGTAATTTAATAAACAAGAATAATTATACGAAAAGAAGAATGAACTTTAAAAAAAGAATAATTAAACGGAAATACTAGGTGTTATATTACAACGTGTGTTTAAATGAAAACATGCTGCCTAAAGCCACACACACTATCTACTTTGGAAAATGTACACGTTACGGATATTTTCTAATCTGACACCATAAACAGACAGCCATGTTTATTCATTTATTTTTTAACTTTTGGAGAGGAAAAGGTTTTAATTATTTATATCTGATAAATAGCGAATATGAAGGGAGGTAATTTGTTTCTCATTAATTAAAGTTTGCGATGATGATGTTTTTGTGGCACAGGACAAGTAAATTAATATTTAGATAATAATAATAATAATAATAATAATAATAATAATAATAATAATAATAATAAATATTATTATTAATATCAATAATAATAATTATTATTATTATTATCAAATATAATAATTATAATAATAATTATTATTATTAATAATAATAATTATTATTATTAATAATTATTATTATTATTAATAATAATAATAATAATAATAATAATAATAATAATAATAATAGCAGCAACAACAGCAATCGCAGATATAGAAACTGCAACAAGTAAAATTAAAAAAAATAATTAAAAAATATAGAGAGGAACATCACAGAATAAAACAGCTGAAACTGTACAACTGTAAATCTCCCCCTTTCAGATAATTGTAGTGTCAGCGACAACTAGCATCGCACAAAATTGCCAGGAAATGTACAGGAGGACGGAAAGACCGAGGAGAGAAAGCACTAATCAGACCTCCACTTAATGAGTGCGATGAGAACTGTGCCATCGGGGAATCATATTGCCTCCCAAATTCCAGAGAAAACTAATTGTTGCTGTCGGCGAGAAATCAACGGTAAACGGCTATTGAGATAACGCAAATTTGTTTGCAAAGGTTATGGAAAGAGGTGAAGAGTATCGGAAAGCTGAGGAGAGTTTTTGATACTCAAACTCCAGGGAACACACCACAGTATATATAATTATATATATATAATTTCTTTCATTATTTTATATATATATATAACCTATGAATCTATCTATAACTTTCTTTCCCTCTTTATTTTTATAACCTCTGTATGTATCTCTTTGTAGCTTTCATTCTGATATTTTTTTTATTGTATGGTAAACTTCTCCATCAATCTGTCTCTTTTTCCGTCTTTCCTTTTTTTCAGCCCGTTCTTTCATTTAATGCGCACTTGCAAATGATTAAATATCTATATCTTAGATTCAATATAACTTACACCGTTATTATATATTTAATGACATGAAAATGCAAGCGATTAGACACTGCTAATCCACACCCCTCGACGAATCGAGAGAGTTTAAAAAGTATTAAAAAAACACACACAAAAAACAATATGAAATCTCTTTTCGTGATTTTAGATAAGTATTTTGTCAGAGAGAAAATTCCACGGAATTACGACACATATATTACAGAATTCGTCCGATAAAAGGATAATTGAAAAAAAAAATCATTGTATTTGCTACATGGATGCATTACGATGTATTCAAAGCTAATTAGTTAAATTTGCGAGATTATTTTGCATTTCCTCATTGAATTTATGCGAAAGACGCACTGCACACGGTTTCACACACATACACATACACACACACACATATATATATATATATACATATTTATTATAAGGACATTTGAACAACAGTCTAGAGAGCGGAATTTATTTTAATGTATTAGTAAATGCATTAATACAATTAAAAGGAAGCAGTGCTCGTTGTAATGTAATACAATATATATAATAAGCTCGATAGGTATAGATATCCTTGAGCTATTTTAATATTGAGTAAAATGATTCTTAATTTATAGGTTTCAAAAAGAAGAACAAACAAAATCAATAAATTGTACGATCGTTTCGGAAACGATGTTTTTCTTGAGATAGACGATTCCTCTTGAAAAATAATTTTATCATTTGATTTTATAAAACAAAGTCCCCTGATCAGCAAACAGACACCGATTTTTAATTATAAATTATGAATCATTTTACTCAATATATATATATATATATATATATATATATATATATATATATATATATATATACACGTTATTTTCTGTTTTAACTCTAGTTTATGTTTTACATTTTGCCTGATATTTGTTAAGTATTAGGTTGGTGCAAAAATAATGTCGTTTTTTGACATGAAGTTGAATGTAAAAAAAACGATATGATCTTTGCACCAAACTAGTAATATCTAGTAAAGCTGTTTCAATTGTATGTTGAAGGAGAATTGGAAATTCATGATTAGTAAAGAAAAAGATGGGTTCAAAGTTCAAAATTAACCCATGCGAAAGTATTGGATACATGAGACTGTGAAAAATTTCCAATCGAAACTTCGTATTTTAAGAAACTTTAAATGTTCGCATTTTTGATGCTATTGCAATCTTATCTCTGACCAATCAGAGAAGAACAAGATAGTCCTATTAATCACCTGATCCTTTGATGTGCATTCTTCAAGTCAAGGATGAGATATGGCAAAAAATGAAGGAATTATCCAGAGATATGCAAGATAGAACTATTAAACAAAAGAAGGTCACTGAAAAATTAGCAAAGAAATGAATCTAGAACTAAATATAGTAGGAAACGTCTTCAAAATGTATGAGAAGCATGGCGACGTTGCAGCAAACCTTCCAAGAAATATAAAGCCAAAAAATAAATGAGTATTCAATGTGATTCAGCAGATACGTGCAAATTAATAACCTTTATTATTCGTTCTGAAATAAAAACTGATCTTGAGGGTACTGGAATTAATCTAAGTAAACATACCACCAGAAGAGCTTTATATCTTGCAGGGTTTTCCTTCAGGGTCACCCAGAAATATGCTTTTTTCTAAAATCCGATTAAAGTTTGTCATAGTCGGATGAGACGAAAGTTAAACTATTCAGAAGGAACACAACGACAAGTGTTTATCAAATAAATGGCACAGCCTTCAACCAACACAATACTATCCCCACAGTTTAATTTGCTCGTGGTTCCATTATGATATGCGGATGCTTTTAATTCATATTGAGGTTGTGATTGAAACTGAAGGCGGCTACATTGAATAGATGTCAGCTCTATTACATAATTTGAATTGATCTTTTCAATAAAAGTTTTAAAATAAAACTGTAGTATTGTTTCATTTAGGGCGACAAGTTCACTGCTCTACCTTGTGTATCAGGTGTGTCTGATAAGTAACTGGACTTGTGTTACCAAATAATTTATTTCAATTTCGAACAGCAAACTACATGGTTCTCACTTCAAAATAATCGCCCTCGAGTCTAGTGCGTTTTCTCAGTGCTCCCTCACTTTGGAAACGTTCTTTATCCTCATTATGGCGTTCTTGATATTCGGCCATGTTTTTTAAAACGGCTCCCATTGAAAAAACTGTTGAATACTGGAACAAAAAAAAATGTCAGATGCAGGCATTGGTAACATATGGCCAGCGCCGGCTCTCTGATTCCATGTTGAAATACAAACACATTGAAATGAAACAAAAAACAACATGGGCACAATAATGCATACAAGAAACATTTATTCCGTGTAAACCCGACAGAGTTGCCTTGAAATTGTGCCGGAAAAGATGTGTAGAATAACGTTTGGAAAGGATGTCTGTGAATGTAGGTTTCTGTATAAGCTGAGTTAAATGACTGTATTCCTCTCCGTGAGGGAGAAAAAAAGTGAGTTTTCTGTGTCCCTTTTTATATTCTGGATTGTCGTGCCCTGTCCATCTATCACGAAGGGGGAGATAATTCTGCTCTGAAACGTTCTCTGGTGGTTGCATGTGTGTAAATCAAAAGGTGTGGATAAAGCTAGAAATTCATCTAAAAAAATACAATACGCGTAATCCTGTTTAAATATAAAAGAGAAATGCAAGAATAGAAGTTAACAATAACAGAATAAAATATTGATTAACAAAAACAAAGCGTTATAATAATGAAATTAAAGAACAAATTTGCGAGGAAATACATGAAATATTAAAATGTTTGTTGTCATCGTTCTTGCTGCCAATGGCATTTATGCATTTATTTAAACATGTATCATTATTTAATAGTTAATGACGTGTCTAATTAACAGTGCTAAACCGTCGTCAGAAAGCAAAAGGTGTGCATTACAATAAATAACTTTTCAGTTTCGAGATTAAAACGACTTTGCGTTTAGTTTTTTACCTGCGTTCATACTGTGCATATTTTATATTTTCTGAAGTCGAATAAGTGATTGATATAAAGAATCTTTTATTAACAAAACGAAAATTGCAATACTTTATTGTTTTAACCTGCCAACCACCAATTATAAATTGAGGAGTATACGTCAATGATATAAGACTCCTTTTAAACGCTTCCTGAGATCAACAGATCAGGCAGTTTAAAGATACTGGCTTCCTGATTTAAAATGCACCAGGCATTAATGTTCTTGTTTTTTTTTTCCTTTTCCTTTACAAAACGCAATCAAGTTCTACAAAGTCAAACACAAATACAAAAGGCAAAGATATTTTCCTCTGAAAAAAAGGAGCAAACCAAACGTTATAAATAAATATTTGAAAATATAAAGACCTTAGAACTTACACACTTTTCTGAAAATTATTGGATACCACATTGTATAACCTGAAAAGGGTTGATATGCCGTAAGAATTACTAATTTGCTTAGCTAAAGTTGTTTTAATTTGTGATCCCAAAATTATATAAAATATAGAAATGATTTAACGGTTTGCAAGCTTCTATCAAAGGCAAAATAGAATTTTCACTGATTTTTAAGGGAAATCTTTACAATTATATAAATGCAGCTTTGTCTGTGTGTATGAGTTCGTTTCTTATAGACTCCGAAACGGATTGAACAGATTTTCTTGAAAATTTACAGAACATTAGTGTATAAGTCTGAGAGTGATCTTAGTTAAGTCCTGTCTAAGAATATCATCGATAATTACCGATAATCGATAATCGAAACCGTTATTTTTATTTAAATTAAAGGAACGGGTTCGATCGATAAATACTTATTTCCATGTCGTCGCTTAACAACAATGATAGAACAATGGGCCGTGAAAATTCTACTGTGGGTAGGTTGATAGCGTGTTTTTATTTTTTATTTTTTTATTTTTTATTTTTTTTTGCACAATGTGGTCTGTAGGTTAAAACTCCGCACGTAAATTTCTTGTTTTTTTTTTCATTAACTGCAAAGAATATTATAAGACTTGAAAATTCACGTGTTTTATTTTTGTTTTGTTTTTGTTGTTTATGCATGACGTGGTCTGTAGATTCAAACCTTGCACGTAAATTTCTTAATGTTTCATCTTTCGTTAACTGGATAGAAATTTAAAATAATTTTATAACAGTAACAGTAGGTTCTGTAGGGTGCAATGTACAATAACATATATTTTCGACTAAGTTACTGCATGGAGGCATGTGAAGTTCCTCCCACGCGATTTCACGGATTTCGATGACAATAAAAATATAGGAGTGTGAAATAGTATGCATACACATTTAAACATGCCTATGCATACTTATATATATATATATATATATATATATATATATATATATATATATATATATATATATATATATATATATACTAGCAGGGGTGCCCGGCCTTGCTCGGGTGTTTGGAGGTGTATGCGGTGCAAAAAAAGAAAAAAAAAAAAAAAAAAAAATGGTTAATTTTTTAAAACTTTGACCCCTATTATGACCCCTTGAAATTGATAGTTTCGGGCTCAAATCACTTTATTAAGTTAGATCCAGGTTCAAGGAACCTATATCTAAAATTTCAAGTGTCTAGACCCAAAATTGTCGGAGGAGTTTGGTAGAGTTCTTAAAGGTCAAATCGTTGAAATTTGACCCCTTAACAGCCAGATTTCTGGCTGACACCCGTCACATCGATTTTTCCAAATCTCAGTACCCGGTATTTCAAATTTCGAGTCTATAGACTAAAAATTGACAGAGTTATTACGTAGGTAAATGTACACAGACAGACAGACACACAGACACACAGACACGTTAACTTTTATATATATATATATATATATATATATATATATAAATATATATAGGAGCAAACAGTTAATAAAACATGTTAAAAAACACTTTGAAATGAGTTAAAAACATATTCAATCTGAAAAGGAAACACTAGATAAGTGGATAGTCCTTAATCCGCGGAGTTTAGAAGAAATACTTTCCTTCTCATCAGAGGGTAGGAATTAGCAAAATGCGGGATCGGATTTTGCATGCAAAAGTATTTCATGAAACAACAAGTAAGTCAAAGATCTTACTTGAAAACAAAAAAAGTGAAGCAGAGGGAATATGATGAAGAAAAAGATGATTACACATGAATGAATATATACATATATATATATATATATATATATATATATATATATATATATATGGTATATTTTCTCTATGCGTGTGTATTTATGCATAATATGTATATATATATATATATATATATATAAATATATATACATATATATATATATAAGGTATATTTTATCTATGTGTGTGTGAGTTTGTTCCCTATAGACTCCGAAACAGCTGGATCGATTGTGTGAACTGCCCCACAAATATACTTTATATTGCTGGGATTTTTCTTGGATAGGTTTTTATAGGAATGTATTTGTTAAGACCTTACAAAAGCCACCACCACAAGTGCATTTGAGAAGTTTTATCGCAGCACAGGTGGGAAGGCCCTACTTGCAAAATTAACAGCAGTTACTTTATAAGACAGAGGCCCGTTCGAAATGCTTGTTTCTATTTAGAACAACATTGAACCATGATACTTGACTGTTGCATTTTAAAATTTAATTCAAGCCATTATATAAAAATATATTATAAAATAAACAGTAGGCTCTTTAATAAGACAGGGGCGCGTTCGAAATAAATGTTACTTTCGAACACAATTGAAGCATGGTACTTGACTTTTGTAATTAAAACTATTATATTTGAACCAGCCATTATATGAAAATAATTCCACAAAATAAATGGTACTTTCTCTACAGTACAATTTATTTTGGACAAAATCATTGCGTGAAGACCTGTGAACTTTCCTCCTGATTAACTGCAGTGAGACCCTAACTAGAGAAGATAATCAATCGAATTGATTGAAAAAAAATAGGCAATTTCAACGATATCGATGGCAATAAAAAAACTGGCGAGAAATATTCGTCAGTCCTCATTCAATCCAGTGTAACATCGAATCTACTTGCTTATATATATATATATATATATATATATATATATATATATATATATATATATATATATAATTTGGGGATTAGAACAAGAGTCTAAAGGGCAGAGTATATTTTAATGTACTAGTGCATTCAATAATGCAATTAAAATAAAAGAAAACAAAACAGTGCTCGTTGTAATGTAGATATATAATAAACTCGATAGGCATGTATATCCTAGAGCTATTTTATATTAAGTAAGATGATCGATAATTTATAATTAAAATTAAAAATTAAAAATCGATTACATCATTTTGTTTGTTCTTCCTTATAAAATCGATTTTTAATTTCTAATTTTAATTATAAATTATCAATCATCCTACTTAATATATATATATATATATATATATATATATATATATATATATATATATATATATATATATATATATATATATATATATCGGAGGTTGTGCGTCTATTTTCATTCATTTAAGTGCATATGTGTCTGGGCATATTTTTCAATGAAAATGAGTCTGTATTTAAAACTGTCTCTCCCTCCCTCTCTCTCTCTCTCTCTCTCTCTCTCTCTCTCTCTCTATATATATATATATATATATATATATATATATATATATGGTTCGTGTGTGCGCGTGTGTGCGCGTGTGTGTGCGGAGCATATATTTTTATTGCCATCTTGGTAGTTGACAAATAGCTCATTATCTTTGGGAATGTAATGCTTGACTGGATACATATACACACACACACACACACACACAAATATATATATATATATATATATATATATATATATATATATATATATATATATATATATATATATATATATATGTTCCAAGCAAGTATTTTATTATTTTTGGCGCTGGTTGTCTGTTTTATTTTTGGTTCATTTGTTTGTTTGCACTCAAAGACTTGGCTGCCTTCGAGACGAGAGGTACTAACTCGCATCATTTCAGATTCTGATGGGGGCCGAAATTCCCCATTTAAAATTCATGGGTTCTTGCTATAGGAACAGAATCTCCGAAACATTATTATGGCTAACAAAACTTTTTTAACTATAATATATAAACATATTTTCCCTAAAATCGCAACAGAGTCATCCTAAGACAGAGGACCGCACGTTCACGAAAAATTAAATAACTTCTTAGATAATTTCATATAACAATGCTATATATTTACCGGACCGAAGCTAAATTTGGTCTAGGTGTATTGAACTGGCTTTCTACTGAGGTGGAAGTTTCATGGGAATAGAAAATTCACAAATAGTCCCCAGTCGATTTTATATCCCGGTCAGGAGAGGTTACGACTTCTGTTTTTACAGTTCTTACAGGTAGATGTCGATGTCTTCCTACACAAAGCGCTTTATATTTCCAAAGTGTCACCTAGCTAGCACTGACCAGGATTAACGTTGCTTAACCGGTTATCTCATGGGTTTGACGATTTATGTTTTATTTAATTAGGATTTCAATTATAAGATATGTTTTAGTAAATTTTTGTCGCAATTATTCCATTTATTTCAGAGCTCTCTCGCAGAATTAATCGTCTACAAATCATGCCCCCACACAAGAAATGTTGCCGCATAGCAATCACACTGTCGAACGAGATTTTCTTTTTGTTTCCAAAAAGACGGTCTCAAATTGTTTCTAAAATCTTTAAATGATAATTCGTGTGCGACTTACTGAGAATGGAGAACAAGTAGGCATTTAGACGGGAGACACGAGAATGGTTATGTGTAATGTGCTCAGCGATGGACGCAATAAAACACCCGATTGCAAATGATTTACATAGCGAATGTTTGATTGAACGTGTTGTTTAATTCGGATGTCTCATCTTTGAGACATCCTTCCAACATAGTGCAAATGTCAACTATATTTAAATAACTCATCATTATCAAGTAAATTTCTACCTGGTACAGGCATTGCATTCATGAATTTATTGTTGCTCATCCTTATCGATCGATGTGTTCTAATTCAGAACCCTATTCACGCTGTTTCTCGATTAAAGAGTTTGATATATTATCATAGCTTTCTTTGTATAGAATGTGGGTTGCAGTTTCTTTCTGTACGAGCATTGTACCAACAGCTATCTTCTGATCAGCACAACAAAATTTGAAACCGTGAACAGAATTATTTCTGTTTGCTTCTATATTACAACATCCACCTGCTTTCCATGACCTCACGTTAACCGGATCGAGGGGGTAGAGATAAGTGGGTTCTCGACCATGTCCTAGGGTCTCCCACAGACTAGCAGAGGGAAGGAGACGCTTTATTTTTCCTTTGACAGTAGTACGGTCGCGCTACCCTCTTTAAATAAATAACAGAATTATTATGGCGGTAGAAGGAAAATATTTTTAAATTGACGTCAAAATTTGCCTCGTCGAAAAAAAACAACTCGTGTATTTTATTTATACGAGGTGCCTTCAATAAGCTTCCATGTTATATAGTTCATTATTATTATTATTATTATTATTATTATTATTAGTATCATTGTTATTATTATTGTTCTTTGTTAAATCGTTCGTTGTTAGGACTTTTTAATAGTGAGAGTCTTAGAGAGAGATGTTGTTGTAAGAGAGATTGTTCGCTGTTATAAAGATATTCACATATATTAAATGTTCATACTTAGAAGTGTAATAGAAGCTCTTAGAGTGAGGAGACAGTCTTAGTGTTCACATTGTAGATATGAGATGTCGCGACGTGTATGTAAAGACATTTTAAACACATGATATATATGACATATAATAACAATTTTCACTTTACCTTTTGGTAGAATTACAACACAAAGACGACGTTTATAAAAACACATGATGGGTTTATTTCTTTTTCCCGACCGGTCGTGGTTTTCTGAGTCAAGAATTCAAAGGTTCACATTCTAAGTTTCAAAAGTGACCGTCTCGCTTCTAGACGTTCGAATCCCAACTGAAGACTATCGTCTGTCGTCCTCAAACTCCCTCTGACTCTCCCTCAGTTTCTCCTTGCTTAACTCTAAAGTTTCTAACTATATCGAGAACTTCTCATTTCCCATAACGTCATACACATGTTAAAACATGTGTCTTTTTTCACGTGTTCTGGAAATGCGTGTCCAAAACTTTTTCCTTTGTTTACAAAAGGAATTTTAACCTATATTCCCAGTAACCTATATTTCCAATATGTTAAAAACATGTTTATTGAATAATCTTGTAGTTGCATTCTTTCAATTGAATTTTCATAACAGAATTGACAATGCACATTCTTTTCTTAAAACTATTTTATCTCTTAGCTTAACAATGGTTTCTTTTACATTCCATTTGCTAATTCTCTATCGTAATCTATTTCTAAACCTAAATTACGAGGTTCGAATTTCGTCTATTCTATTTCATTTTCATTTTAACTAAATCTCTCTTTTTTATACTTACATGAAAAGGGGACAGCCCTTATCATGTAACATCCAGACTTTTTTCGTCTGGATACTTTTATTGATAGTAAGCACATTAAACTCTCGTCCTCTTGAAAGTAATCTCTTCCGGCTGCAATGTATTTGTTGTACCTTCTGGAAAGGCCTCATGGAGGTCCTCGTGTGTGAGCGTACCAATGATCCTTGTCACAGCCTCTTTCATCTCCTCTATTGTCTCATAACGACAGCATTTAAGGTTTTCCTTGAGCTTAGGGAACAAACAAAAGTCACAGGAAGCAATAGTGTTGCTACAGGGACGGTGAGGAGCTCTCTTGGAATCCACCTTTGTCAAATACTCTGTAACAAGGATGAAGTTGTGGAGTGGTTTATTCGCGCAAATTTTCTGCATCTTCAGTTCGTCGCAAATAATTGTGTACCTATTTACAATGCCTCCCCACGGGACAGAGTTAGACACAAGGGTCGTTTTTTAACGTGGAGAAAAGGTACAAAAATAAAAAAAAATTGTCTTAGTTGTGAAGATCTTCCACCGAAAGAGAACAAGAAATCGAAGTGCAGCATCTTCCACCGAAAGAGAACAAGAAATCGAAGTGCAGCATCTGCCGGAACAGATGGTATTTATTTGCTCCCCCACCGAGCAAATTAGGCACAAGGCCAATTTTTAATGTGAGGAGTGAAGGGAGGGGGAAGGGAAAAGGGGGACCAGCTCCCGAGAGGTGGGAAATGGGAGCTGGTTAAAGGTCAGGCATGTGGGGTTGCCCCCACATCTGGTCTTTGCTAGTCATAGCTAGTCATAGCTTGCAGTATCTGCCGGAACAGATACTACACTTTCATCCCGGCCCGAAGTGCACTTATTGTCTATTAACCCACGACTGTACTTACCCATGAATATTTTAATTTAACCAATCAGCTCTGGTGTCCTCATTTCATTAATCCTCCTACTGCTCTTATCATCTCTCACAGACTCCCTTCCTTCCTTGAATCGTTTATACTAGTAAAAAGCTGATGCCCAATTAAAGCAAGATGGCCCAAAAGTAGTCTGAAGTATTCCATACGTTGCTCTGGCATTTTTTGACAAGTTTTAAATAATATTTTATTGCATATCGTTATTCTTAAGTGTCCTCACGTCCAGATTGCATTTTTTAAATTTACCAGCTGTGCCAATCAGACTTTAGTAGAGTGTATTCCAATTCTTGCTGATGCTGTTATCGTGATCCTGAAATCATAAAGATTAGTGAGTCATAAGATGCATAGCAATAACATACTGAATTGGCAAGAGTCTACAATTTTAAATGCTTGTACAAAAAAGTCTGGAAACTTATTTAAGGCACCTCGTACCTAGCCAAGGTAGGTCAAGATAAATAGAATATCTGTCAACAGATACTTTTTTAATTTTATAAAAGTTCAGAATGTTATTATTATTAAAAGATTTAACAATGTCTAAAGGATAGCCGTTGTTGCAAAGGCTTTTACTAACAAATATTTGTAAATTGTAGTTCCTTTTAACCTATAGATACGGTTCTGGCATGTAGAGTGGACCTGAGAGTAGTAGCAACTATGCGCTGGTTCCATCCTTCCACAAGCTCATTAGGAGATATTACCACTGTAGGTATTTATTTGCTTCCCCACGTAAGCAAAATGTGACACAAGGTCGGCTTTATGTGAGGTGAAGGGGAAGGGAGGGGAAGGGGATGGTACCTATAGGGTTACCTCTACATGTACCAATAACCAATTGCCACAAGGGCAATGGTCACAAAGTGCAACATCTGCCGGAACAGATGGTATTTATTTGCTCCCCCACCGAGCAAATTAGGCACAATGCCGATTTTTAATGTGAGGAGTGAAGAGAGGGGGAAGGGAAAAAGGGGACCAGCTCCCGAGAGGTGGGAAATGGGAGCTGGTTAAAGGTCAGGCACGTGTGGTTGCCCCCACATCTGGCCTTTGCTAGTCATAGCTTGCAGCATCTGCCGGAACAGATGGTATTTATTGCTCCCCCACCGAGCAAATTAGGCACAAGGCCAATTTTTAATGTGAGGAGTGAAGGGAGGGGGAAGTGAAAAAGGGGACCAGCTCCCGAGAGGTGGGAAATGGGAGCTGGTTAAAGTTCAGTCATGTGAGGTTGCCCCCACATCTGGTCTTTGCTTGCAGTATTTGCCGGAACAGATGTTATTTATTTGCTCCCCCACCGAGCAAATTAGGGACAAGGCCAATTTTTAATGTGAGGTGTGAAGGGAGGGGGAAGGGAAAAGGGGACCAGCTCCCGAGAGGTGGGAAATGGGAGCTGGTTAAAGGTCAGGCATGTGGGGTTGCCCCCACATCTGGTCTTTGCTAGTCATAGCTAGTCATAGCTTGCAGTGTCTGCCGGAACAGATGGTATTTATTTGCTCCCCCACCGAGCAAATAAGGCACAAGGCCAATTTTTAATGTGAGGAGTGAAGGGAGGGGGAAGGGGAAAAGGGGACCAGCTCCCGAGAGGTGGGAAATGGGAGCTGGTTAAAGGTCAGTCATGTGAGGTTGCCCCCACATCTGGTCTTTGCTAGTAATAGCTTGCAGAATCTGCCGGAACAGATTGTTTTTATTTGCTCCCCCACCGAGCAAATTAGGCACAAGGCCAATTTTTAATGTGAGGAGTGAAAGGAGGGGGAAGGGAAAAAGGGGACCAGCTCCCGAGAGTTGGGAAATGGGAGCTGGTTAAAGGTCAGGTATATGGGGTTGCCCCAACATCTGGTCTTTGCTTGCAGTATCTGCCGGAACAGATGGTATTTATTTGCTCCCCCACCGAGCAAATTAGGCACAAGGCCAATTTTTAATGTAAGGAGTGAAGGGAGGGGGAAGGGAAAAAGGGGACCAGCTCCCGAGAGGTGGGAAATGGGAGCTGGTTAAAGGTCAGTCATGTGAGGTTGCCCCCACATCTGGTCTTTGCTAGTCACAGCTAGTCATAGCTTGCAGTATCTGCCGGAACAGATGGTATTTATTTGCTCCCCCACTGAGCAAATTAGGCACAAGGCCGATTTTTAATGTGAGGAGTGAAGGGGAAATGGGGACCAGCTCCCCGGGGAGTAGGGGAGCATTATAGTGACAATTGGTATGAAGGGTTGCCCCTACATTGACCAAGGTCTTATATGTGAGGTTGCCCCCACATATGGTCTTTGCTTGCAGTATCTGTCGGAACCGATGGTATTTATTTGCTCCCCTACCGAGCAAATTAGGCACAAGGCCGATTTTTAATGTGAGGAGTGAAGGAGAAATGGGGACCAACTCCCCGGGGAGTAGGGGAGTTGGATAGTGACAATTGGTATGAAGGGTTTCCCCTACATTGACCAAGGTCTTATATGTGGGGTCGCCCCCACATATGGTCTTTGCTTGCAGTATCTGCCGGAACAGATTGTATTTATTTGCTCCCCCACCAAGCAAATTAGGCACAAGGCCAATTTTTAATGTGGGGAGTGACGGGAGGGGGAAGGGAAAAAGGGGACCAGCTCCCGAGAGGTGGGAAATGGGAACTGGTTAAAGGTCAGGCATGTGGGGTTGCCCCCACATCTGGTCTTTTCTTTTACATAGCTATTAGTATCTGCTGGAACAGATGGTATTTATTTGCTCCCCCACCGAGAAAATTAAGCACAAGGTCGATTTTTAATGTGAGGAGTGAAGGGAGGGGGAAGGGAAAAAGGGGACCAGCTCCCGAGAGGTGGGAAATGGGAGCTGGTTAATGGTCAGGCATGTGGGGTTTCCCCCACATCTGGTCTTTGCTAGTCATAGCTAGTCATAGCTTGCAGCATCTGCCGGAACAGATGGTATTTATTTGCTCCCCCACCGAGCAAATTAGGCACAAGGCCGATTTTTATGTGAGGAGTGAAGGGAGGGGGAAGGGGAAAATGGGGACCAGCTCCCGAGAGGTGGGAAATGGGAGCTGGTTAAAGGTCAGGCATGTGGGGTTGCTCCCACTTCTGGTCTTTGCTAGTCATAGCTAGTCATAGCTTGCAGTATCTGCCGGAACAGATGGTATTTATTTGCTCCCCCACTGAGCAAATTAGGCACAAGGCCGTTTTTAATGTGAGGTAAAAACCAGCTCCCCTAAAAGTAGGCAAAAAGGGGGCACTCTGGTTACCAAAAATAATAATTGTCCCAGTATAGAGGGTTTCCCCTCCATTGACTGGTACAAATTATCTTAAGTGCAGCATCATCCGGAACAGATGGTATTTATTTGCTCCCCCACTGAGCAAATTAGGCACAAGGCCGTTTTTAATGTGAGGTAAAAACCAGCTCCCCTAAAAGTAGTCAAAAAGGGGGCACTCTGGTTACCAAAAATAATAATTGTCCCAGTATAGGGGGTTTCCCCTCCATTGACTGGTACAAATTATCTTAAGTGCAGAATCTGCCGGAACAGATGGTATTTATTTTCTCCCCCACTGAGCAAATTAGGCACAAGGCCGTTTTTTATGTGAGGTAAAAACCAGCTCCCCTTAAAGTAGGCAAAAAGGGGGCACTCTGGTTACCAAAAATAGTAATTGTCCCAGTATAGAGGGTTTCCCCTCCATTGACTGGTACAAATTATCTTAAGTGCAGTATCTGCCGGAACAGATGGTATTTATTTGCTCCCCCACTGAGCAAATTAGGCACAAGGCCGTTTTTAATGTGAGGTAAAAACCAGCTCCCCTAAAAGTAGGCAAAAAGGGGCACTCTGGTTACAAAAAATTATAATTGTCCCAGTATAGAGGGTTTCCCCTCCATTGACTGGTACAAATTTTCTTAAGTGCAGCATCTGCCGGAACAGATGGTATTTGTTTGCTCCCCCACCGAGCAAATTAGGCACAAGGCCGATTTTTAATGTGAGGAGTGAAGGGAGGGGGAAGGGGAAAAGGGGACCAGCTCCCGAGAGGTGGGAAATGGGAGCTGGTTAAAGGTCAGGCATGTGGGGTTGCCCCCACATCTGGTCTTTGCTAGTCATAGCTAGTCATAGCTTGCAGTATCTGCCGGAACAGATGGTATTTATTTGCTCCCCCACTGAGCAAATAAGGCACAAGGCCGTTTTTAATGTGAGGTAAAAACCAGCTCCCCTAAAAGTAGGCAAAAAGGGGGCACTCTGGTTACCAAAAATAATAATTGTCCCAGTATAAAGGGTTTCCCCTCCATTGACTGGTACAAATAATCTTAAGTGCAGCATCTGCCGGAACAGATGGTATTTATTTGCTCCCCCACTGAGAAAATTAGGCACAAGGCCAATTTTTAATGTGAGGAGTGAAGGGAGGGGGAAGGGAAAAAGGGGACGAGCTCCCAAGAGGTGGGAAATGGGAGCTGGTTAAAGGTCAGGCATGTGGGGTTGCCCCCACATCTGGTCTTTGCTAGTCCTAGCTAGTCCTAGCTAGTAGCATCTGCCGGAACAGATGGTATTTATTTGCTCCCCCACCGAGCAAATTAGGCACAAGGCCAATTTTTAATGTGAGGAGTGAAGGGAGGGGGAAGGGAAAAAGGGGACCAGCTCCCGAGAGGTGGGAAATGGGAGCTGGTTAAAGGTCAGGTATGTGGGGTTGCCCCCACATCTGGTCTTTGCTAGTCATAGCTAGTCATAGCTTGCAGTATCTGCCGGAACAGATGGTGTTTATTTGCTCCCCCACTGAGCAAATTAGGCACAAGGCCGATTTTAATGTGAGGTAAAAACCAGCTCCCCTAAAAGGGGTCACTCTGGTTACCAAAAATAATAATTGTCCCAGTATAGAGGGTTTCCCCTCCATTGACTGGTACAAATTATCTTAAGTGCAGCATCGGCCGGAACAGATGGTATTATTTGCTCCCCCACCGAGTAAATTAGGCACTAGGCCGATTTTTAATGTGAGGAGTGAAGGGAGGGGAAGGGGAAAAGGGGACCAGCTCCCGAGATGTGGGAAATGGGAGCTGGTTAAAGGTCAGGCATGTGGGGTTGCCCCCACATCTGGTCTTTGCTAGTAATAGCTAGTCATAGCTTGCAGTATCTGCCGGAACAGATGGAATTTATTTGCTCCCCCACTGAGCAAATTAGGCACAAGGCCGTTTTTAATGTGAGGTAAAAACCAGCTCCCCTAAAAGTAGGCAAAAAGGGGGCACTCTGGTTACCAAAAATAATAATTGTCCCAGTATAGAGGGTTTCCCCTCCATTTACTGGTACAAATTATCTTAAGTGCAGCATCTGCAGGAACAGATGGTATTTATTTGCTCCCCCACTGAGCAAATTAGGCACAAGGCCGTTTTTAATGTGACGTAAAAACCAGCTCCCCTAAAAGTAGGCAAAAAGGGGGCACTCTGGTTACCAAAAATAGTAATTGTCCCAGTATAGAGGGTTTCCCCTCCATTGACTGGTACAAATTATCTTAAGTGCAGTATCTGCCGGAACAGATGGTATTTATTTGCTCCCCCACTGAGCAAATTAGGCACAAGGCCGTTTTTAATGTGAGGTAAAAACCAGCTCCCCTAAAAGTAGGCAAAAAGGGGGCACTCTGGTTACAAAAAATAATAATTGTCCCAGTATAGAGGGTTTCCCCTCCATTGACTGGTACAAATTTTCTTAAGTGCAGCATCTGCCGGAACAGATGGTATTAATTTGCTCCCCCACCGAGCAAATTAGGCACAAGGCCGATTTTTAATGTGAGGAGTGAAGGGAGGGGGAAGGGGAAAAGGGGACCAGCTCCCGAGAGGTGGGAAATGGGAGCTGGTTAAAGGTCAGGCATGTGGGGTTGCCCCCACATCTGGTCTTTGCTAGTCATAGCTAGTCATAGCTTGCAGTATCTGCCGGAACAGATGGTATTTATTTTCTCCCCCACTGAGCAAATTAGGCACAAGGCCGTTTTTAATGTGAGGTAAAAACCAGCTCCCCTAAAAGTAGGCAAAAAGGGGGCACTCTGGTTACCAAAAATAGTAATTGTCCCAGTATAGAGGGTTTCCCCTCCATTGACTGGTACAAATTATCTTAAGTGCAGTATCTGCCGGAACAGATGGTATTTATTTGCTCCCCCACTGAGCAAATTAGGCACAAGGCCGTTTTTAATGTGAGGTAAAAACCAGCTCCCCTAAAAGTAGGCAAAAAGGGGGCACTCTGGTTACCAAAAATAATAATTGTCCCAGTATAGAGGGTTTCCCCTCCATTGACTGGTACAAATCATCTTAAGTGCAGCATCTGCCGGAACAGATGGTATTTATTTGCTCCCCCACTGAGCAAATTAGGCACAAGGCCAATTTTTAATGTGAGGAGTGAAGGGAGGGGGAAGGTAAAAAGGGGACCAGCTCCCGAGAGGTTGGAAATGGGAGCTGGTTAAAGGTCAGGCATGTAGGGTTGCCCCCACATCTGGTCTTTGCTAGTCATAACTAGTCCTAGTTAGTAGCATCTGCCGGAACAGATGGTATTTATTTGCTCCGCCACCGAGCAAATTAGGCACAAGGCCAATTTTTAATGTGAGGAGTGAAGGGAGGGGGAAGGGAAAAAGGGGACCAGCTCCCGAGAGGTGGGAAATGGGAGGTGGTTAAAAGTCAGGTATGTGGGGTTGCCCCCACATCTGGTCTTTGCTAGTCATAGCTAGTCATAGCTTGCAGTATCTGCCGGAAGAGATGGTGTTTATTTGCTCCCCCACTGAGCAAATTAGGCACAAGGCCGTTTTTAATGTGAGGTAAAAACCAGCTCCCCTAAAAGGGGTCACTCTGGTTACCAAAAATAATAATTGTCCCAGTATAGAGAGTTTCCCCTCCATTGACTGGTACAAATTATCTTAAGTGCAGTATCTGTCGGAACAGATCGTATTTATTTGCTCCCCCACTGAGCAAATTAGGCACAAGGCCGTTTTTAATGTGAGGTAAAAACCAGCTCCCCTAAAAGTAGGCAAAAAGGGGGCACTCTGGTTACCAAAAATAATAATTGTCCTAGTATAGAGGGTTTCCCCTCCATTGACTGGTACAAATTATCTTAAGTGCAGTATCTGCCGGAACAGATGGTATTTATTTGCTCCCCCACCGAGCAAATTAGGCACAAGGCCAATTTTTAATGTGAGGAGTGAAGGGAGGGGGAAGAGAAAAAGGGGTCCAGCTCCCGAGAGGTGGGAAATGGGAGCTGGTTAAAGGTCAGGCATGTGGGGTTGCCCCCACATCTGGTCTTTGCTAGTCATAGCTAGTCATAGCTTGCAGTATCTGCCGGAACAGATGGTATTTATTTGCTCCCCCATTGAGAAAATTAGGCACAAGGCCGTGTTTAATGTGAGGTAAAAACCAGCTCCCCTAAAAGTAGGCAAAAAGGGGGCACTCTGGTTACCAAAAATAATAATTGTCCCAGTATAGAGGGTTTCCCCTCCATTTACTGGTACAAATTATCTTAAGTGCAGCATCTGCAGGAACAGATGGTATTTATTTGCTCCCCCACTGAGCAAATTAGGCACAAGGCCGTTTTTAATGTTAGGTAAAAACCAGCTCCCCTAAAAGTAGGCAAAAAGGGGGCACTCTGGTTACCAAAAATAGTAATTGTCCCAGTATAGAGGGTTTCCCCTCCATTGACTGGTACAAATTTTCTTAAGTGCAGCATCTGCCGGAACAGATGGTATTTATTTGCTCCCCCACCGAGCAAATTAGGCACAAGGCCGATTTTTAATGTGAGGAGTGAAGGGAGGGCGAAGGGGAAAAGGGGACCAGCTCCCGAGAGGTGGGAAATGGGAGCTGGTTAAAGGTCAGGCATGTGGGGTTGCCCCCACATCTGGTCTTTGCTAGTCATAGCTAGTCATAGCTTGCAGTATCTGCCGGGACAGATGGTATTTATTTGCTCCCCCACTGAGCAAATTAGGCACAAGGCCGTTTTTAATGTGAGGTAAAACCAGCTCCCCTAAAAGTAGGCAAAAAGGGGGCACTATGGTTACCAAAAATAATAATTGTCCCAGTATAGAGGGTTTCCCCTCCATTGACTGGTACAAATCATCTTACGTGCAGTATCTGCCGGAACAGATGGTATTTATTTGCTCCCCCACCGAGCAAATTAGGCACAAGGCCAATTTTTAATGTGAGGAGTGAAGGGAGGGGGAAGGTAAAAAGGGGACCAGCTCCCGAGAGGTTTGAAATGGGAGCTGGTTAAAGGTCAGGCATGTGGGGTTGCCCCCACATCTGGTCTTTGCTAGTCATAGCTAGTCCTAGCTAGTAGCATCTGCCGGAACAGATGGTATTTATTTGCTCCCCCACCGAGCAAATTAGGCACAAGGCCAATTTTTAATGTAAGGAGTGAAGGGAGGGGGAAGGGAAAAAGGGGACCAGCTCCCGAGAGGTGGGAAATGGGAGCTGGTTAAAGGTCAGGTATGTGGGGTTGCCCCCACATCTGGTCTTTGCTAGTCATAGCTAGTCATAGCTTGCAGTATCTGCCGGAAGAGATGGTGTTTATTTGCTCCCCCACTGAGCAAATTAGGCACAAGGCCGTTTTTAATGTGAGGTAAAAACCAGCTCCCCTAAAAGGGGTCACTCTGGTTACCAAAAATAATAATTGTCCCAGTATAGACGGTTTCCCCTCCATTGACTGGTACAAATTATCTTAAGTGCAGCATCTGCCGGAACAGATGGTATTTATTTGCTCCCCCACCGAGCAAATTAGGCACAAGGCCAATTTTTAATGTGAGGAGTGAAGGGAGGGGGAAGGGAAAAAGGGGACCAGCTCCCGAGAGGTGGGAAATGGGAGCTGGTTAAAGGTCAGGCATGTTGGGTTGCCCCCACATATGGTCTTTGCTAGTCATAGCTAGTCATAGCTTGCAGTATCTGCCTGAACAGATGGTATTTATTTGCTCCCCCACTGAGCAAATAAGGCACAAGGCCGTTTTTAATGTGAGGTAAAAACCAGCTCCCCTAAAAGTAGGCAAAAAGGGGGCACTCTGGTTACCAAAAATAATAATTGTCCCAGTATAGAGGGTTTCCCCTCCATTTACTGGTACAAATTATCTTAAGTGCAGCATCTGCAGGAACAGATGGTATTTATTTGCTCCCCCACTGAGCAAATTAGGCACAAGGCCGTTTTTAATGTGAGGTAAAAACCAGCTCCCCTAAAGGATGGCAAAAAGGGGGCACTCTGGTTAACAAAAATAGTAATTGTCCCAGTATAGAGGGTTTCCCCTCCATTGACTGGTACAAATTATCTTAAGTGCAGTATCTGCCGGAACAGATGGTATTCATTTGCTCCCCCACTGAGCAAATTAGGCACATGGCCGTTTTTAATGTGAGGTAAAAACCAGCTCCCCTAAAAGTAGGCAAAAAGGGGGCACTCTTGTTACCAAAAATAATAATTGTCCCAGTATAGATGGTTTCCCCTCCATTGACTGGTACAAATTTTCTTAAGTGCAGCATCTGCCGGAACAGATGGTATTTATTTGCTCCCCCACCGAGCAAATTAGGCACAAGGCCGATTTTTAATGTGAGGAGTGAAGGGAGGGGGAAGGGGAAAAGGGGACCAGCTCCCGAGAGGTGGGAAATGGGAGCTGGTTAAAGGTCAGGCATGTGGGGTTGCCCCCACATCTGGTCTTTGCTAGTCATAGCTAGTCATAGCTTGCAGTATCTGCCGGAACAGATGGTATTTATTTGCTCCCCCACTGAGCAAATTAGGCACAAGGCCGTTTTTAATGTGAGGTAAAAACCAGCTCCCCTAAAATAGGCAAAAAGGGAGCACTCTTGTTACCAAAAATAGTAATTGTCCCAGTATAGAGGGTTTCCCCTCCATTGACTGGTACAAATTATCTTAAGTGCAGCATCTGCCGGAACAGATGGTATTTATTTGCTCCCCCACTGAGCAAATTAGGCACAAGGCCGTTTTTAATGTGAGGTAAAAACCAGCTCCCCTAAAAGTAGGCAAAAAGGGGGCACTCTGGTTACCAAAAATAATAATTGTCCCAGTATAGAGGGTTTCCCCTCCATTGACTGGTACAAATCATCTTAAGTGCAGCATCTGCCGGAACAGATGGTATTTATTTGCTCCCCCACTGAGCAAATTAGGCACAAGGCCAATTTTTAATGTGAGGAGTGAAGGGAGGGGGAAGTGAAAAAGGGGACCAGCTCCCGAGAGGTGGGAAATGGGAGCTGGTTAAAGGTCAGGTATGTGGGGTTGCCCCCACATCTGGTCTTTGCTAGTCATAGCTAGTCATAGCTTGCAGTATCTGCCGGAACAGATGGTGTTTATTTGCTCCCCCACTGAGCAAATTAGGCACAAGTCCGTTTTTAATGTGAGGTAAAAACCAGCTCCCCTAAAAGGGGTCACTCTGGTTACCAAAAATAATAATTGTCCCAGTATAGAGGGTTTCCCCTCCAGTGACTGGTACAAATTATCTTAAGTGCAGTATCTGCCGGAACAGATGGTATTTATTTGCTCCCCCACAGAGCAAATTAGGCACAAGGCCGTTTTTAATGTGAGGTAAAAACCAGCTCCCCTAAAAGTAGGCAAAAAGGGGGCACTCTGGTTACCAAAAATAATAATTGCCCCAGTATAGAGGGTTTCCCCTCCATTGACTGGTACAAATTATTTTAAGTGTAGTATCTGCCGGAACAGATGCTATTTATTTGCTCCCCCACCGAGCAAATTAGGCACAAGACCGATTTTTAATGTGAGGAGTGAAGGGAGGGGGAAGGGAAAAAGGGGACCAGCTCCCGAGAGGTGGGAAATGAGAGCTGGTTAAAGGTCAGGCATGTGGGGTTGCCCCCACATCTGGTCTTTGCTAGTCATAGCTAGTCATAGCTTGCAGTATCTGCCGGAACAGATACTACACTTTGATCTCGGTCCGAAGGCCAAGAACAACCAAAGTGCAGTATCTGCCGGAACAGATGGTATTTATTTGCTCCCCCACCGAGCAAATTAGGCACAAGGCCAATTTTTAATGTGAGGAGTGAAGGGAGGGGGAAGGGAAAAAGGGGACCAGCTCCCGAGAGGTGGGAAATGGGAGCTGGTTAATGGTCAGGCATGTGGGGCCGCCCCCACATCTGGTCTTTGCTAGTCATAGCTAGTCCTAGCTAGTCATAGCTTGCAGTATCTGCCGGAACAGATGGTATTTATTTGCTCCCCCACTGAGCAAATTAGGCACAAGGCCGTTTTTAATGTGAGGTAAAAACCAGCTCCCCTAAAAGGGGTCACTCTGGTTACCAAAAATAATAATTGTCCCAGTATAGAGGGTTCCCCCTCCATTGACTGGTACAAATTATCTTAAGTGCAGTATCTGCCGGAACAGATGGTGTTTATTTGCTCCCCCACTGAGCAAATTAGGCACAAGGCCGTTTTTAATGTGAGGTAAAAACCAGCTCCCCTAAAAGTAGGCAAAAAGGGGGCACTCTGGTTACCAAAAATAATAATTGTCCCAGTATAGAGGGTTTCCCCTCCATTGACTGGTACAAATTATCTTAAGTGCAGTATCTGCCGGAACAGATACTACACTTTGCTCCTAGCAAATGTGCCAGGTAAGTATCAGTATTACTACCACTTATTACCACTGTATACCACTTCGTAATATACCGAGGACTGTAGGGGGTAAAGTGCGTTTGAATAGTTAATGGGGGATGAAAAATAACGTAAGCAGAGAAAATAGTAGAAATGGCTGGCAAATATTTCAGGATACTGGAGTGGAATACAAGTGTCAAGTGTGTCTGAGGCAGTTTAGTATTGTGTCAGGAACAACTTCTACACAACGTAGAGATGAGATCTTGTCAGGTACTACAACTCCTAGACAGAGTGGACCGGAGAGTAGTGATAAATACGGGATAACTTCACGTGCGCACAGAGTTCCAAAATGTGGCCTCACTACCATATGAGCGTTTAGATTGTACCCTGGATATTATTTTTAAAGATTTCTTTGTTTTATCATGTTTCAGATATTTAGGTGAGAATTGGCAAGTTGCATTTTACTACGACTACTGTTTTCGTATTTATTCTCACAATGTTTTGAAGGATGTAACCTCTTCATTTTTTTTCAGGTGTTTTTTGTCGAACTCGAGAACATTTATATCAAAGCTACTGAAATTCATACTAGAACTGCCTACGTGGAATCGGGACGCAATGGATAAAATGCTATAAATAACCAATAGCACGTGACAGTCTCTTGGAAGTTGAAGCTTCAATCTTCACTAGAGGCGATAGTAAGAATTAAGGTTTCTCTAACATACAACAGATGACTATATGCAAATACCGAACGTAAGCGAAAGGACGTCACGGCAAGAAAAAGCAAAATTATAAAAACGAGAAAGCATGTTCGAGAGGGTTATCACGCGAGAGAAGACGATAATGTGAGAGAAGTCGATCACGTGAGTGACGTCACAGCCACAGCGAGAAGTCACGCGTGGCGAGAAAATGAGAGAAATAAATGTCGTTATTAAAAAAAAAACAGGAGTTGAAGTTCTTACCTTTTTCCTATTCTTTGTCTGCTTTGCGACTGAGTCTGTAACGTGTTGGTTCCCTTACAACGTTACATTTCGAATGAATACTAAGTACTACTTAAGACTTCCACGTGGTCATGATTGATGAAACGAGAACAATCTAACCTCATGGATAAAATACAAGGTTCAGTTTGGAAATTTGTACAAATTATTGATTTAGGCGAGACACACATGATAAAAATCGGAGGTTACATCGGCTGAAACGTTATGAGAATAAACTCCTAAATCAGTACAGTAATCTGAATAATCTAAATAATATCAATGCTCATCTAAATCCAAATAATACACGTTTTTTTCATTGTTTTAATTTGTTTAATGATTGATGAAGAAATTCTTGGAAATCGAAACAAAGACAAATGTGACCATTAGACTTGATTTTGACACTATGTCATCTTATGGTTTTCCTTTCTCTAAATGTGACCCAAACGCAACGATAATGGCAGACGATATTTTTATTGCATTATACATATTTTTCATGTTAAAAGAAATCTTTCCCTTCTTTTCCTAGAAAAAATTATCCTAAAGATCTGATTGGATAATCTTTGACTCTGTATCCATTTCCTTGAACCAAACATTCTTCTTTTCTCTTTTGACTTCGGAATTTAAATGGCCGTAATTATAAACAATTCTGGCTGTAAATATTGTTTTGAAAAGCTTAGAATAAAAAAAGACAAGAAAAAATGAACAAAGGGATAAAAACTGGTTCTCTTGTTTCCTGTTGTTCTTGCTTGAAGCCAATTTCATATGACCATTAAATAGGGATGCACGCACAAACTTTCCATTGCGCATACTGAAGACACATGTTCAAATTGAGATTGAAAGCGCGGTACCGTGTGAAACAAAGTTTTAAACGAGATAAAACTTAATTGCTTCACATAATGTGTACGACTATATCTTCCGTTTATTGTACCACGATACCTCTATAGAAATAAGACTGTATACATCGTCCGTCAAAAATGAGGGAATTAATAGACTTTCACAATGTTCGCACTCGCTACTTATCAAAATACATTAATAAAACTAGATTTTTTTTTTAGCCGGGTAAAAGAAGGTAAAAGATATGGCCCGTTGACTTATAAAATTGATGGTTGAATATTATAAAATTTGTGCTCATATTTTGCATTAAATACAACTCCGTATAAATCCTAATCATGCATGGAACATATACCATAATAATTAGTTCGTTGCACATGACCATAATAAATATATATATATATATATATATATATATATATATATATGCACAAAAAGTTATGAACAGTACATAGGGCCTGGGCAAGGCTGGGCTTAAATGCTAGTATATATATATATATATATATATATATATATATATACACACATATATATATATATATATATATATATTACATTTTAACCTCAAACAAGGCACGTTGCAACTTTGATGTAGGGGGCTACTATCAGGGACATAAGCTACATGAGTACTATGTAAGGAGTTGGGCAGCGAGATGTCGGTTCACATTACACTTGAACTTCTGCATGTCAGTACAGTTATGAAAGCACAGCCGGGATGATATCAGGTCCACATGCTTTTGCAGTGTCAAAGTTTCTTATGATAGTATGCACTTGAGCAGGGGTGATTTTCAGATCGTCTAGTGTGGCGTCTGTCCGCAAAGGAAAGTCAGGGAGGCGGTCGTTAGCAGGGTCCAGTGTGGAGTTGGAGGCAAACCGACTAGCAAGCATGTTAGCCTTCTCGATTGATAAGCAAACAACCTCATGATTGTTGGATAGCGGGGGGGGGAATAGTTGATTGTCCATTATTTACTATATATATATATAATTTGAGGTTGCTATTTTTCAAAGGTAAGGTAACCAGTGAAATATAACGAGGTTTATACAAGAGTGCTCAATACAGCAGTAGTGCAAGTTACATTTTAAAT
This sequence comes from Euprymna scolopes, assembly GCF_053919585.1. Lineage (NCBI taxonomy): Eukaryota > Metazoa > Mollusca > Cephalopoda > Sepiida > Sepiolidae > Euprymna > Euprymna scolopes. Next base: position 73,143,624 of record NC_136497.1, read on the forward strand.
TTGTCTTTACATAAGCAGTAGTTTGTTGCTACACAGTCATGAGCATGTTTTGGTCTATTAGTATTTAGTAACTACAGACCTCTTCAGGCAACAACCCTTATTTTCGAAAACGGAATTCTAAACCTAGGATTTAGAATTCGGCCTGGCTTTTCTAGGGCCCTATGTACTGTTCCTAACTTGCCCTACGTGTGAATACACTTTATGTAAGATTTCAAATGTGTAGACCAAAATTTGTTTGAGTAATTTTGGAGAGACCACAGAGGTCATTTTTTTTTAAGTATTACCCCAATTTTGACCCCTTAACATTTATTATTTGGTCTCAAATCAAAATACAATGTTTTACCCATATCCAAGTTACCTACATCTAAAATTTCAAGTCTTTAGACCCAGAATTGGTGGAGGAATTTGATAGAATCTGCAACGGTCAACTCTTGCAACTTTGACCATTGGCAGCCAAATTTTCGTCCCAAAACTGATTAAAATGTTTGCCGCATGTCTGAATACTCGTTATATAAAATATCAAATGCTGAAACCCAATATTGGCCGAGTAGGTTACCGCAAAAGTCAACTCTTTTAACTTTGACTCCTTGGCAGCTCAAATGTTCGACCAAAACCGATTAAAAAGCTTTCCCTATCTATGAATACATTTTATGTAAAATTTCAAATGTTTTAACCAGAAATTTGCTAAGTAATTTGGTAGAGACTGCAGAGGTCAATTTTCTTTTTTACTTTGACCCCGATTTTCACCTTTTTATTTAACGTTTATTTGGGGGGGCTCAAATCAGATTAAAAAGCTGGATCCATGTCCAAGTAACCTACATTTAAAATTTAAAGTGTTCAGACACAAAATTAACGGAGGAGTTATGTAGAGTTTTCAAAAGACAAATTGTTCAACTTTAACCCCTTGACAGTCAAATTTCTGGCTGAAAACCGATTAAAAAGATTTTCCTAAATCTAAATTGAAAATTTTTCATGTGCTACACATATGTATATATATATATATAGTGAGAGAGAGAGAGAGAGAAAGAGAGAGAGAGAGAGAGGCAAACAGACACACAGCTAGACAGACAGATAGACACACACACGGAGAGACAGAGAGACAGAGAGACAGAGAGAAACAAAAATAAAAAGGAACAACCGAGTTATGTATTCATCAATGTTTCGTCTTTATTTAGAGACTGCCTCTGGATGAATGAGATTAAGAAAACAGAATTATTTACTAAATTTTGGATATTGGAAATAAGAATAATATATTTATATTTTATTTTAAATTGAATACTTTCATTCATATAATAAATTTGGCCAACTAAAGTTGTAACGTTTATTATTGAACATCCTGAACATATACATCGATCTATCTATAAAAGTGAACGTTTCTGTGTGTGTGTGTGTACATTTCCCTACGCAATAACTCTTTCAATTTTTAGTCTACAGACTCGAAATTTTATATACATAGTACTAAGATTTGAAAAAATCTATGTGATTGGTGTTCAGCCAGAAATTTGTCTGTTAAGGGGTCAAAGTTCAACGATTTGACCTTTGAGAACTCTATCAAACTCCTCCGACAATTTTGAGTCTCGACTCTTGAAATTTTAGATATAGGTTCCTTGGAGATGGATCTAACTTAATAACTTGAGTTGAGCCCAAAACAATAAATGTTAAGGGGTCATAATAGTGGTCTAAGTTTTAAAAAATTGACCGCTTTTCTTTTCTTTTTTTTTTTTTTTTTTGCTCAACATACACCTCCAAACACCCGGGTAACGCCGGGCTTAAATGTTAGTATATATATATATATATATATATATATATATATATATATATGTGTGTGTGTGTGTGTGTGTGTGTGTGTGTGTGTGTGTTTGTGTGTGTGCCCGCGTGTCTGTGTCTGGATTGGTGTGTGTGTGTGTGTGTATGTGTGTGTGTGTTTGTGTGTGTGTGTGTGTGTGTGTGTGTGTGTGTGTGTGTGTGTTTTGGGGGATCGCGAAACTTGGTGTGTATCCATATCTGCATGAATTGTGTTCGGCGTACGCATGTGCTCACTTAAGCTGTTCCGGGTTTTGATTTTTAGGACAGCTGCTATCAATACCTGACACATGATTTCTTTATATTTTTTCTTTCTTTTTCCTCCCCTTCGTTGAAAACCAAACAAAGAAACAGGGAGAACGTTCGATTACCGTTTCATTGTTCTTTTGTCTAGATATGTGTGTGTATTTTGTTTCATTTTATGATATCTCCCATGAAAGTGACATATTGTTGAACCCCGACCGATGAAACGATCTGCTCCGTGCTGAATGAACAAGTGTTCAAAAGTGCATTTTTGGTACAGGGCTGGGTCGGCCTTACTTGGGTGAATAAGAGTTGTGGCGATAAAGGGTACTACAAGACGTGATAGATTAGCAGGGAGACGGTGGGGAGTAACAATTAAACAAAGGCGGGCGATGAAAAAAAAAAAAAAAAGAAGCCGAATCACAATGGGGATATTGCCTAATGGTAAAAAGTATTGAAAATTAAAAGTTTAAGCTGATAAGAACTAAGAATTAAAAAACAATGAGTCGTTGGGTCACCCGTTGAGCTCGATGTCGATGGCTTCAGGTGCAAAAACGTACATATAATTTTATTAGTTCCCCACCGTTTCTTCTACTCTGCAATTACTTTCTCTATCAATAAGTGGATGTTGCTAGTCTCAGTCTTTTTTTAAATACTGTTATGGCATATGTTTTCAGAACTGATCTACTTCCTGCTTCATTGATCCAATTGGTTGGATTCCTTGTTCTGTAATCTCTATTCATTCCTTGATTTTATACTTCATTGTAATGTAGCTTACTATTCCAGTTGTTTTCACGAACTGCAGGCTTGTGACCGCCTTTCTAGCTGAGTCGTTTCTGCTAATCACAGACGAGTTTTACTGTTTTTTTAGATACTATACTCAACAGGCATCTCCTGTTTTCACGATAAACATATTTCGTTTTTGTTAGCTCCCTACATCAAGTAGCCTCACGCATTGTCTGGAGCTATTTCCATAGCAAAAAAAAAAGAAAGAAAAAAAGAGTTTGCAAAATTAGTTCAATTTTTTAAAAAAATAGAATAACAAACGCTGAAACAATCTTTTTCAGTTCGCTATGTTCTTTTGTATCTCTTTTCTTTTCTTTTCTCCCCAGTTCAAAGTTAGATAGTGTTACTATTACTTTCTACAAATTTCTCATCGTAAATAAAGACATAGAGAGGAGGATGTCAAATTAAATAACGACAGAAACAATAGGATTAGTTTTCGTTGTTAATAAACAGAGGAAGGGAGAGGGCGGCAGAATTAAAAGAGAGGGATCGCGTATAAAATAATGACCGGAGATCAAAAGAAATTAATAAATAAGACTTCAGAGAGCTCGCTTGGTAAGATAATTTCAAATATATATATATATATATATATGATTATTTCCAGAGCCAAACAAGATCGCAGACAACAAGAGTTATGACAATCAAAAGTTCAAGTTAGATCTCCGTACTCGGGATTCGAAACCCAAGCCTGTTGCGTGCGAGCCAAGCACCCTGCCAACTGAGCAAATGCCCGGCACACAAAGAAGTCTATTAACTAACACACATCAAGCAAACTGCGGCGAAATCCGACTGTCTCGACAAGGGACGCGGTCATCCAACCAGCCCCGAGTTGATGTCTAACAAGTAGGAATTTTCAACTCGCAAGGAAGATGCTTTCCAGCAATGGTTACCTAGCGAGCAATTAGTATTAGAATTTTTCAAAATGTGAGAGATTATGTAATTATTTCCACAGCCAAACAACGTCGTAGCCAACAGGAGCCATGACAGCAAACGAACCGGAAGTCCAAGACTATTCGAACTCGGGATTCAAAACCCAAGCTTCTGAGCAAACGCACCGCACATAAGAAATTCTATTCAC
>NC_136497.1:73155033-73270033 GCF_053919585.1 Euprymna scolopes
ATATGTCTGGCAGTGTTCTTAATTATTAGTATAACCAACATTATTTTCATTAAGCTATGAGATTTTATTTCCTTGTTTGAATTTCATAGATAGATACGATTATACTTTATACTTGCAAAAATCCAAAATATGGTCAACTTTCAGGAAAATCGACCAACTTGGTGCATCTTAAATAATATGTGACTAAACCCCCTCCTACAATATATCTTTTACGTGGCAACGCCGGACATGTAAAGTTGAATATGTCCTCTGCCCATCAATGATAAATTTTTGTGTCTACAATCAATCTAATAGAGCCCATTCATGAGCATATCCGTCCAGTAGAGTACACCACAATGGTATTGTAAATAGCAAAGAAACAAGAAATTTGATTGTTCACTTTAGATAGGGGGGGGCGGTCGCTTGAATAAAGGTCTTTCCCTTCTGGTTGCTCTGATATCCGTCATAAATACACACATACACTCTTACATATATGTACGTATGTAACGTTTGCATATATATATACACACACACACACACGCACACACACACACACACACATATATATATATATATATATATATATATATATATAGATAGATAGATAGATAGATGGATAGATAGATAGATATCGGGGGTTGTGTGTGTGTGTTCAGCTTTTCTATTTTTGTACCTTTAGCCATTATTGACTCAAGGTCGAATAAGAGAGCTTCCCTCTCCATTTTTTCGTATACGTGCCCAACAAAAGCTACAGGTCAATTAGTACAACTCGTAGCAATCTTTAAGAAAAGAAAACAATATGATGTAGAGGCAAAGCATTTCTATTTGTGCTCTTTTTAATAAATTTACCAAAGGTCGCCTGTCGTCAGCCATACGTTTATTCATTTTATAAAGAAAATAAAATGCCATTTCTCTTTTCTCTATTTGGATTATCGATTTATGTATCCGTCTTTCAGTATAAAAGCTGGTCTTCCTAACAGGTTTGTATTCGAACAGATCTTGGTCTAATAATGAAACTACACCGGGACCGTTGTCATTCTTTTGGTGAAGCGCCTTGGGCTTGCATTTGACTTTCCCAACAAACACGACATCCGACACTGATATTTCGGCTATAAGACTTTTAAATTTCGTAGTTGAACAACAATATTATAAAGTTTATAATTTAAATAAAAGGTTCTTATGTTTGTTAAATGTTGAAATTTTTATTTATTGAATTAATATATAATTTTATAATATATTAAAATAAACAATATGACATTAAGGATATTTCTACCCCCAGCATCAATTCGTTATTGCCAATTACTTGTCTCCTACGAGGGCAAAATTATACGTGAAGCACTATTCTCTCTAGCATGAACAAAATCTACAAAAGTATCTCACAAACTAGGCATAGCATTGTCTCATAATCATCAGTCCATACCCGATTGCATTAAATGTGGGGAAAAGCAACATCTCCCTTAAAGAATCAGTTTGGATTGGAATTATTTTTTTAATGCTACGGTTTAGAAGGATATCTCCGTCACCAACCGAAGGCAGAGCAAAGAAATGATAATATTTTTTAATTTATTTTATTTCATTTTTTTTCTTTTCATTAATTATCCTCCTTTTCTTTCCCAATTCCTTCTAATTTGCATATCCCTTTTGCATCATCTGAATTTTTGAGATGAGGATTGGTTACTTGTATAATAATAATAATACATCAAACCACTGTTCTCATCTTGAGTGTGATTTTTACAACGTTTCTGTCGATGTAACCTCCGACCTTTTTCAAGTGTATCTTGTCGAACTCGGGAATTCGAGCGGAACCCTTTATTTACGTCACGGGGGTAGCATGCTATTGTTCTGTCAGCCATGACTGGATAGAGGTCTTAAGTAATTCCCAAATGCATTTTTTTCGGTCGTCCACATTGAGGATTGAAGTATCTAATTCATTTCTTGGCATTATAAAGATAGTGGGAGTTAAAGTTTAGATACTGTTAAGTGTTGCCTACAACACCGAGCAAAAGCAATATGTAGTAACATCAGTGAATATCAAGAGGAGATGGACAGTTTAAGAGAAACCCTCCACCGAAACAACTATCCAGACAGCATGACATCAGCTTCAAGAAATCTGGACCAAACACAAAAGTCTCACCAGTTTGTATACCATATATGAAGGGCTTGTCTGAAAAACTTCAATGAATATGTAATCCATATGACATCAGGACAATATTCAGGAGTGATTCAACTCTCCGGAAACAGCTTGTGAGAGTCAAGCCCCTACAGAAAAAATCATGATTAAGAACTGTGTATATGAAATCCCATGTAAATGTGGAAAACTATACAAAGGTGAAACGTGTCGTCCATTGAAAGTACGGTTAGAAGAACATCGGAAAGCCGTAGTACGTGGAGAGACTGAAAAGTCAGGTATAGTTGACCAAAACCAAAAGGAAAAGGTAAACCATCTATCATTATGGGACGAAGTAAAGATTATAGATTGGGAGCAACGGTGGAGAGTAAGACGGCTGAAAGAAGCAGCACATATGCTGGAGAATAGCCAACTAGGTCTGCTAAGTAGATCTAGTATAGAATTTAATACGATATGGGAACCAGTGATTATAAACAATAAAGACCCGTGAGAAAAATCAACTGTAAAAGTGATATTCTCCTGAAGGTTGAAGGTTCAATCCTCAGTCTGGGCGACTGAAAAAATACAATTACGAATAACTTAGAACGTCAATGACGGAGAAATAGCCCGCTACCCCCGTAACGTAACTAAAGGGCCCCGCTCGAAATTCCGTCCAAATTGAACAGAAACATTCCCGAGTTCGACAAGATGCACCCGAAGACGGTCGGAGGTTACATCGACCGAAACTTTGTGAAAATCACACTCAATATGATGAATAATAATCCATATATTATTATTATTATTTATAATAATAGTAGTAGTAGTAGTAGTAGTCCTCCATTATACGTTTTCTCTTCATATTTGCACATACCTTGTGTATCATATTTACCTCCACATATTATTATTATTATCATTATTATTATTATTATCATTATTATTATTATTATTATTATTATTATTATTATTATTATTATCATTATCATTATTATTATTATTATTTTTATTAATAATAATAATAATAATAAAAGTAGTAGTAGTAGCAGTAGTAGTCCATTACACTTTGCTCTTAAGAGAGTGCATCTTTTTCTTCTTTTTCTTCTCTTTCCTCTTCTTTTTCTTCTGTTTCTTCTATTTCTTTCGTAGGTTATGCTTGTCATTTTACCCTCTTTTCTATGATCTTATTCTATGCCCTTCACTTTCCCCTCTTTTTCTTTCTGCTCCTGATATTTTCTCTCTCTCTTTTTCTTTAGCCCCTGTCGCTCTTCAACCTATTTCTCCATCATCTATTCCGTCTTTCTTTGCTCTTCTCCTCCATGGCATCAGTTGTAATCCCCGCTCTTGCACATCGCTCGCATTGTATAATCGTCTTCTTCTTCTTCTTCTTCTTCTTCTTCTTCTTCTTCTTCTTATTATTATTATTATTATTATTATTATTATTATTATTAGTCATGCAGATGTTCGCTTGCATCTTAATTTCATTCCATTCATTCATCATTTTCCCCCATAAATAGAAATCACATTTTTAAAACAAACTTCCGGAAACCACCGGAAGTCGTTACTTGAGACATGGACATTCAGATAATTACTTCTTATCTCACATATTATTTCTTAATTGCATGATTACCTTCAATACATCTTGAGAAACCTGATCAAATATTCATTAAAACCTTTCATATTTATTATTTCGCTTGTGTTTTATTTATATATTTCTTTTTCTTCAAATAATTGAAGCTCAAGAGAAACTGTTTTTTTTTTTAATAATATATAAGATTATCTTTTCAATGGGTTTGCGGTGGAACACAAGAAATTGGTAATGTAAAATATTACTCTTACAAGTCTGAAGATGGATTGATTCAATAATTCCAGTATGGTGGCCCAGAGGCATTAAATATTTTAAAGTATATCGTATTTGTTTTTGAAAACAAAGCTGTTTGGTTGTTGCGATTGCGTTATAAGAAAGTTCAAGGCACGCTCAATGCGATTTGTTATATTCAGGTAAGTATGCCTGATTCTTATTTAAGCCATGGACGGTAACATTGCCTGTTTTTCGAATATAATTCCCAATCAACATCAACCTGTAAACCATATCAACCATAAACGTGGAATCAACAGTAACTATTCGGCATTTTGGTTTTAGTTTTGTTTCCATCTTTGAAAGGTCCAACCTGGGACGAGTCGAGACAATCACGAAATTTACTTTGTAAATGGACGTAATCGCCTATAATAGAAATCTCACCTGTCTGTTTAAATGTATGCATGTATGTATGTTTGTTTGTATGTATGTATGTATGTATGTATATCTGCCTAAAACTTTCGATAGAGAGGACATATTTTCATGAGATTATTATCGTCTTGAAGCCCGACCCTTCGGACGACAAATACCGAAAACTTGGCTAAAAACATTAATTCTTTCACCCTCATCTGGGCAGTTTTCTACAGGGAGGTGTCGCTTTTTTGTCGATATTTTCAAAAGTCATTCCCTCTTTTGGATAATTTAAACCTTCGCTAATTCTGGTTTGGCTATGAGTGCAATAGCAAAGACGTCACGTTTTTTTTTCACGTCGTTTTCCTCCTTCACGGTACGGGTTCGAGCCTGCCTGCATACTACCACTTTTTTTTTTTTGCTCAAAACACACCTTCAAACACCAGTTTGTCCATTTATTTGGAAATTTTTATTTATAGCGAAAATTGTTTGGTCTCCAGAAATAAAATCACACATTTATTTCACTTGCTAATTGTGTCTTTAATAAAATGAAATGTTGAAATTAATGTAATTCATTATTATTTTGCTGACGCGTGTGGGTGTTTCCCCCCCCCCGTTTACAGAGTCTGGATTTACTCGTTCTTATGCTTTCTCTATGTTTTCTTTGTTGTGATATCATTGAACGGCTTTTAATAGCGAGTTTATTTCACTGTCTAGAATACTTTTCGTAACTATATTCATGCATTTCTTGTGTCAGTTCATTTGTCATTTATACATACTAAGAGGTCGTCATCTACTTACTGACAACAATCAGCGGTGTTTTCTGGAGTCTGAGTAACAGCAAGTTTCCCAGATTTCCAGTAGCCTCTACCTCTTTTGATAACCTTTGCAAATGAATTTGCATCATAACAACAGTCGATTGCCATATACTTTCGCTGGCAACGCCCATTTGTCTTGAATTTCGGTGGCAACAAGCCTCCTCAAGGTCCCAGTCCTCTTCGCACCAATTCAATGGGTAGTATTTTCTATTATCGGTCTTTCTATCATTCTTGGCCCTTTACAAGTCTTTGGTGTGGTGCTAGTCTATACTGACACCACACATTTTTTTTTGTGTGCATTGTTTACTTATAATTTTGCGGTTTCAGTTTTCCTGACTCCATGTTGTGTTCCTTATTCATTCATTTTACTTCTGTTACAGTTTCCATATTGTCGGGTAGCGTTTGTAGCTCGTGGATTAGTTACCACATTCAAGGTTTTCCTTAAGATTTCATCTGTTCTCAACATTACCGTATATTCTATAGTCTCAGTCTTACGATTTCATCCAATCTCCTTGCAAAGTTCTTTAGAATTGTTCTTAGTGCTCCTACAATCATTAATATTTCCTTTATTTCACTGACAGGTTTGTTCTGTCTCTTTGATCTTGATCTTGTGGCCTGCTGGGACAGTCAAACTTACAATTTGCCCGTTTCTTTCCTTCTTGTTAATTATTATCATGCCCGTTTTCCTTGCTTGGATGTGTTTATCTGTTTGTATCTTCATGTCTCATAGGATTTTGTGGTTTCGTTTTCCAATACTGTCACCGGTTTTTGCGTGTGTAATTTGTCTGCATTACTGAAGTTCAGTCGTTTGCAGGGTTCCTAGTGTATTGCTTCTACACACAGTCGTATGTGTTCTTGTATTTTTTCATTGCTCCTTTTCTGCATTCATCTTATATGTGGTTTACTGTTTCGTCTCTTTGTCTAAAGAGATTACATTTACGGTTTTCCTCAGTTTGATCTATTTTAGCTTCGATGTAATCAGTTCCCATCGTAGTGTTATGTGCAAATGTCAGTAAGGATTCCGTTTCTCTGCTCAACTTTCTTCGATTTAGCCACGATTAAGTGTTTTCCTTGATCTCTATTTCTTGTCATTATTTAAAAATTGTATATACAACCAGGTACTATCATCCAGCTCTCAGTTCTTGTGTACATGTTCCACGGACTTCCTTAAAGTTATTATTATTGTTATCATTATTATCAATAATAATAATAATAATAATAATAATAATAATAATAATAATAATAATAATAATAATAATAATTCCGTAAAATTTTGAAAAAAAGAATGGAAGAAAGTGGAATCGGAGGAATGGCGGGAAAGATACAACGAATGACAATAATGAAAACAGCCGAAATAATAAGATGGATGCGGAGACTAATACACATGAGCCATATACGCAAACTGCTGCAGAGGCAAAAGATAAGGCTTACATCGAACCAAGAACGTCCGCTATCCCACCGTTTCCCCGCCATTGCCTCATCATCGACCCCCCCCGCAAAGAGAGATGCCAGATAGTCGAGAAGAGTCAAAGAGGATGGAAAGACCGAGGAGAGCGCGCTGACCAGGTCATCGCCAGACAAGTGCGAACAGAACTGTGAACTAGGGGAGGCTTATTGCCACTCAAATACCAGAGGAGATCAATGACCACTGCCAGCGAGAAATCAAAGGTAAGCGGCCGTTGCGATAATGCACATTTATTTGCAAATGTTATCGAAAGAGGTGGAGACTTTTCGTCACTCAGCTTCTAGGGAACACCACAGGTTGTTTTCAAGGAGAGATCTTTGATGACTGTGTGAAAGCTCTTTGTGGACCAATAATAATAAGCAAACCCACCTGCGCCCCCACCTTCTGCCCCCCCATATATTATTTATGTGTAGTATCCCTATAACCTGGTGCCACATCAAATAAGTGAAAAGGTTCAAGAAGGATAGAAAGACCGAACACAGAAAGCATTAACCAGACCTCCACTGGATGAGTGCGAAGAGTACTAGGACCTGGTGAGGGTGCCACTCAAATCCCAGTGAAGACCAATTATCGCTACCAACAAGAAATCAATGGTAATCGGCTATTGAGATAACATAAACTAATTTGCAAAGATTATTGAAAGAGGTGGAGAGTACTGGAAATCTGGAGAGACTTGTTACTCTGATTCAAGAAGACATCACAGGTTGTTTTCAAAGAAAATACTTTTGATGCTGACCTGCGTGAAAACTCATAGTGAGTAATAATAATATTTTATGCGTTAGGTTTAAGAGAAAAGAATTATAAGTACCGTTTTTTTTTTTTAGCCACCCATAACTATAAATTCAGATATTCATAATTTTCTCTCGGATTATCTCCCTTATTTCAATATTTATTTGTCATAGTTTTTCTGTGTATAAGGTATTAATACGTAAATGTGTATTGCGATTTTACATTCGATTTCATCATATTTTATAAACATCAAGCCAGACCCATGCGTATTATGTAAAAAAAAAGAAAAAAACAGAAATGGCCGCCATACTTAACAGCCACGTGTGTATGCTATTTTATCTTCTTAGCAATAAACACGAATTTAAGAATGTCTTTTGTTCAGAATCAAACCGATATCAGTAAGAGTTACAGTTGTCACGCATATCGGCGTTTCGTTACTTAGTAACTGTTGACACATGCACAGTTGAGCTTAAGTAGATATGGACATGAGGACGGTGAGGTGGTTTGAAAGAGTGCTTGAAATTAAAAACGAACTCTTATCGATTATTCGCAAAATTCTTCTTTGTTCTATTTTGGATTTAATATTGCTTATGGCTTGCCACGATAATAAAACTTCCACTATGTATTGATATTGCAGCAGTGCTGAATCTAGAGGTTTAATCCACAGTGCTGCTTAAGTATACGTTCTATATTTGGTTTGGTTTGGTTTGGTTTGGTTTAGTTTGGTTTGATTTGCAGCATGTCGATCATTTCCGAGTTATTTAATGCTAGATCTAGTAAATTTTTATTTCTAGACTTAGTGCTTTTTTATGCTTCAATTTTGTTTGTTTGTTTGTTTGTTTTACGGCATATCGACCCTTTTAGAATTATTTAATTCTGAATCCGTTAAATTTTGGAAAAAAAAAAGCAATTCATGCTTAAGTTTCATACTACTTCTAGGAATTTGATGTTTGTTGTTTTGTTTTACGACATATCTACTCGTTTCGAGTTATTTTAGGCCAAATCCAGTAATTTCGGAAAAGAAATTATCCCCCGAGTTCTTTATATCTGGAAACATATTTTCGTAGACTTTGATTTATTTGTTATGCCGGGAAAATTGTTGTTTTCTGTTACTTTGTAAAACATGATTGAGCTTAGCAAAGAATAAAGTTTAAAACAACAGCATCAATGTTTTGTGTATTTTATGTCAGGAAGCCGGTATCTTCAGACAGCCTGCTCTAGTTTTTGCATGCGGTCTACCTCATGACTTTTTTTTTACACGGTGGTCACCACTTATCAAGGCCCGGAAGCCACTCAGGGATAAGGCTTATTGCAAGTACAGTACGTTAGTGTGGAGATTTAGTGAAGTGTTTACTTAAGGGGGCGGTTCATCAGGAATTTGTTTACGTTGGACTTGAAGACATCCAGGTTGTAGTCAGGTGGGAAGCAGGCAGACAGAACTAAGTTCCACAGGCGTGCAGTTCTTAGAAAGAAGCTTTGTTCATGGAATCTACGTTTTGATATAGGCACAGATAAAGAGTGGGGAAAATTTTTGACAGTGGATTCAGCTAGACGGGTGTTTTTCGTGAAAGATTGGCGAGGGGTGACCAGAGATTGGAGTTCCGACGAGCACCTGCCATGGAAATATCGATAAACCAAATATAGGCTCGCAAACGTCTCTTCTGTGGTGGAGAGCTTGCAGGGAAGAGAAAAGGACATCCCCCACTAAGCCACGAAGTCTATTTTGTACTCTGTCAAGGCAGGATAGGCTGTTTTTAGCAGCTCCTGCCCAGATATGGCGGCAGTATTCCATCCTTGGACTTACTTGGCTTTTATATAGATAGAGAATTGCATCAGTAGTAAGATATCTTCTGGAGCGGTAGAAGGATCCCACCATCTTCCCAGTGACCTTGGCAACAGGCTTGATGTACGTGTTCCATTTCAGATCAGGAGTAAAGGTCAAGCCAAGAAGCTTGTCAAACCATGGGGCTTCTCCTAGACGAGAGCCACCCATATCAATTGATGCCAGATGGGTATCAGAGCGTTGATGATGTAAAGATAGGAGTTTGGTTTTAGATGCATTACAGGTAACCAGCCACGTCTTCCCCAACTGAACCACGCGCTCGAGATCAGAGGAGAGAGAATCAGAGAGAACTTTGTCATTTACAGCCTTTGATGTGTTGTCCTAGATGGTTGTGTCATCAGCATAGATGTCAACGAATGATTTCTTCTGTTTAGGATAGATTGCAATAGCAGTTTATTAATGCAATTGAAAATTTGATTTCTTTTTATTAAAAACAAGTTATAAAATGAGACAATGCTATGGATACCGAAATGATAAAATAAAGGAATGTCTTCAGTTCCAAGACAAAAGAATGAAGGCATATACATATTGTGAACTCTGCTATCGACATATAAAAACACATTTCTAACGACATGTTAACTCATTGTGTAACTTAGTCACTGGCTCTGTCATTTAAATTACCAAGATAGGACCCGAACGCATATTGACGACTCACGTGTCGGGTTAATGTCCAGTTAGCCTTCAAGCCATAGGCGTGAGCGTGATGTGACGGAATGAGATGCATATATATATGCATTAAGATGAAAGAAAAAGGAAAAGACGCGTGGCGATTTGAAAAGTAATCTTTACAAGCACGCGAATCTTCTCCTGTTACCAAGCTAAGAGTTATTCGGCTGACCCGTGGCTTCTAGAGAGAATTACTGCTAGACAAGAGCTGATATTAGCTAAAAACAAAGGCAAGCTATCTGACAGAAAAAAAACTCAAGAGAGAACATATTGTGTCGTGCTGTAAATACGTGTTCTCGATGTACACGTGAAAACGAACGAAATAAGTAACTTTTTTCACTTAAAAAATAGGTCATGTCAAAGTCTTTTAAGAAAACATTTAGTCAATTTTTAAAAGCAATAAAATATTAATATTGTAAAAGTGTTTCGAAGATATGACAAAGCTCGAGGGTACTTTTAGACATTGGCCTTATGACTATGATAAAAGCAGGAGAAACGCTTTTTGATAAGAGTAATTTTTATTTTTATCTCATCATGAATGCCCCCATTTAGGTTGTTGGATACTCCCTATATTAAAACCCAACATTTTGTCTAAGGTTTCCTTAGTTGGAGAGATGGGAAACCAGACTGCATCTGTGGATGAGGAGCAAAGAATAACTCTCTCTAATTGACACGGGAATCATCATTCCTGTTTCAGAATCAAGATGAGGACACTCCATCGCTCGAGAATATGAATGTAACCATCACGAGCTGCTATAGGCAGATTGGACTATAAGACTGGCACAAAGATCTGTAGATGCCTTGTTTGCCTTTTACTAGTTAACCAGTGCAACTCAAATAATCTCGCAGGATTCAGTGATGATGCGAAGCACTTCATAAATATGATAGTGAGTAATAGCGTAGAGATGGGGCGAATGTAGTGCTGGGAGGAAGCGAATGGCGTAAATATTTAACAGATAGAGAAATAAGCTGTAGAGAAGAAGGACGAGGAAGAAAAAAAGAGATACAAAGAGGAGGAAGAGCAGATAATAAACGGATAATCATCACTCACTTTCTCTCTATCCACCTCATTTTGTATCTATGATGGATGAATGAGAGTTCAGCAAATAATTTCAAAATTTCCTATGTGTTCCTTCAATCCAACAGGTGCATTGCATGCTTTCCTGCAGATGGTACACTTACATGTATTTGTTGGTTCAACATGTCGTCTTGAATGGACAGTTAACCCGGCTTTGTGTTTGGCTTTAAATCCACAGTGACACATACAATCATTATTTGGTGGATCATGCTTTGGTGACTTTTGCTGATGTCCCTAGGCGGTTGCTTTCAAATTCTCTGATCTTCAAAAAAGACAAAAACATTTTTCTCTAGTTGCTGCGATCCCCTGCACAATCTGCCAGGTATTCAGAACAATGGAACACCATTTCAGATTATCTTTTACCTTGTCCTTATAACAACGAAGAGGATGCCACATTGAGTGAGAAGAAATTGTCAGGCTGCTTTAAAACTCTTGAGTCATCCATTCTTACGAGATAACCAGACCATTGCATTTGCATCATAATAAAAAAAGTTTCAATACCAGTGATCTCATGCCTTTTCAGTAACTCACTATTTCGGACACGATCATTCATTGTAACTAGAACGCAGGCATCTGATATGAAAGGAATCCAGGTCTCGGCACCATACAAATGAATAGATAGAATAACCGATTTATAGGCTGCTACTTTTACTTTCAGTGACACATCACGGCTGGTCCAGAGTCTGTGTCGCAATCTACCAAATACTTCGCTAACGTTATTGATTCTGTTTTGGATATCGCTTTCAAATATTGCATCAACATACATAGTAGAGCTGAGGTCTATAAAGGAAGATACTGTTTTAAAAGCTTTACCATCAACAGCTACCACTGCCTGTGAAGGTGAGGAGTTTTGTTTCGGCTTGTGAATAAGTTCAGTCTTTTTTATGCTAATTGTAACACCGGGTGCTTTACATGCATAAGAGAAGTTATTGAAGACGTTCTGCATGTTCTTAAGACTATGGGTAACAAGTGCACCGTCATCAGCCAAAAGAAGATCAAGAAAAGTTCGCACAAAAATCTGGGTTTTAGCTTTGAACCGATTCTGATTAAATAACCCTTCGATTGTTCGATATTCAATAACTACACTTTCCAAGTTACGTTTTAAGCTGTTTCCAGCATCACTGAAAAGAAGAGAGCAAATAGAATCGAAGTAAGGAAACATCCTTGATTGGTTCTAACCGACACTTCGAATGGTTCACTTTGTTCGCAGTCAGATTGTACTGATGCCAAAATTACTCGATGGAGATAATGCGAGTGTGTTTATATCTATCTATCTATCTATCTATCTATCTATCTATCTATCTCTCTATAACAATATATATATAAATAAATATATATCTATATATAAATATATGTATATATATATATATATATAATATAGGCATTTAACTTTTATGATAATGCACACACTCTAACAATTATATTGAATGAACCGGTTTAAATGACGTAACAAAATGAGTTTTATTTCTGAAAAAAGGGATAAACAAGTAAACCCAGCAATTGCGATGCCATCTATTTTCAGTAAATTATCGTAAAGACGTAACTAATTTTAAAGTTGATAAATGTACACCCGTTTCAAAAAATCTGTATTATCACTACTATATGAGAATAAAAAAAAATTGTGTTTTTGTTTAAGATGTTTTCTTAAATGGGAAATGTTTCGAAACTGGCTGACAGATCATTAGATAGTGGGAACTAAGAGAAGTATAATTTTAAAAAAGCATCTGGCAGGGTAAAAAATCAGTATCGATTATCAGAAATGAAACTATTCGATAGTTGAAGTGTAGCCCTTGGTCGGTAATAATAAATATAGTAGATTGCCAAAAATAAAATAATTGTCGAATGAAACATCAGGTATATTTGTTTTTTTTTTACATAGGAATCACCACTTATAAAGGCCAAGAGGCGACTCGAGGATAAGGGTTAAAGAGTGTACAGTAGAAATTGGACAACATAGTAATCGTCAGTAATGGACATTCGGTAAATTTGTTAACTTATATGGAACGGCTCATCAAAAACTTGCTTAAGTTAGACTTGAAGACAACCATATTGTAGTCAGCTGGAAAACAGAAAAACGGAAGACAATTCAAAAGGCGTGCAGTTCTAAGAAAGAAGCTTTGCTCATGGGATCTACGTTTAGGTTTAGGCACAGATGAAGAGTGGGGAGGGGAAAATTAGTGATAGTGTTTTCTGTTAGACAGGTGTTTCTTGTGAAAGTTTGGCGAGGGTGGACTATAGATTGAATCTCACCTGAGCACTTGCCATGAAAATAACGATAAAGCAGAGACAAGCTCCCAAGATCTCTTCTGTGAGATAGAGGGCGCAGGGAAGAGAAAACGACATCCCCTACGAGGCTACGCAGTCTATTTTGAACTCTATCAAGGCTGAATAAGTCCTTTCTAACAGTTCCTGCCCTTATGTGGCAACAGTACTCCATCCTTGGACGTACCTTGCTCTCATATAGGTAGAGAATTGCATCACAGTTAGATATCTACTGGATCGATAGAAGGATCCCATCATTTTTCCAGCGGCCTTGGCAACGGATTTAATGTATGTGTTCCATTTAAGATCAGGAGTAAAGGTCAAGCCCAGAAGCTTGTCAAAACATGAGGCCTCCCAAAGACGAGAGCCATTTATTTAGATTTATGCCAGATGGGGATCCGAGCGTTGATGATGTAAAGATAAAAGCTTGGTTTTAGATGCATTAAAAGTAACAAGTCACCTCTTTCCCCATTGTACCACTTGCTTCAGATCAGAGGAAAGAGAATCAGAGAGAATTTGGTCGTTTACGGTCTTAGATGTGCTACCATTGATAGTAGTGTCATCAGCATAAATATCTATGAATGATGTAAGGATGTGATTTGGAAGATCATTAATGTAGATCAGGAAAATAGTTGGGCCCAGGATGGATCCATGAGGGACTCCAGCATTAATACTGAGAGCTTCTGATTTCTACCCATCAACTACTACTCTTATGAACCTATCAGAGAGAAATGATTTAATAATTGAGAAGTCATTTCCAGCTATGCCGTAGCTAGAAATATTGTGAAGTAAACCTTTATGCCATACTCTATCAAAGGCCGTTGATATGTCAAGAGTAATTGCTCTAGAAAGGTAGCCTTTGTCGAGAGGTTCGCTAATCCTATGATATATAACTGTAAATACATCTGCTGTAGAACTAGCAGAACGGAAACCATATTGATTGTCACTAAGAAGGTTATTTTTGTTGAGATGGTTGATTACTTCTCTATTTAACACAGATTCTAGTAACTTACTCATGACGCACAGGAAACTTATTAGCCTTTGCTGAGAGGGAGATGAGCGATCACCTGAATTCTTAAATACAGGGCATACTGATGAGATTTTCCAGGGTGATGGGAAGCAATTCTCTTTAAGGCAACGTTTAAACAGTTTTGTACGGATGAGCGCTAGTTCTGGTTGAAGACTTTTGAGTAATATAATTGGAATACCGTCAGGGCCAGTTACTTTACCGGAATCAAGGTTTTTGATTAAATTGGCAACATCACGTACAGATATTTGTATATTACATAGCGTGTTTTCTGATACAGGAGGAAATATTGGAGGTTGGCGGCCTTGGTGGCAAAGGGTAGAAGTAGCTACAGAATTCTTGGCAAGAATTTGGCTTTGTCTGATGCTGACGACATTACTTCAGGTCAATTTATGATAGTTGGCATAGAACACACGCTTCTGTTCAGGATTCTGTTTGTTATTTGCCAAAACTGGTGGGAACCAAGCCGCTGCTCAGCTACTTTGGACTTTCCGAACTGAGCATACAACTCTCTTGCGTTCTTTATTACTTTTTCTAGTGATTGCTGGCATTTTTGAAAGTGGCTTTAGTCTCAGTACATCTATTACGTTGGAAGCAATGGAAAAGGTGATTTCTGTGCCCAATAGCAGCAGCACATTCTGGAGAGAACCACGGTTTTTGCTGAAATTTTTTGAGGGTATGAAATGATCTGTACCTACAATTAACCATTCCATCAGGCCTGATACTATAGAGAACAGATCTTTTTTAAACATCGAATGCAGAGGTAGATCTGATATAAATGCACGGAAGCTATCCCAGTCAGTCATAGAGTATCGATATACTGTACGATGGAGAGATATATCTGAGAACTTATTACATTTCATTTTTATCTTAACTGATACAACAGAGTGGTCGGAAGATCCAAGTGGAGACAGAACGGAAACTGAACATAGTTCAGGGCAAGTTGTGAGAAAAAGGTCAAGGAGACTTGCATACTGGCCGTCAGTATCGGGTACACGGGTGGGTTCGTGAAAATCTGAGTGAGGTCATAAGCAATGGAGAAATCATGACAGAACCTTCCCTCATCATCGGTCTTGTTTGAGTGAGTTAACCATTCCACATTGTGAACATTAAAGCCTCCACAGACATGAATATTAGCTAAAGGATAAGCAGATAGGACGTGGTCTAATTTCTCATATATGCTTTTAAAGATAGTAACTCCGCTGTTGTGGAGCGATAGAGAACAAATATAAATGCAGTAGTTTGAGCAAGTGCAACCCGGAAGCACATATAGGGTAAGTTAGGATCTTCTCTGGAGATGTCCCTACCACACGAAAAGCCATCTTTTATATAGGCGCATATTCCATGCCTATGGCGATCTTGGCGGTCAGATTTGGAAGTTAAATTAGAGTATCCTTTAATTACGAATTCATCTAGGGAAATAGTCTGTCCAATGACAGTTTCGCTTAGAAATAATATGTCTGGTTTAGTCTCCTAAATGACAGTTTTGCTTAGAAATAATATGTCTGGTTTAGTCTCTTGGGTTACAACCTCTGGAAGGTTAGATCGTAGACACCTGATGTTTGAGAAGGAGACATGGTAGTGGGGGTCTATGTTAGAAGTTGGAGATCCGGGTTCAATCGTGTATTTTTTACTAAAACTTTTCATGATAGAGCTTTGGGATTTGTGGACTAGGTCGACAGACTTGCCTGAAGAAAGACAGAGAGGAAAGTAAGAGAGAAATAGAAATGAAGAAATATTTTCTTTGTAGCACATGATAAGCTAAAGCCGTAGCAATTACCCACTAATATGGCATCGAGAGGTCCCACCAGAAAACACGTTGTGGCGTTAGAAAACCCCTGTCCGTGTGGCTATATTGACAAGTTCCTTCGTAATCCTATCATCACCCGGTACGAATATGTTCCCCTTATGACCACAGGTCAAAATCTGAATATGATCCACCGAGTAAAAGTAAATTGGTGACAAGCTTGGATGCTAACCTGATACAAACACGACACCATTAACTGAAAAAGAATTAATACATTTTTGGAAAGTGTTTTTATTAACTTGCTATGAAAAGGAAAATGCAATAAAAATACGAAATGCCGGCATTAATCTGTTATATTTTATCTTGTTTTTACTGTGAATGTCAGCACGTTTTGTAATGAATCTATTTGAAGCAAATCTTTGCAATTTTTTGTAAAATGTTTTCCGGCGTATCTGTGGATGTTTTGAAAATCTCCATCAAACATTCATGTTTACACGATAATGTGAGCCAAAATTCTCTGGCAAAATGTTACGCTTGAAGTTAATGTGTAAATAAAATGAACTAGAGAGAGATATAGAAAGGGGACAAAGAGGTGAAAAGAGGCGAGAATAGGGAATATATATATATATATATATATATATATATTTATTGCGGACTATTATCCTCATCTTTTCTTAGTTGTTTCACGACGTTTGGGCCAACTATTCCTCTGACCTTCGTCAGGTTGTAACCGCGACGGGATAAGAACTCTGAAACTTCTAACTTGATCTACTGCAATTACTGCCTTCCGTGGTTGTTGTCGTCTCATCACGTTTTGGCCAAGTACGCCTCTGACCGGCTTTGGATGGGATTGAAACAGCTATCTTCAGACAATGCTCATCTGGAACTGTAGAGATTTAATTTCTGTATCAACTGCTCCACGGACCCCAATTAAATAATATATGTTAACAAAACCTTCATGAGTTGGATCTCGATTCGAAGTATTTGCCTGTGTAGCATATTGAAGACAGGATAGAGCGAAACAGTCTGTCTTGTAATGACTATATGGTCGTCTTTTTGGTTTGATGACACTAGCAATTGATATTGTCAACTACTATAAACGATAATACAAACAAACAAACAGATAAATACAGATGGAGCACTCCTCGGTAGTTGTGGATATATAAATAAGCATTTAGATTTCCTTTTTCATTCATGCTTGCCAGGCGGCAGACTAGTTAAACTCATTGACTGTAAACTTAACCATCTCGGCTTAAAACCGTTGCCTGCTTAGCAACGCTGATGAACTGTGCTACAGCAATACAATGTCTCGGCGGATGACTTTGGAACATAATGAGGAAACATTTAATTAAGTGTTCACTTAAAGAGGAGGACCTGTATTTATTTATTTATAGAAAAAGTTGAGGAAGTTTACAAAAAATATTGTATTGCTAAAATACAAAAAAAAAAATCATATCTATCTATCCATCTATCTTCCATTATTATATTTGGTGTGGTTGTTTTGCGGATAATAACTTCTGGTTATTTAATGCCGAATCCAGTTATTTTGGAAATAGTATTCATGTTGCATCCAGTTATTTTGTAGAAGGTTTTTATTCTTCAAGCTCTTTATATCTTCAATCATTAGTTTGTAGTGTTTTTTTATTGTTTTATTATGGATTTTATTGTTGTTCCCTGCCCTGCAGAACATGAATGAGTTTTGCAATGGGAAAGGGTTACAGTATTAATGTTTGCCACATTTTAAGTTAGAAAACTAGTTAGGAAGTGGGGGGGGATACAAAGAGAAAGGGGAAATGGGAAGAAGGAAAAAGGGAGAAAAGGTAGGTTGTTTTTGTTTTGAAGAACATAATTATGTTTTGCAAATGGAAAGCATCAATGTTAGGCGCATTTCGTCACGGGAAGCCAATATCTTCCAACAACCTGATCTGGTAGCACCAGCCATTATTATGTATGTGTATGCGTGTGTGTGTGTGAGAGAGAGAGAGAGAGATAGAGAGAGGGGGGAGAGTTCCTTATGAACTCGAAAACGGCTGGGCCGACTTTTTTGAAATTTCGCACGAAGTTATTTGATGTAACTGGGTGTTTTCACGTAGGTTTTATATCGAAATTCCGTCGCATAAGTATCGAAAATTTATAATCGAAACAATCAGATAAAAAGTCCGATTTTAAGCAAAGTTAACACTTGTATGCAGTCTAACATCACAATTGAGTTTTAGAAATTGTATCACTGCAAAAACAGAAAGAACTAGCCTATAAATTCAAATGTAGGTCCTTTTATAACTCAGAGGCGTGTTCGAAATGAATATTTCTTTTTATAGCAAACTTGAATCATGATAATTGACTTATGTACGTTTAACTTTAATTCAAGTCATTATTAAAAATAATTTAATAAAATGAACAGTTGGTTCTTTGATAAAACAGAGATGCATTCGAAATGAAGTGTTTTGTTTAGAGCACAATTGAACCATTATATTTAAATTTTGCACTAGAAAATTTTTATTCAAGCTATCTATAATCTATAATATAAATCTCACCTGCCTGTTTAAATGCATGCATGCATGCATGCATGCAGGCATGTATGTATGTATGTATGTATGTATGTATGCCTTTAAACTTCGACAAAAACGATGGATTTTCACGAGATTGGTAGCGTTTTGAAGCGCAACCCTCCAGTCGACAAATATCGAAAAATTGATCAAAAACATTAATTCCTTCGCCCTCAACTGGGCAGTTTTCTACAGGGAGGGTGTTCTTTTTTCGCTGACATTTTTTGCAAGTCATTCTACCCTCGCGTCCACGACATCGCATAAAAGGCGTTATTTCGACCACCCATGATGTCACAACCACGATAAGACCATTTTTTGCTCAACTAACACCCTTGCACACACTTCCACTTTTTTCCGCCTTCGCGTCACGGGGTTGGGCCTACCTACTACAACTTTTTTTTCCTTTTTTGCTCAACACAAACCTCCAAACACCCGGACAACGTAGACTCTCTAGGGTATACTGTAGACTACAATGATTGTGGACTAAGTCATTGTCGGGAGGCATGTGAAGCTTCTTCCTAGTACACCGCGATGGGGCCTAAACTAGTGCAGGCAATCAATCGATTTTATTTTAAAAAAAATGGACGATTTCAGCGATTCCGATGACAATAAAGTATGGGAGAGTTGATTCTTATTCAAACCCGGAGAACGCCGTGATTCTCTGCTAGTATGGGAATATTTAAAATTTTATTGTACTGGTTAATCACTTTTTATTCATTTTTATGTCTCTAAAACTAGTGGTTGAAGCAAAAATTCCACAGGTGTATCTTTCATCAGGTGTATATTGGTGATATTCTTAAAAGGATTTTTAATATATTTTCATTCTATACATGTCCGGCACAAACAGAGACCCCACAGTATTATTTTTATCATTTTTTCAAACTAAAACATACTTATACATCTATTCTAGTTAATGTTATTTCAGAATATATCCGGTTATGGGTCTTCCTGTCTTTTTCCTCCTCTCTTTCTCTAAAGATTCTTGTAAGAGTTTGTGATACCTTTCCATTCTATCAACACCCGGCACATACGCAGACCCCACGATGTTATTGCGGCATCTTTTCACAGGTTTTGATCATAGCGCGAAGATTAGGAGTGTCGACATGACAGCGATATCGGGTTAAATTTTAAAAACTTTTTTTGCATTTAATATCCGGTGATCGGTCGACATGAAGACCATTAAATAGAGTGAGAAGGAATAGCCAACTTGAGTCTATAAACACACTATTGTAGATTCTCCTAAAGAAAACGAGAACAATATTTTATAGAGGTGTATGATGATAAAAGCGGATAAAATTGCTGTAATATATTATTAGATACAAGTGTCGTTCCAAAAGTAGTCTCCTAAATTTTTAACTAAAAAAATTGAAGAACTACAAAGACGGGTGGGATACTGTTAAAACGAGCGTTTTTTTGTGCTTCGGAATGTATGTTTCGCCATAATAGCCATTACTCCCAATGTACCTTTTGCCAGGAAAACAGTGACTTATCTCGACATCTTACGCACATCCGTGACAGGGGAGGGGAGTGCTTTCATAGAGTCTAACATCGGCAATAGCTGCAACAGAGAGATTAAACTTTCAAGAGATGCACGAGTTTACTTATTGTAACAATGCAATTTGCAAATCCCCTTTGATCCATTCGGGCGGAATAAAACGAGGATTATTACTAGGACGGGCGATGACAACCGAATATTCTTTTCATTGTTTTAATTCTCGAGTATATATCCGACTCTGTTCCGTCTGCCTGCTTCCCTCCGGACTACAATTTGGATGTCTTCAAGTCCAATGTTAACAAATTCCTAATGAACCGCCCCCTTGGGAAAACACTTCAGCAAATCTCCTCACTAACTTTATGTACTTGCAATAACCCTCATCCCTGAGTTGCTTCCGGGCCTTGATAAGTGGTGATCACTGTGTAAAAAAAAAAAAGAAAGACATAGTTAGACACAGTTAATTAACCAAGAACCACATCACTCTATATAAAAGCATAGAAGATATCAACGGATACACACTCGAGAGTCAAACCAATGAAATGAATATCCGGAATTGTTACTTTTGGGACGTTACTCGTAGATAACTTTTTGCTTCAAGATAATCATTCAAATATTGACTATTGATTGTCATTTTGTATGTTTATTTAAACACTGTATTCACGTCTGAGAAAAAAACAAGCAAAAAAAACAGCAAAAAAAAAACAGCAAAAAATACAGACAAAAATAACAGACAAAAAAACAGACAAAAAGAAAACAGACAAAAAACAGACAAAAAATAGAGACAAAAAATATAGACAAAAATAGAGACAAAACAAGACAAAAAACAGACAAAAAAGACAGCAAAAAAACAGACAAAAAATACAGACAAAAAACAGACAAAAAATACAGAAAAAAATACAGACAAAAAAACGGACAAAAAAACAGACAAAAAAAAACAGACAAAAAAAAACAGAAAAAAAATCAGACAAAAAGAAAACAGACAAAAAAACAGACAAAAGATAGAGACAAAAAATAGAGACAAAAAAAGACAAAAAAAAACAGACAAAAAAGACAGCAAAAAAACAGACAAAAAATACAGACAAAAAACATACAGAAACAGACTAAAAATACAGACAAAAAACAGACAAAAAAACAGACAAAAAATACAGACAAAAAACAGACAAAAAGAAACAGGTAGAAAAAAACAGACAAAAAAGACAGAAAAAAACAGACAAATAAGACAAAAAAACAGACAAGAAATTAGAGAAAAAATTAGACAAAAAAAAAAATAAAAACAGACAAAAAAAAGACACACACAAAAAAACAGACTCCCAAGCGCAATTTCTTACAAGTCTTAGCTTTATAAAATGGAGATAAACCCCCAAACGAAACTTCTTACAAGTCTTTGCTTTATGAAATGGAAATAAATAGTAATATATAATTTAAGTGCGTATTTGGCGTCGCCACAACAACTATTTGAAAGTGCCGTAACCGATGGAGCAGGGTGAATGAAAAACTAAGATCGGTAAATGTGGCTGAAGCGAAACACATGTTCAAGCATGCATGCAATGAGAATTAGTTTTGTTATAAAAATGAATGGGGAACATTATTGATTTTATGATGAAAAGTAATACAATAAGTACTTTAATATTCGAGGATAATGCAACATTTAAATTTTTTCCCCTCTCTCTCCGCCATATCATTTTTTTAATTGAACGTCGGTCGGGGTTGTTCATTTTGTTAATTTCACAATAGAAATTCCCACCCCAACTCTCGTTTCGAAATTCATGATCTGGCACAACAAAAAATAATTTTCTTTTATTTTGTTTCCGTTCTTTTTTTTAGGGGGGGGGGAGAGCAAAAATTTATGAAAAAAATGATATTAATTTTCGTGAAAAGATCTTTGATGTACGCCTAGCATTTTTCCCCTTTAGTTTATTTTTTTTTAATATATTTTTAAATTGAGTTATAATGAAATTTTCATGTAAGATTTATTTTATTGTTCTGAACGATGTTCATTTTTTTCATTACGCAACAAGTTAAATTCATAGAAAGTGTTTAGGACTGAAAAAAAAATTAGCTTAAAATTGGGGAAATAAAGATGAAAAATGAATGTACAAGAAACGAACAGAGAACAGGAGTGAAAAGATAGAAAATTCAATGAAAAGTGGAAATTGAAAAGAGTTGGAAAAAAACATCACAATCATTAAGTATATATATATATATATATATATATATATATATATATATATATATATATATATAAAACTACTTAATTTACTTACATAAAATTAGTATACGAAAGTATAAATTTATGCGTAAACTTTAAGTATTTACTTCAAAAGTGCTCAATACGTAGCTAGGGCTAGTTAGTAAGTTATATTCAGTGTAGCTTAATCACCATATATATTTTATAACTTACTGTACATATATATATATATCATTTCTAAAAGATAATTATTGACAGGTGTTCCACTCTGATGAGTCGTAGACGACGAAACACGTGTCAGTGGTTAATTACATTTTTAAAATAAAATATATACCGCTCCCCATGCGGGGGTACCAAGTTGGTTAAAGAGAAAATTATTCCAACTCGCATTTAGGTAAAAATGCACTTTCGTAAATAATTGAACTTATTCAAAACATATCGCTACAACCAAAAACACACACACACGTACACACCCACACACATACATATATATATATATAAATACTAAATACTAAAATCTACACCTGATATTTTATATAACCGGATATTATATGTGTATACATGAAATAATTATATATATATATATGGCTCATTCCATGTCAAATCGACAATTTTTTGTGTGAGTAGGGGCGCAAACCATGTCTGACACCGTTTTTTTTTTTCAAATTTGCTATACTTATAGATCTCCATGAAAGGAATTGAATGGCACTAAACACTTGTTAAACATTCCAAGGTCAAATGTGAATTTTTATGAAGAAGTGACCAACTTTAAAAGTCGATATCTCTGTTGTTTATGGGCCTACAAAGTTCATTCATATATCATTTAAAAGTACTTGGATAGATCTATGATTTTATCTGGGAATATTCTTTTTTCAAGGTCAAATTAAAAAAGTTGACCGTGACCTTAACTTTTAACCGGAATCATCTCAAAAACCGTTCTTTCAATTTCTTTAAAATTTTGAACATTTGTCTATCTTATGACAGTATATATTCCAAATTTCGTGATGGGCCTTTCGGTAGAACTATCGTTAAAAGCGTTTTAAGAAGTGGGCAAATTCAAAATGGCGGAACGTAGTACCTGCGACTTCATATAAAACATTTGATATATCCCAATATGGTCAAGTTTGATATCTTTGTAAAGCTATTTTGATGCTGATTAATATTTATATAAGTACCATGGTAAAAAAAAAAAATCTGTTGATGAAACTGAATTTTCTTCATTTGTTTTTTTTTTTTTTTTTTTTTTTGTTTTTTTAATGCAACACATATTTTGTTATGGAAAATAGTGAAATAATTAGTGTCGAGACAGCACATTAGAATCTAGAACATCTAGAACTTTTTTAGGTACCGGAATCAGAAAACTTTTATGTGACAAACCAATCAAAAGTAGTATTTCAAACTTATGTGACAAAACGATTACAAAAAAATGTTAAACATTTCTTTTGTTTGTATTAGAAATGGCGGGACGTAGTATTTAAACAATATATAGAACATTTATTTTTAAGCTACTAGTAAAATAAAAAATTAAGAACATAAAATATGATGTGGATTTGTTTTAGCTGTGTGAAAACACCCAGAAAACATGACCTTTTTCCTGCTCAGTCGTTCAGCATTAACAAATCTGACAAGAAAGTGCTAAAAGATATTAAAATACTTTGGTTTTTTAGTAAGTGAAACTTTTATCACCTTCTGTTAGATATTTTTTAATTTTTGAAGTCACCGTCCCTTTACTTGAGACTACTGCCTGTTATAAAAATAAGTTCTCAATATATGTAGTAGAGGGATTGGTGAAGATAAAAAGCAATAAAAAATTATAAAAAAGATAATATTATGGAAATCGTTTTGTCAGTTGAGTTTGACTTGGAACAGATAAGACACGAAAATTAATGCTACAAAATTGATATTTTGCCAGTCACCATAAAAATGTAAGTTCTATTTTCATAAATTTTATGTAGAATTTTAGTAGATATTTTTATTAAAATGGTTAACCTGTAGGAGCGTCACTTCTTCTAAAATATGTTTCTTTTTGGTTTCTTGCTATTTTTCAGTGGATTATTATTGAATGGACACTTATATGCAAGATTATTAAAGAAAAAAATTAAAAGTTAATATTTCGACATTTGTAAGGGGTGCTCACTTTTTAGTTACGGCGTTATAGTAAATCGATACCCTATTTTGTAAACAAGGAAATGTATTTGTTTCTTTTGCCTATTTTTTGTACTTATATATTTTAGGTACTGTGCTGAAATAACCTTATTATTTCGAAAGCCATTCTTAACACGGAGAGGGGAGGGTGTTTTGCAGGGACCTCCAAACGTTTGTGAAGAATTTTGTACATAATCCTGTGACGTCAGACGTGTTTACTTTACGAAATATGGAACGGCAGAAGCGACTTAATGTTTTTTTTTTAAACCTTTGTTTATCTTCTTCAAACGGCAAGTAATGAATAATCACTATTATAATTTTGTTATGTTTTAAGTTTTACACGGTTTAATGATTGGTAATATTATAAACATTTATATATTAACTATAAAATACGGTTTTACTAAATATTTACGACTGTTCATTTGGTTAATTATGGATTTCCATACTTAATTTGATAAAAAGTGACAAACTAGAAACCGTAATGATCTTTGAAATAGTTTATTCTTCGCACAATAATATTTTTCAATCGTCTTTAATCTGGCGATAAAATAGATGGCAAGAGTCGTGTTTATATTTGACTTAATATTAAAATAAAATTTAAAAAAATTTTTTTAATCTATGTTGTAACGGAACATTTTAAAATAATGGAGTTTTAATCTTTTCAAAATTAATTAACTTTTAGGAAGTTTTTTTCTTCGGAATTCAACGGGAGATAAATACATTAGTTTAAAAAACGATAATATATATATATATATATATATATATATATATATATATATATATATAATATTAAATTTATATTAATTTTTTTAATTCCAAATTCAAGGTAAGTTTTTGTCTAATTTGTGCATTTAAAATGTAAAAAGTATAAATATTTTATATTTATTGGAACTCTTATCTTTCATAATAAATAGTAATTTCCATCGATTTAAATATATGTCGTTAAAATTTTGTAAAAAATAAATATAGAAGTGGGGGACACGCACCAAAAAATATTTGTCCTCATATATTTTACGGAAACTTCATTGTATATATAATTTCATTGTATATATAATTTCATTGTATATATAATTTCATTGTATATAAAATGTCATTCTAAAATGAATAAGTATCGAAAACTTCAGGAAAATCTGACAATTTGTTGATTGTTGCTAGATTTATTAAACATGGGTGTGTTTCACATTCGGAATGCTTACTACATGCGAAAGTTGTTTTAAAGCGTTATTTATGTAAACATGAATTTTCCTCTCGCATTTTTATTAATTTCGTACGCTGAAAAAAAAAATGGAAAAACTATTACTTGTTTATTTTGCCCTTTTTTTGAAAATGGCACAAAAGTTGTATTAATAATATTAACTTATAATAAAGTTATATCGTTTTACATATGGGGGTTAATTCAGTGGTGAACTTTGGAGGTGCCTAATGTTTTGTAACTATTCTGTGCTTCCACCTAAGAATTTAATAAAAAAAATATATTAGGAAACTTTAATTTAACCTAAAAAAAAAACTATTGAAAAATAGCACGTTACCAAAAAATCCATAAGCACTTTTTTCTCCTATTTTGTAAATAGGGAAGTAGGATTTTTTTCGTGTGTGCTAAAAACGAATATCACATTTAAATTTCCGTAAATATGTAGTTTTCTGGATATTAGATAATGTAAGTCTTTGTTGTAAGTGATGGTCATTGTTGTATGTACAAGCACACATATTTTTGCCGGCAAAAATATTTTCAAATTAGGAATAATAAAGGTCCAAGGATCAACCCCTGATGTACACGTGCATTTATATCATATGGTTTAGATGCACAACTGTCAACGACAATCTGGGCTCCTCTCTTATTTAAGAAGGATTTGATTATTTTAAATATTCATCTAGTGACCTGATTTTCCTAAGACCATCATGCCATACGCTATCAAAATCCTTAGATATATCTAGGGCCACCCCCTACCCTACCCTGTTTTATCTAGTGTATGGCTCAGAGATTACAGTTGGGATATTAGCTGTAGACCGGGCTTGTCTAAATCCATATTCTTGGTTGGTCAGAAGTTTAGCATCTGTGAGGTGGTGGACTAGAGCTTGGTTTATTATGTACTCAAATATTTTGGGGAAAAGAGGGGGCTAGTGGGGCGATATTTTTTGGGTCAGTTCTTTGGCAGTCAGGAAAGGAATATTCTTTGTTGTAAAGTTTAGAGAGGACTGCAGAAAACTAAGCAACAGAGCATTGTTTTAATAGCACAACCTGAATGCGATCGGGTTCACATGCTTTTGAGGTGTCTAGTTTTTTTATGATTAAACACAGCAAATTTCTCTTGCATTTACCGCAGATTTTATTTTTATTTCAAACTTTTGGACTAAGGTTTAATAATTATCCTTTCTTAGATACAATCCTTTTTCAATTGTTCTGTCCAAATGGATTCAGCTAGTAAGAATGGTCTTGAAAAAGGATGCTGCAACCCCTTTAAAATTCTTAAGAAGAAATACAAAAAAGGTTTAAGGAAAATATCACAAGAATATGCTGATAAGTTTAAAATGGCCCCTAGTAAGAAGATTTGCACACAATGTCGAAAAAAATTACATTCCTTGAGTCTTTTGATGCTGTTGAAGATGAAGACCAGCCACAACCAGCTGAAACCGAATGTTCGGACATTTTTATGGATAGTGAAACTGAGTTACAGTTACTGAACGAATCCCTTTCAGTTATTAGTGAATGGCCTGTCAAACGACAAAAACTTGAAAAACATACCAATTATAAAAAGAAAAAAATAGAAAAATTACAGGAGCAATATTTGATAGAATCGGTATAATTTTAAACATTTCTCATAAAGAATCTACAAGTGCAGAGCAACAAAACTTTGAAAGAGAAATTATTACTCAGTTGAAAGAGAAGTTTGCTGCCAGTGGAAAAATATCACAGAAAATTCAAATTCTGACTGTACTTCCAAAAGGCTGGAGTTTAATCAAAATACAAACAGAATGTGGCACTACATTGTACATGGCGAGACAAGAAAAAAACTTGTGAATGAGGAAGGAATCTTATCTTTGACAAATACACGAAAAACTAGATTTCCAGAAGATACAATTAGTAAAGCAGTTTTACAAAAGTGAAGAAGTCAGTCGAGTGATGCCTGGGAAAAATAATTACTGTTTTAAAGGATGGGGAACGGGTTCAGGAACAAAAATATCTTGTTCTCTGTAACCTGAAAGAGGCATTTAAATTATTCACATCAAAGCACCAAGAGAAAATAGGTTTCTCTAAATTCGTCGAGTTTAGGCCAAAAGAATGCGTGCTAGCAGGTGGTGTCGGGACTCATACTGTTTGCATTTGCACAATCCATCAGAATATAAAGTTGATGATTACAGGATCTCATCTGGCTAAACTGACTGAAGGAGAAAGTCATCATTTGACAGATTACAACCAATGCATACTTGCTGTTACATGCAATGAAGCATCGACAAATTGTTACTTGGGTGACTGCTCATCTTGCAACAAATGATGGATGATTTTGTTTTGTATGTGCAAGAAATTTTTCAAAAAAACTCAATTGATGATTTTGTATACAAACAGTGGTTATCAACTGATAGAACCATTCTAAAAACTCTATCACAATCTACAGAGGAATTTATTGAAACTTTCCATGCAGGCCTTCAAAAATTGAAGAAGCATAATTTTATTGTCAAAACACAATCAAAATTTTGTTCTGATAGAAAAGGTTCTTTAAAGTTTGGTGAAGACTTAGCAATAGCAGATTTTTCTGAGAATTATTCATTTGTTTTGCAAGATTCAACTCAAAGATTCCACTGGAATAATGATCAAGCTACATTGCACCCATTCATCTGCTACTATAGAAATAGAATTGACCTTGAGCATATTAATTTTGTTATAATATTTGATTGTCTTAAGCATGATGCAGTAGCTGTCCATTTGCTTCAAAGAAAAGTTATAGAAAAATTAAAAGAAATTATAAATTTTAATGTACAAAAAATCATATATTTCTCTGATGAGGCTGTTACACATTATAAAAATTTTAAAATCTTTATGATATGTCCAACCATAAATCTGATTTTGGTATTGATGCAGAGTGGCACTTTTTTGCTACTTCTCATGGGAAAGGACCATGTGATGGGTTAGGTGGCACTGTAAAAGGGTTAGCAGCAAAAGCTAGCCTGCAGCGACACTATAATGAACAAATAACGATGCCAAGGCATTGAGATCACATATGCTTTATCGTATAATTCAATAAACCCTTAACACCTTTCAAAATTCTTTTTTTTTATTTTTATTATACATAACTTTTTCCATAACAAAATCCGTGGTGCATTAAAAAAACCGTGCTTACGCACTTTTGAACCACGCTATTTTTCAAAGTGTATTTTCAGTTTAATTTAAAGTTTTACGATATGTTCTTTTTTATTATAAAATTGTTAAGTGAAAGTACATATTAGTTACAAAATACCCACCTCTCGACATGTTAATAATGGCTTCCGGAATAAGTTTATTATTTAACATGGTTCAAAAAGGGCACAAGTACGAAAAAACAAATGAAGAAAATTCAGTTTCATCAACAGATTTTTTTTTTGACCATAGTCTTTATGTAAATATTAATCAGCATCAAAATAGCTTTACAAAGATATCAAACTTGACCATATTGGGAAATATTCAAACAAAACCAATAAATTGTTCTACCTTATGTAACCGACTTTTAATTTTTAATTTTAATTATAAATTAATCAATCATCTTACTTAATATTAAAATAGCTCTAGGATATATATGCCTATCGAGCTTATTACATATCTACATTACAACGAGCACTGTTTTCTTTTCTTTTATTTTAATTGTATTAATGAATTTAATAATACATTAAAATATACTCTGCTCTTTAGACTCTTGTTCTAATCCCCTAAGTCCTAAGTATATATATATATATATATATATATATATATATATATATATATATATATATATATATATATATATATATATATATATATATAAGCACGTCTGATTGAACTCGACAGAGTTATTCTTTTTACCGGTTTTTCTGATGATCTTTATCATTCGATGAGCGATATTTTTTTTATTTTTAGCTGGCATGTTATATCAAAATGGCGCCCAACAGTTGTTGTTCAGCCATATTATATCCAGAAAAATCGGAAAAAAAGAACTAATACGCTTTCAATCCACGGACCAATGTAACTCTTCCTCTCCAGAGTTTCCTGTCTTCCATCAGCTGCCTAAGATCTTCAGGTTCACAGTTGACGTCGTGTGCAATTTGCTGGATGCACGTGGATCTAGGTCGTCCTTTGCTTGCGCGTCCGTGTCGTAGAGTCCATAGCAATGCATCACTCACTAATTTATGTTTCTCAGAAAGTGACCGGTAAATCGTAGGCGTCTCTCCCTGATGGTATTAGATATGGCAGGTAAGTTGCCATAAAGTTGCTGCTTCGTGGGATGATTTTGCCAAGATATATTTAATACTGCTCGTAGCATACGGGTGTATGTGCCGTCTAGTTTTCTTTTCCAATCTTTTGGGAAGTGTCCAGGCTGTAGCACTGTATACAAGGACAGTCTCTACCACTGCCCTGCAGAACTGCCTTTTCAGTTTGTCAGTTAGTCCTCGAGCATTGAAATCATTGAACAGTGCTGAGAAGATAACACAAAGAACTTGCTGTCAAAATATACAAATCTCTCTCTCTTTCTCTCTCTCTCTCTCTCTCTCTCTCTATATATATATATATATATATATATATATATATATATATATATATACATATATATATGTGTGTCTGTGTGTGTGTGTGTTATTATGGGGAAATATCATTATTCAAGTACATTTCACCCTTTATTTATACTAATACGTAATTATATGTAGATCGATTTATATTAAATATAACTACAGAGCATTAAAAAAAATATGACAAAAGTCTATATTCCAAATTCCACGATGTTGTTCATGGTATAGTTATTTCTTTCGGCATGTTTAAATGTTCAATTCTTGACAGCACATGTTTCATATCGCAGAGAAAATCGCATAATTATTATGTCATTTTTATTTATACATTCCGACCTGACGCATCGGAAGAATAGAATTCATTAACTTTTAAAAGAAAAGAAAATATATTTCGGCATGATTACTAAATTCCGAAAACATACGAAGAGTAGTTGCATTGTGGTTATGATATCTGCGTCATCTTCGCCGGGATGATCAACATCTAGGTATTTCGAATATAGCCTTTTTATCATTTATATATATATATATATATATATATATATATATATATATATATATATATATATACACGAATTGTATAATTTATGTGAAATCTTTTGCAGTAAAATATAGAAGTAAAAAAATGAATTATTTGAAGCGAAGACTATACGAAATTTAAAGTTCTACCCTTAATCCATGGATTTTCAATGCATGTCTCATCTCTTCAGAGGAAATTTATTAAGTAAAATAATTATTATGGATAAACATAATTTTGCTTTTTAGCACATATATCAAAAATTAATAAAAATTATTTTTAAAGGAACAAAGCAAAGGACATCATTTTGAGGTGATCCAATGGAAGAATTAGATTAAACACGAAAAAGGATATTCATTATAGGTACAAGATTCGAGTGGTGCCTCGGGAATAGATGAATATTTTTTTCATGTTTCAGACTGGTCAATGATTTTAATATTGAAGGTAAAATCATAAAATTATTGAATCCAGCATCCAGAAGAAATGGCAAATATATTTGGCAACAATAAAAGCATGATAAAGCCCAGCCAGAACATGTGAATGTGTCAATAAGCAAAACAATCACCAAACATATATAAATTTATACATAGATTTAGGATAAACGGATGTTAACCAGATGAAATGTGTCATATTCCCAAGAGCCGAAATGATGTACTTTCATAAAACGACGAAAGCTCTTATCTACATGCTCGGCATTACGATATGAACGAGATTAAAAATTAAGTTATAAAATTTATTTTTATGTAAGGTAAAGCGAATGATGTATGAAGGAGAGAACTAAAGAAAGATAGGGAGAAAAAAAAGGGAACAAACCGGAAGTTCTCATAATAATAATCAACCGCTGTGACACACCTTGCTTATGGAAATCTAGAATGCGCGCACGCTCAACTTCGGTAAGTTTGCTTGCTTTAGGCGTGGTGACACCTTTACGCAGTGATTTCTAATCTGAACAACAATAACAACAAAAAAAAAAGGATTTATTCCACTAGTCATATAATTTTGATCAAGTGTAAAATGCCTCATAAAATAATAAAATGTAAATTTTCGGATTAAATATTTAGAATGTAGATATTTTTTCCATAACCTTTTAGGTTTTAGCATGTGTAACTTCAAGTGGGAGGATTTTAAAATCTATCCTTAAAAAGTTTTGTTATATAGTTTTTTTTTAAAGATTTTCAAGTTGTCTTAAATTTTGGATCAGGAGTGTATATATATATGAGGTGCCTTCAATAAGTTTCCAGACGTTTTTCGTATACACATACAAATCTAGTATCCTTCCAAGTAAATTTCCACCAGCTGCAATGCACTTGCACTATTTCAACAATTTCTGGAACGCCCCATGGAAATCCTTTTGTGTGAGCCTGTGAATGATCCTTGTCAAAACCGCGTTCATCTCTTCAATTGTCTCATAACGACAGCCTCTAAGGTTTTCCTTAAGCTTAGGGAATAACCAAAAGTTTCAAGGTGCAAGATATGCACTATAGTGAGAGTACTGGACTTTCTTGATGTCTATCCTGGCCAAATATTTTGTGACAAGGATGGAGTTATGGACTGGTGCTTTGTGCTGATAGAAATGCCACTGAGCCGATTTGAAAGAGCTTGCAACAATTTTAAATGCATGTACAAACAAGTCTTGAAACTTATTTAAGACACCTCGTATGTATGTGCATGTATATGTGTGTGTATCTGTGTGTAATGTATATAATGTTTGATGTATATGTTTCACAAAAAGATAACGGTCAGTCACATGCTATGACAAGGACTTCATCCCTTACGCAAAACTCCGCTGCTTATAGAAGTTCTGGAAAATATATACTCCTGGAAACCCCGACGTTGCTCGGGATTTAATGAGGATCAACGAATAATCAAAACATTTATTGTCATTGAAATCTGTGAACTCGACTATTTTTTTAATGAAATTGCTTGCTTGCCTGTTCTAGTAAGGGATCTAGCACATTGCACCGGAAGGAAGCTTCACATGCCTTCCTGCAAAGACAGCCCCCAATATATTTTAGTCTACATTGCACTGTAGAGAATCTACTGCTGATTTTATAAAATTATTTGTATATAAGGGCATGAACTTACGATTTCAATGCAAAAGTCAAGTTTGATCTAAACATTCATTTTGACCCTGTCCTTTCTTATAAAAGAACATACTATTGATTTTATACGACGGGTTCTTTTGCTTGTGCTGTAATATAACTTTCTCGTGTACTTTGGATAGTACGCTGTTTAAGGGAGTTAACTTTTATCAAAATCGGATTGTTTCTTTAAGTTGGTTCCCGGGGGTGCCTGGTCGTAAAATACGCTTAAATATTATATTTTAATCAATGTATTTATCATCATAAAGTCAATTCTCTGTCGATAATTTAATTGTACATAGTAATAGTAGTAATTTAAAATGTAAAAAAAAAAAAAATGACTTGTATTCCATCAGCTAAGAGTCGAAACATATAGCTTTCCAACCTTATCCGTTAGCGTATGACCTAAATCCATACGTACGCAATAACTGAAAAAAAAAAAATACAACAAAAAAAGTTGTTTAATTTATAATTTTAATTAGCGCATTCGCTGAAATAAACAGTTCTAATCAATTTACACCAGGCCAAGATATATATATATATATATATATATATATATATATATATATATATATATATATATGTGTGTGTGTGTGTGTGTGTGTGTGTATGTGTGTGCACGCGCGTACTAGAACATCGCCCGGCGTTGCTGGGTCGTTAAATACCGTTAAATATGATATTTTAGTTTATGCGGATTTATTGTTTTTTTTTTGTTTTTATTATTATTATTATTATTATTATTATTATTATTATTATTACTACTACTACTACTACTACTACTACACACAGCCAATTCTCTATTGATTATTATATAGTACCCAATATATATGATAGTTACAATCTTGGCCTTCGGGACAAGATCAAAGTGTAGTATCTGATCCGGCAGATGCTGCAAGCTATGACTAGCAAAGACCAGCTATGACTAGCAAAGACCAGATGTGGGGGCAACCCTACATGCCTGACCTTTAACCAGCTCCCATTTCCCACCTCTCGGGAGCTGGTCCCCTTTTTCCCTTCCCCCTCCCTTTACTCCTCACATTAGAAATTGGCCTTGTGCCTAATTTGCTCGCTGGGGGAGCAAATAAATACCATCTGTTCTTCAGATGCTGCACTTCTATTTCTTGTTCTCTTTCGGTGGAGGAGAAATCCTTCACGACTGAGACAATTTTTATTTTTGTACCTTTTCTCCACGTTAAAAAACGACCTTGGTGTCTAACTCTGTCCCGTGGGGAGGCATAGTAAATAGGTACAATCTTAATTTAAAAAAATAACTTGGCTGCAACTAGTTAGAATGCGAACAGAAATAGTTAGCGCTAAAAAATTATTCATTACCGTCTAAGCAAATTCCATACACATAAAACATTAAATATAAGCCGTGTTCGTTATTGACTGATCTAGATACATACGTATCATGTTTTTTTTGTTTTTTTTTTTGAATTCATAATTAGATATTATAAACGAATGCTTGTGCATGCATAGACGTTACACTTAAAAACTCTTACCATATATTTTTACCGGTTAAAACCCCGAACGAATTTTGTCCGCGGTTCGAAATCCCTTATATATCAAGTTTCAAGGCGGTAAACCAAAAATTGGCAGAATAGTTTAGTAGTGACCGTTCCTCATATATATAGACAAATAAAGCGACTTCCATATATATACAAGCAGTTCACCCGGCGTTGC
Organism: Euprymna scolopes; assembly: GCF_053919585.1. Lineage (NCBI taxonomy): Eukaryota > Metazoa > Mollusca > Cephalopoda > Sepiida > Sepiolidae > Euprymna > Euprymna scolopes. Next base: position 73,189,340 of record NC_136497.1, read on the forward strand.
CTGATTGTATAATACACTTAAATATGAAATTTTAATTCATGCAAATATCGGATTTATTATTATAAAACTAATACTCTATGTGTTATTATATTGTACCTAAGATATAGTAGTGGTTACCCTTTGGCATCGACCGGTCATGAAGTATACTTTAATATGATATTTTAATTCATCGCGATTTAGTATTTATTATTATAGATCCAATTCTCTATTGTTTATTATATTGTACCCACTATGTAGTAATGATTTTAAATTTTTTTAAAAATATATAACGTGAGTGCCATCAGCAAGAATCGAAATTAAAACATTTAGCGCCTCAGCCTTAACCATTACAATTTTAGCTATCGACGGATTGAAAAAAAAAAAAACGTAAAAATTAAGCGTATGTTTGCGTATGCGTAAAAGTAACAGGTTTAATAGACTTACTCCTGCAACGTTTACATTTTTTTTGTTTTGACCACTTATTGGCTATTTTCACCGGCTAAAGCCCAAATCGAATTTGTTCCATATGTCAAAATACCCTATATATCAATTTTCAAATCTGAAGATCATTAATTTAGAGATGAAGTGTGTAGTGACCGTTTCACACACACATACAAGATCACATCTCTATCTCTCTTTATATATATATATATATATATATATGTGTGTGTGTGTGTGTGTGTGTGTGTGTGTGTGCTAGAACGTTTACATTCTAAAAGCTTATCGATTATGCACAACGTAGAAAATATGCATAAACAGAACTGAGCGTAATAGTAAAATGAAATCAATCATCCTTTAATAAAGCATAAAAATTGATAATTTACTAATGAAAGTTCGTTTATCAAAGGAGTATGCTGCTTAGTTAACCTTTATGAAGTCGCTCGCATATCCATAACTGAATATATTAACAATTTCGTTTTAATAATTTTTGAATAGGAAACATAGACTTTTGACATCAATGTAAAAAAGAAATCTACTTTTAATGTGTATATAAGATACATTATAGAAAATTATTGGAATAATATTCACATCGTGATGAAATATATTTTTGAAGTAAATATATGTATATACTTGAAGAGAGACGTGTACGTATATGTGTGTTTAAACAATGATACGGCAATGAATTCAAAGCTTTCTTTCCTTTATTTTTTTTTCAATTATGCACCATTTTTCCTGCAGTTGTAAAAAGAAAAAAAAGAAAAGCATTTCTTTATGTGATCAATAAAAAGTTCCAAGTCTAATTCATTGATCTCACTGCTGAAATTTTTCAATTAAAACTATTGTAGGTTTTTTTGAAAAATCTATTTGATTTTCTTCTATTGAATAAAGTTTTTTTGTTTTTTGTTTTGTTTCTAAACATTTTTTCTGGTGTTCGAACAGAAGATGACTTTCCAATGGCAAAAACAAAATGGTTGCCCAGTCTATAAGACGTTTTGGGTGTAACTTGTTTAATAGTTAATATCTTATCGATTTCAATTGACTCGTGATGGAATTTTGCATTTAAAAATGAACAGCAGGCTGCCAATAACACAGTTGGACATTTTATTCCAATGTTTTCCTTATATATATATATATATATATATATATATATATATATATAGAGAGAGAGAGAGAGAGAGAGAGAGGGGGAGAGAGAGAGGGAGAGACAGACAGACAGACAGACAGACAGACAGAGACAGAAACAGACAGATTAGTGTTGGAACGACTAATCGTAATCTGGAATCATATATAATCGGTAGTTTTGGCGGAATCGCAATCGGTATCGGGATCGGAAAATACTGAAATGTTTCCTGATGCCCAAAACGATTCCTTTTATCGTTTTTATTTCTTTGTTTTGTTTAAGGCTTTAATATAAACGTCTGATGAAATGATAAATATTTAAAGATTTTAAACTAGGAGTGAAACTAAGATCCATAAAACACATTCATAAGTATATTTTTATATTTGCGAAAATATGTACACAATCTACATAGGTTTTTTCGGTAATCTGGCCACCTCCCTCCAGCAAAACCAACAATTAATTTAGAAATTTAAATAGAATCGGAGTCTTTAATTGTATCAGAATAAGGGTATATGTATATATAATTTGAGGTGGCTATTTTCCAAAGGTAGGGTAACCAGTAAAATATAACGCAGTTTATACAAGAGTGCTCAATACAGAAGTAGAGCAAGTTACATTTTAGATTTGTCTTTACATATTTATGTAGACCGAAACGTGCTCATAACTGTGTAGCAACAAACTACTGCTTATGTAGAGACAAATCTAATATATATATATATATTCTTAAATTTGGCTTTTTTGTGTATTGATATTCATATTAAAAAAACTTTTTTTTTGATTTATTTAAAAAGAAAATACACCTTTGTTATATATGGTTCGTGCAATTACATTCATCTGAGAAAGATCTAGCTAATTTGCATATTCTTTTAAACATTTATTTTAATTAATTCCCTATTAGAGTTTTCGGTTTTCCTATGGGATGATCATCTTTAGTTAACTATTTCGTGTAATTATATTCATGCGGATATTCTACGTGATTTCTACTTGCGTAATATTTACGTAAAAAGCTTATAGCAAACACAAACCACTTTATGTATGCATATATATATATATATATATATATATATATATATATATTTGTTTAAAAAGATGTTGCCTACCAACTCCTTTGTAAAATGATTATAGTAAACACAAACGTATTTGTCTTTATGTATATTTATGTATGCGTATATATGTTTGTTAAAAAACACCTCCCGTGTCAGTTTTATATCTACAGACATGAAACTTAATACATAGGATAATCGAACCCATTCCAGACTTTATATTTGGGTTTTAGCTGGGGAAAATCAATGCAAAAGTGTGAAGATTTAAAAATGGATTTTGCCAGGCAAAGGTCGAACGACAGCATTATGAATAGACATGATTAAAGAAATAGCTATTGGTTCATGTTTTAACTTTTAGCCTTGCAGCAAATATTTCTTCATAGCTAAAGCATTAACGTCAAAGGAAATAGTAAATCGTAAGTTAAAAATTTGGTTTCGATTCTCAGTTATGACACACGAGTCATCTATTTTTTTTAATTTTTAAATCATTACTATATATTGGATTCAATATAATTTAATAAATAGGACATTTTCATTAATCAAAATATCATCTTTAAGCGCATTTTACGACCGGGCAATGACGGGCAGCCTGCTAGTGTATATATACATATATATATATATATATATATATATATATATATATATATATATATATATATATATATATATATATTAGTGGGACAATTAATCGGAATCGGGAGTCGGAAAATCGGATCATTTGGGGGTATCGGAATCGGAAAAAATTTGTCCATATTTTCCGATGCCAAAAACGATTATTTTAATTGTTTTTTTATTTGAACATGTTTAAAGGAAAATCTTTCTTTGCTGGTAATAATGATAAAATAACAAGCATTTATTGATTTTTAACTACTACTAAAACTACAATCGACAGATGATCACCAAGTGTATTTTTTTTTTCGTTTAGGAAAATATCTCCACATGTAACTCGCATTTTTACAGCAATCGGGGAAAAAATAACAAGTCTATAGTTAAATATTTACAGATTTATAAAGAATCAGAATCGAATCGGTAATTGTATCGGAATCGGGAATTTAAAATGGAATCGATAATTGTATCGAATCGGGAAAAATTGTGGAATCGTGCCATCACTAATATATATATATATATATATATATATATACATATATATATATATATATATATATATATATATATTCATCCACATACAGTACTGTTTCGCTGTATCATAGCTCATCCGTGCGGCTAGAAAGGCAACTACCTCAAGCCAGAATCGAAACCCAACCGCCCGTCCGACAGTCAAGACTCCGCACGATGTTTTGACATCGCCCGAATACCTAAGATCGATTAGTTTACACAAAGATTATCGCTTAATACGCTATCACTTCCCAATATGTTCATCTCAAGATAAGGAGCATTATAGTCATCCACATACAATACTGTTTCACTGTATCACAGCTCATCAGTGCGGGAGTCCGGATATATATATATATATATATATATATATATATATATATATATATATATATATATATATGAAAGTGCATTTTTACCTAAATACGAGTTTGGAATAATTTTCCCTTTTAACCAATTTGGTACCCCCACATGGGGAGCGGTATATATATATATATATATATATATATATATATATATATATATATATATATATATATATATATATATTATTTTTAAAGTGTAATTATCCACTGACGCATGTTTCGTCGTCTACAACTCATCAGAGTGGCTGTATCTAGCGAGATTCGAAATCGGGACCCAACGGTAATGAGCCTAAACCCTTACCCCTGGACCATCTCGCCGACTGTCTGGATATATCGTGATTTACTTAGATGTTGTTTTGTTTGGTTTTAGCGATATGTTTTGAATGAATTCAATTATTTACGAAAGTGCATTTTTACATAAATGCGAGTTGGGAATAATCTTCCCTTTTAACCAATTTGGTACCCTCACATGGGGAGCGGTATATATATATTATTTTTAAAATGTAATTATCCACTGACACGTGTTTCGTCGTAATAAAAAAGGAACAAACTGTATTATGTGTTCATCGTCTTTATTTCGAGGCTTCCTCTGGAAGGAAGTCTCGAAATAAAGACGAAACGTTGATAAACACATAATACGGTTTGTTCCTTTTTATTTCTCTCTCTCTCTCTCTCTCTCTCTCTCTCTCTGTATATATATATATATATATATATATATATATATATATATATATATATATATATATATATATTAGCAGCTATCGGCTAATTGTTGCTTCTCAAGTCCCTAAATTGAAATTTTTTGAACCCTAATTAAAAGTTTCTTTTATAGCTGTGTTGTAAGTACAACAATATGTAAGGAAATGACTAGAAAGAATAAACGGGTTTGCTTTTTTAATTGCAATTGAGAAAAAGATAACGACCACAAATGATAAATATTTATCAAGAAAAATCAAAGAATTTTGTGAATCACAATTATTTCGTATATGAAAATTATACCAATCTTTAAATTAAAAACCAATAACAAATAACCGTTCATTATCAAAAGGTATTTTTTCAAAAGCAATATACAAAGGTCGTTCCAAAGTAATGCCTTCTATTTTTTATTCCGCCAGGATGGATCAGACGCAATTGCAGATTGCTTTGTCTAGGTGACTGTACTTATACATCCGCGACTTAAAGGTTTCATCTCTCTCTTGGAGATATTGACTGTGCAAGACTCTAATAAAGCTATCCCTATCATAGACCTGCGTCAGAAGTAGAGATGTGGTATGGAATTCCTGGCAAAACTGCATTGAAAATACATTCTGGAGCACAAAAGGTCACCCGTTTTAATGTTACCACTCCCGTCTTCATAGTCTTCCAACTTTTTGAGTTAAAAATAGGAGGCTTTACTTTTGGAAGCCCCCCCCCCTATTTAAAAGCTTACTCTGGACACTCATGCACAACCATCGTTCATCGCTGGCAAAAGTGAATTGAAAATGGTGGGAACTATGTTGAAAAAGATAGTCTGAAGCATAAAAGACAGCTCGTTTAAATCGTACTAATTCTGTCTTTGTACGTCTTCAAATTTTCTTAGTTAAAATAAAAAAAGGAGACTATATTTCGGAACGACTCTCGTAACATACACATAAGTAGTATATAAATTAAATCGTTCGTCTATTGTGCAAACTTGATTGTACTTGAAATACGGCATTTTAACATTACAGCCTGTGCGAGGAATGAACCCAACGATCTAATTTCCCATTTATTTAAAGACGAAAGATAGTGTCTGCGGATAATTCATTTTTGAATTAATTATTTACGGACACGTGCTTTGACTTTTATGACTTATCAGTGTGCGTAACCGGAGCAAGATTCGAAAAACCTTTAGAGTCTTAAATCTTAAGCTTTATAACTTTACAACTATCTGATGCTGGAATGTACGGCGTTTCTATAGATGTTATTTATATGTTTATTATTGTTTGGTACATCTTTAAACAAATTCAATTATTTATTCCAATAAACAGTTGTATCTTAATGCTACTTAGCAATATTTTTTTCATTTCACTAATATGGTAACTCCCGATTGGAATCGATGTCTCTTTTTCTCTCTGTTTCTCCCTCTCTCTGTTTCTCTCTCTCTCTCTCTCTCCACACACACACACACACACACACACACACACACACACACACACACACACACACACACACACACACACAGACACACACACAGACACACACACACACAGACACACACACACATATATATATGTAGGTAAATAGATAGATAGATATACTTTCAATTTATCTTTACATAAGCAGTAATTTGTTGCTACACAGTCATCAGTATGTTTCTGTCCTCTAGTATTTAGTAACTAGAGACCTAATCAGGCAACAACGCTTATATTCTAAAGCAGAATTCTTAACCGTGCTAGTGTTAGAATGTGTTGCGTTTTTACAACATTCATTTTATGGATTAAGAATTCCGCTTTTGAATATAAGCGTTGTTGCCGGAAGAGGTCTTTAGTTACTAAATACTAGAAGACCGAAACATTCTCATGACTGTGTAGCAACAAATTACTGCTTATGTAATGACAAATTGGAAGTGTAACTTGCTCTTCTTTCGTATTGAGCACTCTTGTATAAACCTCGTTATATTTCGCTGGTTACCTTACCTTTGGAAAATAACAACATCAATATATATATATATATATATATATATATATATATATATATATATATGTATATATATATATATATATATATAATTAATATTAAATGTTTAATTCAATTACGTGTTTCGCGCGTTTAGTATTCATCAGTGTATCATCTAGCGATATTCGAAACCAAGGAACCATAATCTATAACGTACCTATTTACAATGCCTCCCCACGGGACAGAGTTAGACACCAGGGTCGGTTTTTTACGTGGAGAAAAGGTACAAAAATAAAAAAAATTGTCTCAGTCGTGAAGGACTGCTCCTTCACCGAAAGAGAACAAGAAATGGAAGTGCAGCATCTGACAAACAGATACTACACTTTGCTCTTGACCAAAAGGCCAAACGTAAGGTAAATTCATGCTAGTGCTAGAATTTGCGGCGTTTTTACAAGATTCATTTTATGTCATTAATAAAATAAAATGTACTCATCTCATTTTTTTCCGATCACAAAATATGTATTCGCCTGGTTTCAAAAGTCTGATATTATAACCTAAAAGCACTGATGAAATGTTACCAGTATTTATACACGTGATCTTCTACTGCACAATAATAGTTTTCTCCGTGGCTGAAATAACTAATAAACTATCTATATACTTGCATTTAGGTATATATTTTTGTTTATTATCTAAGAATTTGATTTGTCTGGCGTTCGTGTTTAGTATTGAGCATTGTTGCTATAAATATAATTACCAGTTTTTATTTTAATGATAGAAATTGCAAATATATTTATAGAATAAATAACAATGGACTAAAAAAACAAATATTTTTTAAGATCCCTCATTGATATTTGAGGTAATCTCTGTTTTCATTTTTATTCCCATGTGTCGTCGCGAATTTTCTTTTATCATACGATAATGATATGTGCACTTTAATTCATTTTTTCAAGGCTTCTATATATAGTTTTCCTACGTTATTAGTGTCATAATTACTGTTGTTTTGTATATACCATTAACTTCATACAATTATCAATTGATGGGCAATTATATTAATGCTAGAATTACATAAATTTGTAACAACAGAACTCTATACAATTTATAGAAGATTTGTGTAAGAGTATCTTGTGTAGGAGACGGTGAGACTCGTCCGCGGCGACGAAGCGTTTCACTGAAGAACCACGGCAACACACAGCAAACCAACAAACAATGACAGCCACGGCGCGAAGGCAACTAACAAAGCTCAGCTGACTGCACGAATAGAAACGGAACCCAACGGTCACTGTACTGATCGCCACAAACGTCAGAACCCGACTGCCTCGCACCTCCAATGGACCGATTTTTATTACTCAAGATGGCCTAGCTAATTTGCATCCCCGCGAGATCTCGCACGATCCTGCGAGATTCCGTCTCTAATAAAAGCAGGCAGGCGCCATCTTGAAACTCTTTCTTCCGCTGCCCCGACCACAGGATCAGCCACCACCCCACACGCCAGGCACACACGGACCCTCTTGCGCCGAGGGCTACGGTTAGTCTCACACTCCCCCCTGGTCTCCAGATCACATACGTGACACGGCGGACGTGGCCGTTTGATTCGAGCACTCCTGCGGAGGGATATTGCCGGGACTTCCTCATCGGAGCTCTCAGAAGTGGCATCGGAAGCATCAGCATCAGTATTTCGCTGGCTGCCTTGGTGCGTGCCCTGGCCTTGCTCGTGAGTGTGTCCGACACCCAGTGGTGCACGCAAAGTGAGTCAGTGTGCACACGCAGTTTCTTCACTTCCCATTGAAGTGCCAGGTTAATGCCCTTTATTACAGCGTCGAGTTCTGCCAGGTTGATATGGGCAGCATCATTCGCCGGTCGCAGCCAGCAGGCATCCTCAACTACGGCCCCATCTTTCTCCAAAACTACACCGATCGCTAGAGAACTTGCGTCCACCCACACGCTCAGTTCGTCTCCCTGCACGCACCAGTCCCCTGTGGCGGGGTACATTCTTTTTCACACTAGCGACGGTCTCCTTTAACATTCGAACCAATAGTTCGTCGGTTATCTCATCGTCCCAGCCTTTGCTGACCGCATTTGCCCTCCTTTTTATGACGCCTGTCGCTGCACGAACCCATCCGCATACTGGAAGGTGCCCCACAAGTTTCCCGCACAGGGAGAACACGGCACGTCTTGTGTAAACGTCGGGTACGTCGGGAACTGCGGTTCCACGCCTCCACTTCAGGATCCCTCGCTCCTCTTGAACGCTCAAGCCCAATACGCGGGCACCATCCTCAAGCCGCTCAGAGTCCTTGCAGTTTAGACCAAACTCGGCAAGTTTGGATCTTACGCGCGAAGAGGACACGATATCTTCGTTCACGTATATATCGTCAATATACGCCGATGTTCCCTTTCTGATCCATTCTTCTTGTGACAACACGGCATTGACGATAGCCTTCATTATCTGAGGTGCTACGTTTAGCCCAAATCCGAGTCGCGTAAGACAGTATCTCTTCCCGGAAAACATCACTGTCTGGAAAGGCCACATCGCCTCGCCGATCCGGACCTGCAAGTATGCTTTTCTCAAGTCCAGTAGGGACACATTGGACCCCTGCCGGCGCCACTCTCGCAGCTTGCTGGCACAGACGTCGGCGTCCGCTGTGAACGCATCAACGTGCGCATTCAACTCACGGTAGTCCATTACCGGCCTCACCTTTGACTTGTTAGGTTGGGCAACTGCCATCAGCGGTATCAGGCCCGTGGGGGGTGCAAGTTTGTCGTAGGGGTATGGAATCAGCCAACCGTTCTTAATCCATTCACGGAGCTCGCTTTCGTATGCAGGCCTTATCTGGTCGGGCATACGGTACTCTGCCACTTTGTTTTGTAGTTTGGCCGGTTCCTTGTCTTCTGACCACCTCCAAGTGGCGGTCCACGCCTTCTTTTGGTCGTCGAATTCCGCACTGAAGTCCGGCTGGTCGACTCTTAGTACTGCGCACACCGGGGGCCTATCCTGAAACTCTACAACGCCAGCGCGCGTTATGCGCACGCCGCCCAGGGCTTTGATGGCATCGTAGCCTAGCAACAGGTCGAAACTCAGCGGCTTTTCGCGTGTCACCAGCGCTTCGACGTTGGCCGAGTTCCCAGTTCTTGTGCGAATGTGTACCACACCCACGCCGCAACACATTCGTATTTTTCCAGTGATGGTAGTTATCCTGACGTTCTTCTTTTTCCACGCCCGACAGAAGTCCGCACACACTATGGTGCGGGAGCAACCGGAATCAAGGAGGGCTGAACATAACGTGTCATTAACTCGGACCTGAATGACAGGGAGCGCCTTGTTTATTTTCTGTTCGGGGAAGAGGTCGGCACTGGCACCTTGTCCCGGTCCCCGTTTCCCGCACAGTCTCGGGCCATGTGCCCAGTCTTGTTACAGCGGTAGCAGCGAACAGCCGTCGACCGCCTTCTACAATTTCTTGCCATGTGGCCCCGCCCGTTGCATCTGTAGCAGATGACATCACCTTGCGGGCTGGGTCCCTGAGACGGTCCTTCACCACTTGGTGGGGCCTGTGCGACGGCGACTACCGGTTCCTGCACCGTCGAGTCATCCTTCATTATTGTCCTGGCTCTGTCCACTAGGTCACTCAGCGGTAGTGAGGACATGGTAGAGGTTGCTCGCAGGAGCTGCTTTGCTCCAGCGGGGAGTCCTGACAGGAATTTGTAGGCTAGGGCCCTCTCGGGAAGACCGCCGAACAACACCGTCAGCTTCTTAAGTTCGGCGAGATACACGTCCACAGTTTCGCCCAAGCGTATAAACCTCGTCTCAAACTGCTCCCATGCAGTGGCGGGGTCAGTGGCGAACGCCCTGTACAACGCCGCCTTGATACTCGAGTAGTCACACTTCTCCTCAGCGCTGAGTTGCTGATATACAGCGAAGGCCCCGCCGGTCAGCCGCAGAGGAATCACGCGCTCGACATTTTTCACGCCGGACAACTGACAATGTAACTCGACCTTCTCAACCCAGCTGAGTACCGGGTCGGATCCGTCGAATTCCGGTATAAACTTTAGATCGAACCTATCCGCCATTGAAGAAAAGAAAACCAAGTTCGGAGTGGGGAGGCCGAAATAGCTTGTAAGAGTATCTTGTGTAGGAGACGGTGAGACTCGTCGTGGGCGACGAAGCGTTTCACTGAAGAACCACGGCAACACACAGCAAACCAACAAACAATGACAGCCACGGCGCGAAGGCAACTAACAAAGCTCAGCTGACTGCACGAATAGAAACGGAACCCAACGGTCACTGTACTGATCGCCATAAACGTCAGAACCCGACTGCCTCGCACCTCCAATGGACCGATTTTTATTACTCAAGATGGCCTAGCTAATTTGCATCCCCGCGAGATCTCGCACGATCCTGCGAGATTCCGTCTCTAATAAAAGCAGGCAGGCGCCATCTTGAAACTCTTTCTTCCGCTGCCCCGACCACAGGATCAGCCACCACCCCACACGCCAGGCACACACGGACCCTCTTGCGCCGAGGGCTACGGCTAGTCTCACAATTTGTAAAGAATAGCGTTAGGTCTGAGAAAGTGTTTGGGTTCGTGGAGAAAATTGACGTCACGAGAAGCAGGACGAGCAATGTTCATAAAGTTTGAAGTCCAAAACAGAGATTTGTTGATGAGAAATAATAACCAAGGAGTTTCAGAGTTTATTTCTCATCTGTGAAAATTTCAGGTAGAAAATGGCCAAGCCTGCCATTAAAATACACAGAATAAGTTGTAGCGGAATTGGCAATAACCGAAATGGGGGGGGGGATAAAGAGCTTACCTCGGATACGTCTGTTGTTGTGTTGCGGGTCCAGGGAAAGAAAGTGGAAGAGAGTTCTAAGATGGCGTCCATGGGTTTTTATTGGCGTTGACCCTCTGCAATCCTCGCGTGTGCTCTCGCGCGATTATGCAAATATATAATTGCCGGCCGCTGTAAATGCAGGACGCTGGGAAGCAGTCAGACAGTGTTCTGCAGATTGTGCGTGCGTGGTTCTGGCGGTTGGATTGTTCTTTGTGACGAACCACGAATCTGCGAGAAGCGAGTTTTCTTCTGCCTTTTTTCTGTCTCCTTCTTCTTCTTTCTCTGCGGTCATTGCAGCCAAGAAATCTCTATCTTGTAGAGGTTGGCGGTGCAGGGCGAAACTGACTATTTCCTATCTTTGTTACTGATATTTGCTTACTACATTTTGCTACATAAGTTTAAACAGGATTAAACAAAACAAGTAGTCGCTTAACTCAAATCCAGAATTAAACGAAACAAGCTATTCCGTAGCCTAATCCAAAACCTAACACCAGAATAGACAGTGGCACCATCAGTATAGATGCTAATCTTTGGAACAATATTCTGTTGAAGACCAGGCACACGAAAATAAACAATGGAATCCCCGAGCTTATGACGACCGCGATTCATGACGTCAAATCGTTTATGGGTCAGACCAGGCAAACGAAAATAAACAATGGAATCCCCCGGCTGGTGACGACCGGGATCCATGACGGACAAATCGTTTATGGGTTAGACCAGGCAAACGAAAATAAACAATGGAATCTCGGGCTGGTGACGACCGGGATTCATTACTTCAAATTGTTTATGGGTCATATCAGGCAAACGAAAATAAACAATGGAATCCCTGGGCTGGTAACGACCGGGATTCATGACGTCAAATCGTTTATGGGTCAGACCAGGAAAACGAAAATAAACAATGGAATCTCGGGCTGGTGACGACCGGGATTCATTACTTCAAATACTTTATGGGTCAGATCAGTCAAACGAAAATAAACAATGGAATCCCCGGGCTGGTGACGACCGGGATTCATTACTTCATATCATTTATGGGCCAGATCAGGCAAACGAAAATAAACAATGGAATCCCTGGGCTGGTGAGGACCGCGATTCATGACGTCAAACTGTTTATGGGTCAGACAAGGCAAACGAAAATAAACAATGGAATCTCGGGCTGGTGACGACCGGGATTCATTACTTCAAATCATTTATGGGTCAGATCAGGCAAACGAAAATAAACAATGGAATCTCTGGGCTGGTGACGACCGGGATTCATTACTTCATATCATTTATGGGCCAGATCCGGCAAACGAAAATAAACAATGGAATCCCTCGGCTGGTGACGAACGGGATTCATTACTTCATATCATTTATGGGCCAGATCCGGCAAACGAAAATAAACAATGGAATCCCTGGGCTGGTGAGGACCGCGATTGATGACGTCAAATCGTTTATGGGTCAGACCAGGCAAACGAAAATAAACAATGGAATCCCTGGGCTGGTGACGACCGCGATTCATGACGTCAAATCGTTTATGGGTCAGACCAGGCAAAGGAAAATAAACAATGGAATCCCCCGGCTGGTGACGACCGGGATTGATGACGGACAAATCGTTTATGGGTCAGACCAGGCACCCGAAAAAAAACAATGGAATCCCCGGGCTCGTGACGACCGGGATTCATTACTTAAAATCATTTATGGTTTAGATCAGGCAAACGAAAATAAACAATGGAATCCCCGGGCTCGTGACGACCGGGATTCATTACTTAAAATCATTTATGGGTCAAATCAGGCAAGCGAACATAAACAATGGAATCCCTGGGCTGGTGACGACCGGAATTCATGAGGTCAAATCGTTTATGGGTCAGACCAGACAAACGAAAATAAACAATGGAATCCATGGGCTGGTGACGACCGGGATCCATGAGGTCAAATCGTTTATGGGCCAGACCAGGCAAACGAAAATAAACAATGGAATCTCGGGCTGGTGACGACCAGGATTCATAACTTCAAATCGTTTATGGGTCAAATCAGGCAAGCGAAAATAAACAATGGAATCCTGGGGCTGGTGACGAGCCGGGATTCATGAGGTCAAATCGTTTATGGGCCAGACCAGGCAAACGAAAATAAACAATGGAATCTCGGGCTGGTGACGACCGGGATTCATTACTTCAAATCGTTTATGGGTAAAATCAGGCAAACGAAAATAAACAATGGAATCCCTAGGCTACTGACGACCGGGATTCATGACGGACAAATCGTTTATGGGTCAGACCAGGCAAACGAAAATACACAATGGAATCTCGGGCTGGTGACGACCGGGATTCATTACTTCAAATCATTTATGGGTCAGATCAGGCAAACGAAAATAAACAATGGAATCCTAGGGCTGGTGACGACCGGGATTCATTACTTCAAATCATTTATGGGCCAGATCAGGCAAACGAAAATAAACAATGGAATCCCTGGGCTGGTGACGAGCGCGATTCATGACGTCAAATCGTTTATGGGTCAGACCAGGCAAACGAAAATAAACAATGGAATCTCGGGCTGGTGACGACCGGGATTCATTACTTCAAATACTTTATGGGTCAGACAAGGCAAACGAAAATAAACAATGGAATCCCTGGGCTGGTGACGACCGGAATTCATGAGGTCAAATCGTTTATGGGTCAGACCAGACAAACGAAAATAAACAATGGAATCCCCCGGCTGGTGACGACCGGGATCCATGAGGTCAAATCGTTTATGGGCCAAACCAGGCACACGAAAATAAACAATGGAATCTCGGGCTGGTGACGACCGGGATTCATTACTTCAAATCGTTTATGGGTCAAATCAGGCAAACGAAAATAAACAATGGAATCCCTGGGCTGGTGACGACCGGGATTCATTACTTCGTATCATTTATGGGCCAGATCCGGCAAACGAAAATAAACAATGGAATCCCTGGGCTGGTGAGGACCGCGATTCATGACGTCAAATCGTTTATGGGTCAGACCAGGCAAACGAAAATAAACAATGCAATCCCCCGTGGGGTGACGACCGGGATCCATGACTGACAAATCGTTTATGGGTCAGACCAGGCACACGAAAATAAACAATGGAATCCCCCGGCTCGTGACGACCGGGATCCATGACGGACAAATCGTTTATGGGTCAGACCAGGCAAACGAAAATAAACAATGGAATCCTAGGGCTCGTGACGACCGGGATTCATTACTTAAAATCATTTATGGGTCAAATAAGACAAACGAAAATACACAATGGAATCTCGGGCTGGTGACGACCGGGATTCATTACTTCATATCATTTATGGGCCAGATCAGGCAAACGAAAATAAACAATGGAATCCCTGGGCTGGTGAGGACCGCGATTCATGACGTCAAATCGTTTATGGGTCAGACAAGGCAAACGAAAATAAACAATGGAATCTCTGGGCTGGTGACGACCGGGATTCATGAGGTCAAATCGTTTATGGGTCAGACCAGACAAACGAAAATAAACAATGCAATCCATGGGCTGGTGACGACCGGGATCAATGAGGTCAAATCGTTTATGGGCCAGACAAGGAAAACGAAAATAAACAATGGAATCCCTGGGCTGGTGACGACCGGGATTCATGAGGTCAAATCGTTTATGGGTCAGACACGTCAAACGAAAATAAACAATGGAATCCCGGGGCTCATGACGACCGGGATTTATTACTTAAAATACTTTATATGTCAGACCAGGCAAACGAAAATAAACAATGGAATCCCTGGGCTGGTGATGACCGCGATTCATGACGTCAAATCGTTTATGGGTAAGACCAGGCAAACGAAAATAAACAATGGAATCTCGGGCTGGTGACGACCGGGATTCATTACTTCAAATACTTTATGGGTAAGACAAGGCAAACGAAAATAAACAATGGAATCCTTGGGCTGGTGACGACCGGGATTCATGAGGTCAAATCGTTTATGTGTCGGACCAGACAAACGAAAATATACAATGTAATCCATGGGCTGGTGACGACCGAGATCAATGAGGTCAAATCGTTTATGGGCCAGATCAGCTAAAAAAAAGTAAACAATGGCGTTTCGGGCTGGTGACGACCGGGATTTATTACTTAACATGCTTTATATGTCAGATCAGGCAAACGAAAATAAACAATGGAATCCCTGGGCTGGTGATGACCGCGATTCATGACGTCAAATCGTTTATGGGTCAGACCAGGCAAACGAAAATAAGCAATGGAATCTCGGGCTGGTGACGACCGGGATTCATTACTTCAAATACTTTATGGGTAAGACAAGGCAAACGAAAATAAACAATGGAATCCCTGGGCTGGTGACGACCGGGATTCATGAGGTCATATCGTTTATGGGTCAGACCAGCAAAAAAAAAAAATAAACAATGGAATTTCGGGCTGGTTAAGACCGGGAGTCATTACTTCAAATCATGTATGGGTCAGATCAGCAAAACGAAAATAAACAATGGAGTCCCTGGGCTGGTGACGACCGGCATTCATTACTTCGTATCATTTATGGGCCAGATCCGGAAAACGAAAATAAACAATGGAATCCCTGGGCTGGTGAGGACCGCGATTCATGACGTCAAATCGTTTATGGGTCAGACCAGGCAACGAAAATAAACAATGCAATCCTCCGGGGGGGGGTGACGACCGGGATCCATGACGGACAAATCGTTTATGGGTCAGACCAGGCACACGAAAATAAACAATGGAATCCCCCGGCTCGTTACGACCAGGATCCATGACGGACAAATCGTTTATGGGTCAGACCAGGAAAACGAAAATAAACAATGGAATCCCCCGGCTCGTGACGACCGTCGGGTTCATTACTTAAAATCATTTATGGGTCAAATAAGACAAACGAAAATAAACAATGGAATCCCTGGGCTGGTGACCACTGGGATTCATGACGGACAAATCGTTTATGGGTCAGACCAGGCAAACGAAAATACACAAGGGAATCCATGGGCTGGTGACGACCGGGATTCATTACTTCATATCATTTATGGGGCAGATCAGGCAAACGAAAATAAACAATGGAATCCTCGTGCGGGTGACGACCGGGATCCATGATGTCGAATCATTTATGGGTCAGACCAGGCAAACGAAAATAAACAATGGAATCTCGGGCTGGTGACGACCGGGATTCATTACTTCAAATACTTTATGGGTCAGACAAGGCAAACGAAAATAAACAATGGAATCCCTGGGCTGGTGACGACCGGGATTCATGAGGTCATATCGTTTATGGGTCAGACCAGCAAAAAAAAAAAAAAAATAAACAATGGAATTTCAGGCTGGTGAAGACCGGGAGTCATTACTTCAAATCATGTATGGGTCAGACCAGGAAAACGAAAATAAACAATACAATACAATCCCCCGGGGGGTGACGACCGGGATCCATGACGGACAAATCGTTTATGGGTCAGACCAGGCAAACGAAAATAAACAATGGAATCCCCCGGCTCGTGACGACCGTCGGGTTCATTACTTAAAATCATTTATGGGTCAAATAAGACAAACGAAAATAAACAATGGAATCCCTGGGCTGGTGACGACCCGGGATTCATGAGGGGCAAATCGTTTATGGGTCAGACCAGGCAAACGAAAATACACAACGGAATCTCGGGCTGGTGACGACCGGGATTCATTACTTCAAATCATTTATGGGTCAGATCAGGCAAACGAAAATAAACAATGGAATCCCTGGGCTGGTGACGACCGGGATTCATTACTTCATATCATTTATGGGCCAGATCAGGCAAACGAAAATAAACAATGGAATCTCGGGCTGGTGATGACCGGGATTCATTACTTCAAATACTTTATGGGTCAGACAAGGCAAGCGAACATAAACAATGGAATCTCTGGGATGGTGATGACCGGGATTCAGGAGGTCAAATCGTTTATGGGCCAGACCAGGCAAACGAAAATAAACAATGGAATCTCGGGCTGGTGACGACCGGGATTCATTACTACAAATCGTGTATGGGTCAGACCAGGCAAACGAAAATAAACAATGGAATCTCTGGGCTGGTGACGACCGGGATTCATGAGGTCAAATCGTTTATGGGTCAGACCAGCCAAAAAAAAATAAACAATGGAATGTCGGGCTGGTTAAGACCGGGATTCATTACTTCAAATCATTTATAGGTCAGACCAGGCAAACGAAAATAAACAATGGAATCCCTCGGCTGGTGACGAACGGGATTCATTACTTCATATCATTTATGGGCCAGATCCGGCAAACGAAAATAAACAATGGAATCCCTGGGCTGGTGACGACCGCGATTCATGACGTCAAATCGTTTATGGGTCAGACCAGGCAAACGAAAATAAACAATGGAATCCCCCGGCTGGTGACGACCGGGATCCATGACGGACAAATCGTTTATGGGTCAGACCAGGCAAACGAAAATAAACAATGGAATCACCGGGCTGGTGACGAGCGGGATTCATTACTTCAAATGGTTTATGGGTCAAATCAGGCAAACGAAAATAAACAATGGAATCCCTGGGCTGGTGACGACCGGGATTCATTACTTAAAATCATTTATCGGTCAAATCAGGAAAACGAAAATAAACAATGGAATCCCTGGGCTGGTGACGACCCGGGATTCATGAGGGGCAAATCGTTTATGGGCCAGACCAGGCAAATGAAAATAAACAATGGAATCTCGGGCTGGTGACGAGCGGGATTCATTACTTCAAATGGTTTATGGGTCAAATCAGGCAAACGAAAATAAACAATGGAATCCCTGGGCTGGTGACGACCGGGATTCATGACGGACAAATCGTTTATGGGTCAGACCAGGCAAACTAAAATAAAGAATGGAATCTCGGGCTGGTGAGACCGGGATTCATTACTTCAAGTCATTTATGGGTCAGATCAGGCAAACGAAAATAAACAATGGAATCCTAGGGCTGGTGACGACCGGGATTCATTACTTCATATCATTTATGGGCCAGATCAGGCAAACGAAAATAAACAATGGAATCCCTGGGCTGGTGAGGACCGCGATTCATGACGTCAAATCGTTTATGGGTCAGACCAGGCAAACGAAAATAAACAATGGAATCCCCGGGCTCGTGACGACCGGGATTCATTACTTCAAATACTTTATGGGTAAGACAAGGCAAACGAAAATATACAATGGAATCCCTGGGCTGGTGACGACCGGGATTCATGAGGTCACATCGCTCATGGGTCAGACCAGACAAACGAAAATAAACAATGGAATCCATGGGCTAGTGACGACCGGGATCCATGAGGTCAAATTGTTTATGGGTCAGACCAGGCAAACGAAAATAAACAATGGAATCTCGGGCTGGTGACGACCGGGATTCATTACTTCAAATCGTTTATGTGTCAAATCAGGCAAACGAAAATAAACAATGGAATCTCGGGCTGGTGAAGACCGGGATTCATTACTTCAAATTATTTATAGGTCAGACCAGAAAAACGAAAATAAACAATGGAATCCCTGGGCTGGTGACGAACGGGATCCATGAGCTCAAATCGTTTATGAGTCAGATCAGGCAGACGAAAATAAACAATGGAATCCCAGGGTTCGTGACCACTGGGATTCATTACTTCAAATCATTTATGGGTCAGACCAGGCAAACGAAAATAAACAATGGGATTCCTGGGCTGGTGACGACCGGGATCCATGACTTCAAAAGGTTTCTGGGTCAGACAAGGAAAACGAAAATAAACAATGGAATCTCCGGGCTCGTGAGTACCGGGATCCATGACGGACAAATCGTTTATCGGTCAGACCAGGCAAAGGAAAATAAACAATGGAATCTCCGGGCTCGTGACAACCGGGATCCATGACGTCAAATCGTTTATGGGTCAGACCAGGCAAACGAAAATAAACAATGGAATCCTCGGGCTGGTGACGACCGGGATTCATGACGTCAAATGGTTTTGGGTCAGACATGGCAAACAAAAATAAACAATGGAATCTCTGGGCTGGTGACGACCTGGATCCATGCGGTCGAATCGTTTATAGGTAAGACCAGGTAAACGAAAATAAACAATGGAATCCGGACTGGTTACGACTGGGATCCATGACGTCAAATCGTTTATGGGTCAGACCAGGCAAACGAAAAAAACAATGGAATCCCGGGCTGGTGACGACCGGGATTCATTACTTCAAATCGTTTATGGGTCAAATCAGGCAAACGAAAATAAACAATGGAATCCCCGGGCTTGTGACGACCGGGATATGACATCAAATCCTTAATGGATCAAACCAGGCAAACGAAAATAAACAATAGAATTCCCTGGCTGGTGACGACCGGGATCAATGACGTCAAATCGTTTATGGGTCAGACCAGACAAACGAAAATAAACAATGGAATCTCGGGCTGGTGACGACCGGGATCAATGAGGTCAAATCGTTTATGGGTCAGAACAGACAAATGAACATAAACAATGGAATCCCTAGGCTCGTGCCGACCGGGATTCATTACTTCAAATCATTTATGGGTCAGACCAGGCAAACGAAAATAAACAATGGAATCCTAGGGCTGGTGACGACCGGGATTCATGATGTCAAATCGTTTATGGGGCAGACCAGACAAACGAAAATAAACAATGGAATCCCCAGTCTTTTGACGACCGGGATTCATGAGGTCAAATCGTTTATGGGTAAGACATGGCAAACGAAAATAAACAATGGAATCCTCGTGCGGGTGACGACCGGGATCCATGACGTCGAATCATTTATGGGCCAGACCATGAAAACGAAAATAAACAATGGAATCCCCGGGTTGTGACGACTAGGATTTATGACGTTAAATCGTTTATGGATAAGACCAGGCACACGAAAATAAATAATAGAATTCCCGGGCGTGTGACGACCGGGAGCAATGAGGTCAAATCGTTTATTGGTCAGACGAGGCTAACATAAATATATACAATGGAAGTCCCGGGCTTGTTAGGACCGGGAATGATGACGTCTAATTGTTTATGGGTCAGACCAGGCGAACGAAAATAAACAATGGAATCCCCGGGCTGATGACGACCGGGATCCATGACGACAAATCGTTTATGGGTCAGACCAGGCCAAGGAAATTAAACAATTGGATTCCCGGGCTTGCGACTACCGGGATCCCTTACGGAAAAATCGTTTATGGGGCAGACCAGGCAAACGAAAATACACAATTGAATCTCCGGGCTCGTGACGACCGGGATGCATGAGGTCAAATCGTTTATGGGTCAGGCCAGGCAAACGAAAATAAACAATGGAATCCCCGGGCTGGTGACAACCTGGATCCATGACGTCAAATCGTTTATGGGTCTGACCAGGCAAACGAAAATAAACAATGGAATCCCCCGACTGGTGACGACCTGGATCCATGACGTCAAATCGTTTATGGGTCAGACGAGGCAAACGAAAATAAACAATTGAATTTCCGGGTTGGTGAGGACCGGGATCAATGATGTCAGATCGTTTCTGTGTCAGACCCGTCAAGCAGAAAAAAGCAATGGAATCCGCGGGCTGGTGACAACCTGGATCCATGACGTTAAATCGTTTATGGGTCAGACCAGGCAAACAAAAATAAACAATGGAATTCCTGGGCTGGTGACGACCGGGATCCATGACGTTAAATCGTTTATGGGTCAGACCAGGCAAGCGAAAATAAACAATGAAATTCTCGGACTGGTGACGACCGGGATCCATGACGTCAAATCGTTTATGGGTCAGACCAGGCAAACGAAAATAAACAATGGAATCCCCGGGCTGGTGTCGACTGGCGTCTATGACGCCAAATCGTTTATGGATCAGACTAGGCAAACGGAAATAAACAATGAAATCCCTGGGATGGTGACGACCTGGATCCATGACGTCAAATCGTTTATCGGTCAAACCGAAAACGAGCGAAAAATGTTAATAACGAGCTGGCGAAGAACTGGGAAGGAGGTCGAAGATACTTCAATAAAAGAGAAAAGATAAACAAAGCAAGCGAATCAGAGAGACGGACACGGAGTTACGAATTATCACCGTTCGCGACCACCCCTACCACAGACCCCCCACCACCGTCATTGTGGTTGAATGTGTATATTAAATATATCGTAAAATAAACTAAGTCTGTTTTTATAAACAAGTCTCTCGTATTAATTGATAAATGAATTAACTGTTCATTTAATCGCTAGACGATCACTAACCAAACATATACGTAACACTATTAGTGATAAACGCTATGTCAAACCCCTAAAAATAGGGAGAGTAGTTTACAGCTGTTAATCAGATGGCTATAGAGTGCCTCACTTTCTGACTGCATGGGATATTCCCCTTTCTGAGGCTCCTCTTGCCGGTCAAGAATCACCTTGGCTCCAGTTAAAAACACTGAAGCGCCACAGAACAAGAATTGGCCGATTAAAGCTGTTATGACTAGATAGGACTACAAAACTGATTTAATCCTCTGCGTATGTTGAGAGTGTTACCCCGTCGGTTCAAAAGTTCAATGGCTATTCCGATCACCAAGAATAACCAGCATAATACGATATGCTGGCTTTGATCGTTTGATGATAGTAACTGGTTATTCTTCTTAAGAAAAGAAAAGTCCGCAAAAGCAACAAAACAATTTAATATACTCCAGGCAGATGGGCGTGGCATCACGCCCACGCTGTCTTTAGATCTGTGGGCCATAGCCAGGTCCTTGTGGGCGTGGTTAAGCAGGCAGTCCCCTCTCAGTCGTTTCCTAAAAATCAATGACGTTTACCCTTCTGGTCATTCACCAAATATTAAACAGCGTCTAGGTAAGAATAATAAATCTCCAATTCGTTTTATATAATATATATATATATATATATATATATATATATATATATATATATATATATATATATTAAACAGAAAAAATATATAATATAGCATTGGATAATAATAAGGCTGCAACATATGGAGATCAAAATTGTAGTGGAGTAGAACATATATTTGAAATAATCATTTCAGTAAAATATAGTCCAAGAAAAATGATGACATTCTGTTAAAGTAAACTTCAAACTACGACCGGTAGTCTTTTCACTAAGAGAAAAAAATTAATCGTATGTTGTCCGAGACGTGAGATGCTATTTTCCGTTGAACAACGATAGAGCATAATCCAATTTAGTTTGAAAGTTCGTCGGCACTGAATAAATTCGTAAACTCAGAAAATCAATGCACACATAATCGCAAAAGTGCCATCTACTTTCTCTCTTACTTTTCTAGCAGTAACTTCGTTGCCTAATTGCATGGGATCTATAGGTACACCTGTCGTTTCCTTGGTAACTAACCAAGGGTAGGAACCCAGGGTTTTTGTTAATAACACGCGAGCTTATCCAAGCGGCTAGTAAAGCTGATAGTCCCTTTCCGTAGAGGTGTTAAGATGTCTAACTTGTCACGGAGGTCATGCAAGCAGGGGTGGGTGGGGTGAGAACACAGAGATTTGTAATCCAATTTATGTAGAAGGAACCCTTACTTTAAACTAGAGAGTTTAAATTTAGCGTTCGCAACCTGGTGCGTTCTCAGCAAGTAAACATGTTTAGGAAATCAGGTCAAGCTGAAAAAAATCGATCTTACATCGTTTTTTATAGTCGGATAGCGTTGTAACGTCGCCGCGCCTTGGCGTATCGTTCAGCCAATCAGTCATCTTCTCGTCAGAACCGAAATCACCCCGATTCGCCAAATTACCAACATTACGTATGTATGTTAATTAACTAAATTTCCTATCGGAGATTTTCCACGCTAAGCAAATGTTAAAATTTTGATCTTGGGTTCATATCTACCTTGACAACCCCCAAACAATAACTCACTAATATCTCTCGCGAAATAATTATAATCTTATTGTATTAATATTAATATCCAAATATTATTATCATTTTCAAATCAGCCCAGCTGAATTTAGATTCCCCTTCTTCGATCAGGGTCATCACAACCATCAAGGGCCAGCTAGCAAGATGATTGGGATTTACCGGTATTTTAAACAACAATGAACGTATTAATCAGTTGTTTTCTTTTTTCTATTACTAACAGTTTCACGCTTGTATGGGTTCGCCCAAAAGGGCTATGCGATGCAACACAGCCTTGTCTTTCCTCTACTGCCTAAGAAAAGCAGTTGAAAAGATCTTCCAGATTACAACAATAATGCAAATGGACTACGTAAAAAAAGTGGTAAACTGTTGTATGACTACATTCTTCCAAGCCAAGTAGATCAAAAGAGAGCAGCTTACAAAGTAAACAGTGTCACAGAAATGCATTGAATGAGACAACAGGGAAATACACACACACATGCATACACACATATATACATATACATGTATATATATATATATATATATATATATATATATATATATGAACTTGTCTGTTTGTATGCAGAACAGTCTCTACCAAACTCCTCTCTCACTTTCTCATCTACATATATTGAACTTTATACATAAAAGATTTCAGTCGGTGGCACAAATTCGATTTGGTTTTCAACCGACACAAGTAGCAGATAAGGAGTCAAAATTGAAATAAAATGGAACTTGACAGCCATAAGTCGACTAAACGTGTTACATTTATACGTTTAAGTTGGTTAATTTTTAACGCTTTTCATCAATCTATAGTTAGTTTGGAAGCGGATAAGGATAAAGCGCCAAAGGTTTTTAGTTCAATTTTAACTGATGGCACCGAAGTCATATTTTATTTTTTACTTTGAAATCACTACTACATGATGGGTGCAATATAATGATAAATAGAGAATTGGTTCTGAAATGATAAATACGAAATCTGCATAAGTTAATATATCATATTAAAGCGTAATTAATTTACGACTTAGCAACTCCAGGCTGTTTTGTAGTTAATTATAAACTTGTAACTATAAGCGGATTTTGTAGTTTATTTAAGTAATTGAATTTAAAAGCCATTGCTGAGGTGTGGAAAAAAACAGATTAACTCGGGAATTTCTCAGATGATTTATTCATTGTGGATAATTAGGGAAGAAAAACCATTTTGTTGTGAAATTACGATCAAAATTCTCGACCGATCAATGAGTCAGGTGTGAATAATTCGGTATCACCCTAACGGTGATTATTTATAGATTCCAGGTTAGTTAAGTCCAAATCACAACACCTATTTGATTTAAGGCATCTTAATCTGTATATGCAGTGAATATAATAGAGTTGTAGGTTATTTTTATTGAATATTTTGCGCATTTTCATTTTATCATATTTAGATCCTATTGCTTATATTTCATTTAGATACTATGGTACTCGTTATTTTTAAAACTATTATAAATGTTGCTTGACTTTTAAATACATTTTCGTTGCTTGAGATTTTTCTTAGCCTACGTTCCGTAGAATTTGGAATCTGTTTTATGATTTTCAGTAGTGAATGTACTTTTCCTTTGCGTATATTGGATCATCGTTTTCATTTAAATATAGCTCGAAGGCAATTTCATTTAAATTTAAAGTGACATCTAATGTGTAACGTCAGAATTTATAAAGAAATACAAAACGAAAGTATACGTATTGTCTTTTTAAGTTATTGGCTAGGTGCAAGGTGCAGAAACTATTTTAATACCATGCTTCATCTTTTCTGTGTTCGTTCAATGTAGAAGAAATCCTTTTAGGCGAAAGCACTTTTGTACTAAATCTAGAGGATGGAACGATACATTTGTCGATCTAAAGAAAGTAACACTACAGCTCTATTTTAAAACTGTTATTGAAATAATTAATTTATGTATCTTGATTATCTAGTAGAGCTGTCATCTATTCAATGTACCTGAAATCAGCCTCCTCGGTACGGGTACGGAACTGGGAGCATGCCTTTTCCACAAGCACCAGCGTAAGCTCGGCGAATACTCGGCAAATGGCGGGAATCAAGCTGGCTTTGTTGTTGTGGGAGGTCATGTTGGTGATGTTCTCGATGTATTACCGAACGAAGTAGTCCAGCCGGTTCAGCTCGGGGAAGAATGGGAGCCAGTGAGAAAAGGGTACAGATTCGTAGCACTCCTTTTGAAGCCAAGCCTGGGTCTCTTTGAACTTGTGGGTTGACGCCGAGTCCTGCCATACTACGAGTCTGCCAGTGGTCACCTGATTGCAGCAGGCTGCACATTTCAAGACGCATAATCGTCTGTGAATAGGTAGAAAATTAAGTAATCTCTCCTTATTTCTTTGTAGATCACTAGCTGTTGCCACACTTAGTGGAAAACATAACAGACGTGGTGGAGAGCAGTGTCGTGCAGAAGTCTAGTGAGCCCCAAGTGATGTTCTCGAAGAACTCTTTTATTGCTTAAAGTACAAGTCCTAAGGCTATGAAATATAATGAGAAAGAGAAATAGTTTTCTGCGATTGGATGCGCTTCACCAGAAATTCAGATGCCAGGGGCTATTACCCTCTGCCTCAGCACGCCATCGTTTTATTATATCAGTTTTTCATGCGGATATTCCTGAAGATAGATTTGGTTCCACCAAGATATGACAACTGTTCATAGCACAAGAGAAGCAATACCGTTGTAACGACTTTTGCAGGAGGAATAATGTCAGCTTGCCCGTGCGTTCCCAATATTTTAACGATCCCCACTTTTTTCTTGTGACGAAAACTGAAAGAGGGGACTGAGGTGAACACAGCAGAGGCTCAGGTGCAACTTAATGAGAACGGCCAAAAGAGAAACAAGAGACTAAAGACTGTTTGGAAAATTTGAAGGTCAAATGGTGCAAATTAGGCAAGATCACTAGCGTGCAAAACTGAAAATGGCTGTCATGTCAACGATGTCATTTTTAACACGGGATGTGGAGGTGCTCAAACATTTGACCCATGCATATTAATTTTCTATTTTGTACATTGCATTGTATTCAAATGGCACCCATTTTGTTCTAGTATTAAGGAAATTATTAAAGATAAATACATACGTTAAGAAGAAATGTATATATATATATATATATATATATATATATATATATATATATGTGTGTGTGTGTGTGTGTGTGTGTGTGTGTGTGTGTGTGTGTGTGTACTGAATAGGAACACAATAAACAATAAATAATAAAAATATATGCGATGCTAATTCAATTGAGTATATATATAAAAAGTAACTTTTTTCTGTTATATTTATGTGTATTCAAATGTATAAAAACTTTACGTGGGAATACCTGGAAATATATTAATGCATTAATTGGGAAGCACGGAATTACCTTAAAGTGTTCAGAATAGACACATTTATTATTTGCTACGAAATTTTACATAAAAAGATAATGAGTCCTTTCTGTGTAATTGCTTTGTGTGTGTGTGTGTGTGTGTGTGTGTGTGTGTGTTTTTTAATTTAATAGCATATCAACCCTTTCCGGATTATTTAATTCTAACTCTATCATTTTTGGAAAACATTTTTGTTTCCAGTTCTTATTATTTACTCATGGCGCTTGGTTTGGTTGTTTTACATTACAGCATTTCACCACTTTTTATTGAATACCGAATCGAATAATTGTGGGGGGAAAAATGATGCTACAAGTTCTTTATATGTTAAAAGCTTTATTCTAGGATCGAAACTGAAACTGTAGCATTCAAAGTTTGTTACGTTATTACTATACCAAGGTGAAACGAATATGGTCTGATTAAAAATAAGCTATTATGAATGTACAAACTGTATAGCGATTTTTTGCAAACTATTTTAACCGCCTAAAGACCCATAAAAAAACGGTCTATTAAAAATCCAACCAACTGCGACTTTTAGTTTTGGAAGAGATAGAGTTTGAAAATATGGAGACAGTTGTAGAGACAAACAGACAGACAGACAGGCATAGTGAGTTTTATAAATTACTTTTGAATGACCATCGTATATAATTTATTAGATTGGGCGGGACGTGCGACTTTGCCCGTCGTAAACTATGTTTAAGTATGACATTTTAATTCGTTCAGATTTCGTATATATTATTACAGAATAGTGATTTACAAAAGTATAAAAAAAAGTATTTGAGTGGCATCAGATAGTATTGAAACCAAGAGCAAAACCGTAGCATACAAATCTAGTAACGTTACCACTCTATCAACGTGACACATACATATGAACTGTAAAAAATGTACACAAAATTATGCTCTACAAGATGGATGGTCCCTTAATGTGTGACCGTAAGGACAAATGTCACACAGCCCACTACACAATTCATGTAATTACTTTTCCAACGAGCCTTAATTTGTTCAATTCTGATTGATAGTCGCTGAGATTTGGAACTCATAAAAATTTTCCAAAAAGATGGTCTCTCTCTCTCTCTCTCTCTCTCTCTCTCTCTCTCTCTCTCTCTCTCTCTCTCTCTATTCTGCGTTAGTATACTTTGATAATAATGTTTCAGTTTGAAGAAATATGGTATAATAAAATTATGGGGTGTTCGTTCGCGCCTGACCTCCATAGAATGGAAATATGTCATAAAGTTTAACAAAGATTTTTAATATAGATCCACAGAATATTGTGATAAGTGTTTCAGTGTAAACAGGTATGGTATAATAAATTATGGGGTTTATCTATTTTATTTTTACTTTCATCATATTTTGCTTTGGTTTTGATACCCCCAAATTGGAAGCTATCTCTTTACAGCCCTTCCTTTTCATAACCTATCATACTTTAATAAATCAGAGTCCATTTTCTGTAGGCTGTTTTTGAACTCAGTCAACGACGGGTACTTTTGCTGGTATATATATATATATATATATAAAATCCAATCTGAATTGCTGATTCAAGAGATCACATTATATATATATATATATATATATATATATATATATATATATATATATATATATATATATATATATATATGACCTCTTGTATCACTGATTGAGATTGGGTTAGATTTTTGGATTTATAAAACGTAAGTATGCAATACCAGGTAAACCGTAAAAAAATAAGAAGGCAAAATTAGAATATTTCTTCACGTAATAACTTTTCTCTCTCTCTCTCTCTCTCTCTCTCTCTCTCTCTCTCTCTCTATCTATCTATCTATCTATCTATCTCTCTCTATCTCTCGCTCTTTCTCTCTCTCTTTTGCTCTATTGCTCTCTTGCTCTCCTCTGTCCTATTTCCAGCTGTAGTATTAATAGTATTACTTGTAGTTGTTATATTTCTCTTTTGATTACAACAGACTATTTCAATCTAGAATTTTTACGCTAATCTAATAAAAAGCGAATGAGAATGACAGAAGCGAGAAGGATGGGCATGCTATAAGAGTGGAGGATTCCTCAACTTACAGCATTAGAAGATAAAATTGATCCATAGAAATGTATTAAGAAGTGTGTAATTTTATTAGTTAATTACAAATTACAACTAATTAGAACAACTAAATGGCGATAGTAAGATGCGGATGCGATAATAGCAAACAGCGTACAAAATAAGAACGGTGTTCAAATAACTATAAAATTCAAAATATAAAACAAAATGGAAGAAAAAAGAAGTCGGTTACTTCCGTTCTATTTTCTTTTTCTTGTAAAAATCGATCCAGACAGAGCCCTTTAATTTATGCAGTTATCTAGAACAAAAAATGATTAGTGCAAAGACAGATGATTTTTTAATATAGTATTGAAAAAAAAATACCTAAAAAACAATGAGGAGAAAATAGTCAGCAGAAAGAAAGATTCACACACTTGTAGGACTGGAATATGAAGTTGTACTGCAATAAGGTATCAAAACAGCGAATAACGCTTCAAAAGACCTGGAAGAAAAGACGCATGGAATAGTTAAAAAATTTCTGAACACATTTCATAATAGTAATTATAAAAAAGACAGAGATTAGCAACATCACGTCTTTGAGAGAGAGGCGGTACAGAGAAGCAGATAAAGTGTGGGGGCTAATCAAATACAAATAGGTTTGTGGACCCTCAAATGGGACATAAATTCACAACCTAAATATGACAACAATACTTCATACAAGGTCTGATAATAGATTTGTAGAGAGACAGAGAATAGGTTCAGGTGTGGGAAAGTGTTTGGAGCAATAGAAACAATCTGTAACGTTTACACCTTTTTCTAACTGTCGTGACATTTTAACAGACCCAAAACGTTGTAGACTCCATCGTAAGAAAACAAAAGAAAGGTAAAAAAAAAAAAGCTCAACGCATTTTCTTTCGTTTTTTTTTTTTAACAAAAATGATGCATGTTTCGAAATATTTACACAGTTCATGTTTCTTTCTCCAGCCGTGTATGACTTCGCGTCTCTGCTCTGACGCCACCCACGCGTTTCGAACAGGTCTCAAATACCACTTTTTCTCGAACACATCCGTTTCCGCTCTTGTGTTTCGAACACGCCTCGAATCGTTTACGTCTCGAACACGTTCTTCTTTGAACACGTGTGTTTTTTTTTATCTCTACTTTAACGTTAAATCGCGCAGCCGGCTTGGTCATTTGCATATAACAGCGACTTCTATTTCAGTGTTAGATGCTCTGTTACATACCGATTTTAGGAGAAGCAGAAAGATAAATAGAGTTATAGCATACCTATTTACAATGCCTCCCCACGGGACAGAGTTAGACACCAGGGTCGTTTTTTAACGTGGAGATAAGGTACAAAAATAAAAATTGTCTTGGTCGTGAAGGATTTCTCCTCCACTGAAAGAGAACGAGAAATGGATGTGCCGCATCTGAAGAAAAGATGGTATTTATTTGCTCCCCCACCGAGCAAATAAGGCACAAGGCCAATTTTTAATGTGAGGAGTGAAGGGAGGGGGAAGGGAAAAAGGGGACCAGCTCCCGAGAGGTGGGAAATGGGAGCTGGTTAAAGGTCAGGCATGTGGGGTTGCCCCCACATCTGGTCTTTGCTAGTCATAGCTGGTCTTTGCTAGTCATAGCTTGCAGCATCTGAAGAACAGATGGTATTTATCTGCTCCCCCACCGAGCAAATTAGGCACAAGGCCGATTTTTAATGTGAGGAGTGAAGGGGAAATGGGGACCAACTCCCCGGGGAGTAGGGGAGTTGGATAGTGACAATTGGTATGAAGGGTTGCCCCTACATTGACCAAGGTCTTATATGTGAGGTTGCCCAAACATATGGTCTTTGTTTGCAGTATCTGCCGGAACAGATACTACACTTTGATCTTGGCCAAATAAAATAATAGAGTTACAGTGTAGACTGCATACTGCAAACTACGACTAATTACAAGAATTAAAATTGAAGTTTTTTTTTACGTTACTGAATTTCAAACTATTTTAGCATGTATTTTACGTGATTAAAGTCAATAGGTAATAGTCCCAGGGAAACAAACTGAGGTTCGGTTTAGTATAGTAATAGATACATTTTTTTATGTCTGAAATGGGCTTGTTTTGTTCTTTCGTTTTTAATTCTTATTTTTGGTCATTCACTTTCCTTTAATTGTTTTTTTTTCTTTCTTATAATTCTTATATTTCTCAGCTATTGTGTTAAAATTTTAATATCTATTAACATTCTTTTTATTACAATTGAAAAATTATATACTTTAGTTCTTTTTTTTTGATTCATTTATCTTGTAACGTCTTTGAATGTTTACTTTTCTGTTCAATATATATTATTCGCTTTTTTTTTTTGCTCTTTTATCTTCCGATTCTTTCGTTTACTTATTTTCTTTTTGTCTTTCTTTCCGTTTCAATACGTATCATTATCGAATCTTCTCTCAACCCTTTCTCCCCCAACCCCCCCCCCCAAACCACACACGTAAAACTTTTCCGTTTAACGAAATTTCAACTCACTATTCTTCTGGAAGAATTTTTATTCAACTTTCAATTGTAAGTAAAAAGGAAACCAAATAAAATGCTAAGAAAGTTAAAAAAAAAAAAAAGAAGAAAAAAAAGACCGGTGTTTGTTCGAAACGCTTGTGAATAGGAATCCTAAAAATGATCAGATAAGAATGTTGAAATTTATAAAAGTTTTACATTTCCATTGAATGAAAGAAAAGTCAGAAGATTCTCGAAGACCTTTTGTTACAGAATGGAGCATTTACAGTCTTTAAAGAATTATCCTAAAATGATATCTCTCAGTGAGAACGTTTCAGAAGATTTATTCAATAGGTACATCATACCACACACACATACACACACATACACACACGCATACACACACAGAGACCCCCATATATATATATATATATATATATATATATATATTACACGGTGGTCACCACTTATCAAGGCCCGGAAGCCACTCAGGGATAAGGATTATTGCAAGTGCAGTACGTTAGTGTGGAGATTTGATGAAGTGTTTACTTAAGGAGGCGGTTCATTAGGAATTTGTTTACGTTGGACTTGAAGACATCCAAGTTGTATTCAGATGGGAAGCAGGCAGACGGAACAGAGTTCCACAGGCGTGCAGTTCTAAGAAAGAAGCTTTGTTCATGGAATCCACGTTTTGATTTAGGCACAGATAAAGAGTGGGGGGAGGGTGTCATATGTGTTGAAAAGAAATCAATAAAATGCTCGATTGCAAATGTGAGAGCTAAAATGAAAATTATATTTTTTAACTAGCGGGTTACCCGGCGTTGCCTGAGTGTTTGTTTCCGGGACGGGGGGGGAGTTTTAAAAAATGTTATGGTAGGTAAGTAGGAAGGATCAAACCCGGAGTCATGAGTAAAAGTAGGAAAATAAAGTGTGAAAAAACAAAAACAAAAAACATCTGCAACGTTAACATTTCGGCCACCAAGGAAAGTCCATTCCAGTTGTTTAGGAAAAAAAAAAAAAAAAACGACTACGGTAGGTCGGCGCGAACGTGAAAATATAATGTGAATTGTCCAGCACGCTAACCACTACGCCACAGAGCACTGCAGCTTAGTTAAGTGATTTTAAATAACTTCACATGAAAGAACTACGAAGCCAAACCGGTGTTCTCTTCTCAACTGTTCCTTGTGAACGATCCCCAAACGGTGTTAAGTGGTGGCAGGGGGGAGGAGGAATTTATTAGAGAGAAAATATTTTACCACTTCCATTGATCTTAACCGATTTTGGCCGTGACTTCTCAGCAGAAAAAGTATAGGAATCTAAGATTATCGAGGAATTTGAGAAATAATAAGCGTATAACACACCTCAGATATTGTTCTGCCGTTTGTGCATATTATATTTGCATGAAATATCTTGATTTTTAATCCTATTAATGTCAAAATCAGACGGGAAAAATGAGTTCATTTTATTTATATAGAGAAAAATGAGTTCATTTTATTTATATAGAGAAGAAGAGACTATATACTAAATATTGAAGAGACGTACCATAGTTTCATTGATGTGGGTTGACTATTTAAAGGGTGTTAAGATATCACCCAACAATGATATCATAGTACGTCTTTGAAGTATGTAACATCTTGTTTTTAAATAAATAAATTGTAAATAAATAATGAATAGTTTTTAAATAAATAAATATGTTGTGGTTGTTTCGCTTTTTAAATTTTATTTTTTATAAGAAGAGGGACATTCTAGAAGTAATGCCTACTATTTTTATTCCGCCCGAATGGATCAGGACTGATTGTAAATAGCATTATATGGTGACTGAACTTCTGCTTTCATCTCTTTATTGCAGATATTGACGGTGTCTGACCTTAAGAAAGTAAGCTCTCTCATTGATGTGCGTCAGGAGCAGAGAAGCGTCATTGGATTCCCCCATGCTGAAAAAATTGAACAAATCAGCATTCATCGGCGCCTGTTAAACATTTACAAAGCCGATGGAGTTGATGTCAGCTCAGTTAGGATATGGATTTGTCAATTTCAGAGTGGCAACAGAAATGTGAGTGGCCAAGCGTTCTCCGGACGTTTACGACAAAGACATGAAACGAGGCGGGGAAAAGTGCATTGAGAATGATGGTGACTATGTAAAAAAATAATTTCTGGTGTCCAAAGGGTCGGTTGTTTTAATGGTATCACTTCCGCCTTTGTAACTTTTCAGCGTTTTATTATTTGAGTTAAAAACAGACCTTACTCTTGAAGCCAAATATGTTGCTTATATGTAGGAAATAAAACAGTAACCTTAGAAATGCCCTCTGCTCGACACTATTTACTACTGACGTTTCTTTAGAAAGCTGTCCATCAACGTTTATGCGAGCTTTCGCATTTTTTCGAAGAAGCTGAAGCATTCTTTCCAACTTTGTAAAACAACTAAACTTATTAATTTATTTATTGCGGACTGTTATCCTCATCTTTTTTAGTTGTTGTTTCGGCCAACTATTCCTCTTCTCTTCGTCAGGGACTAACTGCGACGGGATAGGAATCTCCTCACTGTATCTCCAGAAATTACTGCCTTCCATAGTTGTTGTAGTCTCACCACGTTTTGGCCAACTAAGACTCTAGTTTTTAGTAGGATTGAAATCGCTATCTTCGGAGCTAGTGGCGCAGTGGATAGAGACGTTGAATCTCTACGGTTCCACGTGAGCATTGTCTGAAGATAACGGTTTCAATCCTGCCCAAGGCTTACTTGCCCAAAACGTGGCGAGATGACAACAATTATGGAAGGCAGTAATTGCTGAGGATGCGGTTAGGAGATTCCGAGTTCCTATCCCGTCACGGTTACTACCTGTCAAAGATCAGACGAATAGTTGTCCGAAACGTCGTAAAATAAAAAACTAAAAAATGATGAGGATAATAGTCCGCAATAAATAATTTAATAAATAATATTCATCTCAATAATGAATTCCAATTAAATAATATAAACAACTAAGCTTCTCTAGAATTACACCAAGCATCATTTCTATTCACTGTCAATAATGTTGGTAAAGTCTCTTGGGACAAACTAATCTTTGTAAAAAGTTGAATATTGAATGCAGCAGTAAATCCTGAGAACAGATCCCAGAAAGGACCGTCGGAAAAACGTCATAGACCATCCATTATGAGAATCCAACTCCCACAGCTACGTACCAAGAACAATAAAACCTGACATAGTGATATTGGACAATGAAAGAGAAAGAAGCAACCTTAGTAGAAGTTAGTGTCCAAAATGATGCTGGTTCAACAGAACTGAAAGGAAAAAAGATAACAAAATGCCAACGCCTTATGTACAACATGAAAAGAAACTGAAACCTTAAGATCTCGATCTTTCCAGTTATTATAGGAGCAACTGGACTCATTAAAAAGCATTTCAAAAACTACTTGGCAAATATACCTGGTGAACCAAGTGCAAGAGATATTCAAACAATTGCATAAAAAGGGACGGCCGGAATCTTAAAAAGATCTCTGTTAAAATATTTGAGTTAGCGGGTGAATATTTGGCATTTGCTAGCGTGGCACTATATCGTAGTGCCATGGTTTTTGTAGTTGCTTACAGACTACATGGTCAGGTGGTGAGTTGGCCGGAGGAATACACAGAAGTGCAAACCCAAATTCCCTTTCTTCTGGTCGTGTTATAGTAGGATGCTTCATCCCCAGGTTGAAGAAACTGATTAGAAAAAAAAAACAAAAAAAACGGAAAAGGAGTTGTCTGACGAGAAAATAGCATGCCACGTGTCCTCTCTAATTTCTGAAACCACGTTAAGATTCTAAAAACGAGCATTGACAATGTCTAACCTCTATAATAAAAGCCATGCTTCCTTACTTCCTCCATCTTTTGGTGGAAGAAGTAATGAAGCATGGCTGTGGAAATCTTTTTACCCGAATACGATGCCCATTATGTTGAAAATATACCATTTGTTGTAAAAATTTAATGGATAAACATCTGAAGAAGTTGGTGGGGACAGGATATTTTTACGGAAACATAAATCGTAAAATTGCTAATTCATTTATGAAAAAATCCAGGAAATTTTGAACTATATATATATATATATATATATATATATATATATATATATATATATATATATATATATATATATAATATGGCTGGTAACATAATATGTAATTATAATAAAATATGGGCACCATTAGCTGAAAACAATGGTTAGAATAATCCAAAGATCACAAGATATTTGTACATATTACATTTAATATTCTGCATATTGGTGCTGCCAGGTAAACAATGATCACAAAGGAATCCAAAAGGTAAAAGGTGCCAGGAAATGGGGATATATAAAATCGTTCTGTAACGGATCCGTTGACGCTGGGTTAGCGGAAGTAACCATGTGTAAATGACCGAGCTTGTGTCCGATGTGACGTCACAGCAGAGATAAAAAGGAACACACGTATTCAAAAAAACTGAGTGACTTTCGAGGCGTGACCGGTGTTTAGAGAAGCACATATTTGAGACGTAGAGTATTCGAGACATGAGAGAGCGAAAAAGTGACGTGTTCGAGGTACGAATGTTCGGGGGAATGAGATTCGAGGCGCATTTGAGACGAGTAGTTGACATCAGAGCTGGAAGGAAAAGTCACACGCGGCCGGAGAAAGAGAAATGAACTGTTTAAATATTTAGAAAAAATGTGCTGTTGGAAATACGAGATGATAAGGCTTTTGTTTTAAGAGAAAGTAAAGGTGCGTCGAGTTGTTTTTCTTTCTTTCTTTCTTTCTTTCTTCTGTTTCCTTGCGACGAAGTTTATAACGTGGTAGATTCCTACATGCATATTAACGACTTCGCGACAGTTCGGCATCTTGTCAATTCTACATTAAAGGGGTTAAATTTGACAGCTACTTGGTGGGTCGTGTATGTCTTTTATTCGAACACTGGTGAAGCATATTTTTTCCGTCATTTTCGACGGAGAGCGCCACTAGTATTTAACGAGTAACACAAACGTCTATCACGCATACACTCAAAACTAGATGGAGACTTTTTAGGCTCCTCGAGCCACATCTGTTTATCAAACTCCGAGTCGTATTTTCATAAGACAGAAAATTAAAAATGTAAAATAACTTTTAATCAGACTAACCACAAACGTTTCCTTGGGGGTCAGTAAAAAAATCCAGTGATTTGAAGTTTTTGATCCATTTCATTAACTTGGATCATAACTCGAAATGTAATGAAGTAAATTCTTCAAAGGTCAGGATTACTACCCCCACTCACCTCCACTAAACTACAAACACCTCCTCTAAATTTCTCTGACCCTGGCGGTATTCATTTTCTCCAGTATTGTTATCCGTTATTTAATACGTTATCTTGCCCGGAAGTATGTGTCCATTAACGCTTACTCGCCAGAAAGTGGGTTATCAGTTTAATTTATGTGGAAATGTACTTCCCACATTGTAATTCCTACACTATTTCCTTATTGTTTTTTTATTACTGCTTTAGAGATATCAATGCAAGTTATTTACAGGTAATAGCTTAAAATGTAGAATCAATTTATCTTTTGCTGAAAAAAATTACTTACCGAAAGTTTATTCATTATTAAAAACATTTGTTCAGCTGAAACAAGACCACTAAAACATGAGATGTTAGTCTGATATAAGTGTATGTGTTTGCTTACATTACATTTAAATTTCTGAGTGCTTATACTCTTGGAAAAACAAGAAGCGGATGATAATAAGATATCAGAGTAGAATGCTATCCGGCATCTACGAACCTTTACAAGAACGGAGTGTAATTTTGATGCTACTCAGGTTTTTAGGTTGTGGGGTGTAAGTTCCTCGCGGCATATTTCATGGAAGTACTTGTAAGATAAGTACAAGGGTGCAACACTGCGGCGATTTGGCAGAGGTTTGAGCTAGGCACTCCGTGCGAATCCTATTAGAGTAAAAAATCAATAGATAGAGGCTAGTAGGTAATGTACAAGTTAAGAAGCGATAAAAATACTTTACGTATTCGCGAATGGTGATTTCACATAGGTATATAACACAAGTGCAAATAACTTGAAGCATGTTCAGAGAGCTCTGAAAAGGATGTTGAATTGATAAAAGCACTAGCATGGAGTGTATATCACAAGATGAAGAAGATATGGTCATCCATTCTCTCAGAAATGTTGAAAGTAAAAATCTTTGTTACCACAGTAGAAACAGTCTTTCTCTATGGTGCTGGGGCATAGCCTTTTACAAATACGTTGAAGAAGAGACTGGATGGTTGGTACACACGGATTCTCAGGATGGCCTTCAATACATCATGGAGGAGGCACGCAACAAACCAGCAGTTTTATGGTGACTTACCATCAGTATTACTGAAAGTACAGCAGAGAAGGATGAGAGTAGCCGGTCACTGCATGAGACACAGCGAAGAGGAAACCAGCAAGCTAGTTCTCTCGATACCAATACCGTGGTAGAAGAAGAATTGCCTACATTGACAACCTGCTATAGGACGCAGGATTGGAAAGCGTTCGGGACCAGCCAGCTGTCATGCAAGGTCGAGAGAACTGGAGAAGTCGTGTAGATTCGGTGGTGAAACGTCCTGAAAGACGACGGAGATGAGAGAGAGACTTATGGTACAACCAATCGTGAGAAGTTTTGTAAGGGGAAGCCTACTTTTTTGCAGCATATTTGGTATTATCCTTTACGTATTTATCGAACTTTATGCTCCACGAGAATGTCAAGCCCAGGGGATTAAAACATCGAACTCTCAATCAATAGTTGGAAGGGTTTCTTATACTTGTTTAAAGAAAGATTTCTCTCGGAAATATCTAATGTGATTACCATTTTTGGTACCAGATTCTCTCACAGAGATTTCAAGTCTTCTGAAACATTGGTATGGCACAAAAGACTATTCTTGTGTCATCGGCGATCCGTGTGCATTCTTCAAAGATTTTACCTTGCAGAACATCATTTCATATGAAATCTATTGTTGTGTTAAAAGATTCATATGAAATCTATTGTTGTGTTAAAAGATTACAGAATGAGAAAGGTCATTTTTTTATTCGATATAAAAGGGTAAATATCACAATGATACGCCAACAGTCATTTTAAAATGCAAAGATACGCCATTTATTCTCTGCATTTGACGTTCAAATCCATAAATATACGTACGATATATAAACATCATGCAGTAGAGCCCCGTGATACGGTATTAATCTTTTGCCATGTTTTTACCTTAGATTCAATAAATTTTCCTATAACGTTTTTAGCGTAGATTTAAAGTGTAATTCAAACATATTAAAGGAAGCACTACCTGGAACCCCAAACAATATCCTTTTTTTATCCATGTCTATTTTTTCAACTAATGTACAACTCTTTTCTGGTGTATTGCAAATGTTTTTTTTTTTAAAAAAGCTGATGCATTCATTCAATCATTGCAATTACCTGAAGAAATA
The DNA here is from genome assembly GCF_053919585.1 of Euprymna scolopes. NCBI lineage: Eukaryota > Metazoa > Mollusca > Cephalopoda > Sepiida > Sepiolidae > Euprymna > Euprymna scolopes. The sequence continues at coordinate 73,227,915 of NC_136497.1, forward strand.
GTAGAGGTGGCTGCATAAAAATGAGGTTAAAAATGGAAATTTCCACGTTAAGTCAGATTAAGCAGAAAAGTTACAAATTTTATTAGAAGTTAAAATCTTAGAATTACGTATCAGAATTTTCTATCATTGAGTGTAAGTCTGAGGTGATATGTATCGGAGAAGCTGATTAAATTGTTCTTTTGGGTGAGGACTTCAGCAGGGGAGAGTAATTGTATTATGGTGCAACTGCTCCGTTTTCGTACAAGATGTTATTGATACAGTAGAACCCCAGGATACGATGATCCCGGGATACGGTTTTATGGGGGTTACGATGTGGAATACATGGCAAAAGTGTATTGAGGATAGGTTTGTCTTTGTAGAAAAATAAATTCTGGGGCAAAAAGATCGCTTATTTTCATAGTACCATTCCCATGTTCGTAGCTCTTAAACTTAGAGGTTTTACTTTTGGAACGACCCTCATATCTTCAAATATTTATTTATGGAGTTTGGTCTGGTTGTTTTGTTTTACATCATATTTCTTTTCGTTTTATTTTAATGCTGAATACAATAGTTTGGTAAAAACTTTTAGGCTTAAAGTTCTTTATATATTCAAATATTTATTCGTGGAGTTTTGTTTTGTTGTTTTGTAGAAGCAACTTGTTCCTTTTTGTTTTGGTTTGTGTTTTAATGTTGCGTAGTGAAATAATGGAAAGAAAAAGGAAAAACAATAACATCAATGTTTGATGCATTCTAGGTCAGAAAGCTAATATCTTCAGACGGCCTAGTCTGGTAGAGCTAGGCTTGGATTCCGAAATGATATCGTCAAGAAAAGAAGAATCCTCTGGTTTGGCCACGTCGTCAGAAAAGGGTCGGCCGGAAGACAATGTATGCAGAACATTCAAGGAATTCTTTCCCCGTGAAAGATCTTGTGATAAACCCCCAAAGAGATTGACTGACAAAATCCGCAGCGATATATACCTTTCTTTGCTAACTGTGGAATTATTACCAAAGCATCGAACAACATGGACGGATTACGTGTCCAAAAAGTGCGCAAATATCGCCTGAAGATTATACAATAATATTAGTAATATACAGCATTTTTGTTTACACAGTGGTCACCACTTATCAAGGCCCGGGTTATTGCAAGTACATTACGTTAGTGTTGAGATTTGATGAAGTGTTTACTTATTGGAAAATTTGATGAAATGTTTACTTATTGAAAAATAAAATAAAAATCACAAAAGGGGTGTTATTTTTTTTCTTTTCAAGGATGGAGTCGTTTTCTCAATTCATATTGATAAAAAATCATGATGGAAGATTTCGTGTTCGACTTAGTAAAATTTATGACAACAACCGTTTACAAAATCTCCCAAACTATCGATGCATTACATTTTTCGTGTTTTAACTATTAACGTAACACTACTGACATTAAAATTCGTATAACAAATACAATTTTACAAATTTACGCGATCAAAATAAGAATTGCAATATTTATCGACCCCCGTATAGAACCCATAAATTACATTAAATGTTTCCAACACGCATCTATATGTAAAAACAAAAATATTTTCTGAGGCACATTTCAGGTTTTGTTTTAAAACAATTTTATCGCTTTTCATTTGAGTAACAATTGCAATGATTTGCATACAAATTATTACCAGCACCTCGACATTCACGTCACAAATTCGACCCTCAAGTTTGAAACTTTTAGGAAAATACAGATAAATAACGTCCTTTGCTACGTATTTTTTACTTTTTTCTTCTATAACTGTTCTTTCGATTCGCATAGGTAACATCGCCCGAAAATGACAAGTTTGGCATCAAATTTCTTAGTTAATCTACGTTTCCATGCAACATCAGGATACGGGTCAGCTAGTATATAAACAAATAATAAGCTATAATTTGCTCTCTTTGATTAAGCACTATCAACAACCCTTGTTGAAATTTAATTATTCTTAATTTTTGGAGATCTTGGAATATATATATATATATATATATATATATATATCATCCATAAACTACTGTTTCACATTTTACAGCTTATCGGTGCGGCTCGACGAACATGTACTTCAAGCCGGAATGGAAACCTGATCATCAAGGTGATAGTTTACGCCTCTATCCCTGCGCTGACAGTAATCGAAACTTTGGTGTCAAAAATGTAAATTCTTTTCAGTTGATCAGAGAGCTCGAACCAGTTTTACCTAATGAGCAATGTCTTAAGTTAGGTGTCCCGCCGGCAATTTTCTTTCGAGAACTCTACCAAGGTACGGGGTAAAAATTGTCATCTGTTGTTTACAGTTCATCAGTGTGGCTACACACACACACACACACACACACACACACACACACACACATATATATATATATATATATATACTTATGTTTTTTTTGTAAAATATGCTCTTCCAATTATATTTCACTCTGTGCATACCACTAATTTTGTTTAGAAGCTCAATGTGTTTTAAATATTACAACAGAGCATATATAAAAGAATAATAGAATAGATAAATTCCAAGATCCAACTATTTATTTTTCATGCAAAACAGCCGTCCCAGCATGTTAAAATTTCGATACATTATGCAGAAAAAACGGTTATTATTATATCAATACCGACCCTTTTAAAATGCATATACTCTTCAGAAAATTTAGAAATTCTTTGCTCAAGTGGCAGCGTACTCGCCTCGTATGCAGATGATTCGGGTTTCCAATTTCGAGATCGGATGTGTTCAACTAATAAGCTCAAATGAGGGCGAAACTTGAGTCTTAGACTTTCAGTTTATTGGCTTTCATGACTCGCGTGAGCTGCGACGTTGCTTTACTGTGCTTGCGTAGGGATGTGCGTGTTCGTAGTTGAACTGATAGCATGAGACTGGGAAGGGCTTTTACCTGCGACATGGAAGCGGGTGATATGTGTGGTAAATGAGCTAACGTTTTTTTTTTTTTCGTTCTTTGAAAGAAAACCTGTTATATATTTTTCCCACTTTTGTTCAACTATATTTTCCACAGCGGCTATTTTTTCTTTTTCATTATCCATAAAATGTTGTGTTTATTTCGTTTGACTTTACAAAAGTTGCTTTTTGTATATATATTTTCCCTTTGTCATTTTTTTCTTTGTGTTTTTAATTTCTATGTTTGACTAAAAATGTTTTTTTTTTATTTTTATTTTATTTTTATTCTTATTTTGTCGTTTTCAGTTACTTTGTTTCCTCGATTTTTGCATTTGCTTCCTTCGTTTAATTATACTACTCGTTTTACGTTCTCTTTTTATATTGTAGGGTTAGGTCGGGGTTTTCCGTGCTATTTTTGCCCCGGTTTGAATTATATGGTAATTTTTAGGGGATAATTTTATAGAACCACTCCCGTCTTTTATCGGATATTTATTTACGAAAAACAAACTTTTTCCTACCACTAACCCTAAGTTCAGGTGGCCACCGACACCCCTCGCGAGAATAACGTCATCACTAACTTAAGGTTTTGGCAACACCCCGCTAATAAAGCATGTCATTGGGGACAGGAGTAATTTTATAATTTTTTTTTCTTTTCTTTTCATCATTTCGTTTCTCTACTTTTATTTTTTAGTTTCAGCGTTTAATTTTTTAAAGATTATTTTTGTTATTTCCTTTTATTATCTTGCTTTGTTCCTGTTGTTTTTTTTTCTGTCTTTCTATTTTTAAGATTTCTTTCGTTATTTCTTTCTTTCCACTTTCGCTTTGTTTTCTTCTATTTTGTGAATTTTATTCGTCATCTCTTAGATAGTCTCCTTCTTTAAGTCCAGTTTTTGTTCTTTCGCGGTTTATTTCTTCATATCCACTCTCTCTCTCTCTCTCTCTCTCTCTCTCTCTCTCCCTCTCTATCCGTTAGAGTAGAGGTTCTCAACCTTTTGGCATTCGTGACCCCTTAAACAACAGTTTGGACTCCATCTGACCTCCTACTCTGCATCGGCAGCTGCGTTTTCTTTTTTATTTGCTGTGAAGGACGAGGAAAGATGCATGTAAAAAAAAATATTTGAAAATTCTGTAATTATTTATTACCAAATTAAAGCATATCAGTCCATTCACAAAACGGGCATATATTTCTTAAGATAATATCATCATAAGTTTGAAAATCTATCCAACATGTCTAGTAAGATGGCTGATGTTAGCAGCAAGGATGCATGCATCCATAATATCACCTAATGTCGTTGAACTAACGTTTTGCTTTGTAGCTAAAGAAAAAATGCAAGAGCTTGAAAAATGTAATTGATGAAATAAAATTAATGCTCTCCAAAGCTACCCCTATCAAGACTTTCTCGCCAAGGCGTCGCGACCCCCCCCCCCTGGAAGTAGCGACTCACTGACTGAAAATCCCTGCTCTGGACACTTCTTAATGTTATGCAATCAATATAATTAGCAGTAATTTGCAATTAAATACCAAATAGAACCATATCTTCATAATTTATAAAGAGATAAAACCATTAAGATATAATTTAAATAAAGTAACTCTTAATAGAAAATTACTAGAAATCGAAAATCTAAATGTAAATAAAAATGAAATGTCTTAAATTGTGTAAATGTTTGTATTTTTACAATGGAGTCATGACTAGGGCTATGACAACAGAATATTCTTTTCATTGTTTTGACTCTCGAGTATATATCCGACACAGTTAGACGGAGTTAATCAACCGAGATCTACATCGCTCTATATGAAAGGATATAAGATGTCAGCGGATACACACTCAAGAGTCAAAACAATGAAAAGAATATGCTGTTGTCCTAGCCCTAGTCATCACTTATCAAAGCTCGAGTGCCACTCAAAGATACGTGTTAATGATTGTACGGTGGTCACCGTGACAACAGCGTAGTTATCGTTCGTGATGGAAATTGGGTAGAATTTGATTATTTAGGGACCAGCTCAACGAGAACTTGTTTACATTGAACTTGGAGACGAACATATTGTAGTCAGCTAAATAGCAAGCTAGCGAAACAGAATTCCACTGGCGAGTAGCTCTAAGAATGTAGCTCTGTTCATGAAATTTTCGATTAGATTTAGGCACAGACATGGAGTAGGGGAAATTGTTGATAGTGATTGTAGATAGCCGGAAGTTGTCCACGGGGGGGCGGGACCATAGATTGAAGCTTACACGCACTTGCCATGAAACTAATTTTATTTTACATATAGTAATTCTGTTAATGTATTTATTTTTATTTATTATATTTATTGATGTTTGCTTATTATTTATTTGTTTCATTTATGATTTTTATCTACTTTTTAAATTTTTAAAAAACTTTTTTTTATTTTTTATGCCTTTATTTTATCTATCTTCTTATTATATTTATTAATTTTATTATTTTATTTACTAACAAATTATTTTAAATTTTCAGTGTTTATAAATATGAAATCAAAATAAAATAAATAGAAGTAATATTCTAGCTCAACGGGTCATGGGTAATATTATTCTTTCTTTCTCTATAAATATCTCTGTGTTTATTACTTTCTGTATTCCTTTGTTTGCTTTCTTTTCTCCCATTGTAAAACGTTAATTCTTCTTTTTTTTTTTTAATATTTTTTATTCGTTTCCTGTTTTTGTTTCATCTATCTTTGCATATTTGTTCAAGACAATCGCTCTAGACAATGCGTTGAGCCATTTGATGTTAGGAGCTAAAGCAGAACTCCAGAACTAACCAACATTAAATATTGGTTGATAGATCCCGATTAAGAAAACAACAATTTTCCCCCTTTATCGTAAACCTCGTTCATTGAATACGAGGACTAAATTACAAAAGGAGGGAAGCGAGAGTAACGAAGCTACGGGAATTAACCCCAAGATCCACTTTATACTCTGCTTATTTCTGTATTCATTCCCTTTTTATTTATTTTTTTTTCGTTCTTTGCTTTCTTACTCTCTTGCTTTTAATTTTCGTTTTTCTTTCTTTCTTCCTTTTATATTTTTCCTTCGTTTATTTCTTTCTCTATCGTTTTTGTTCCATATCTTCGATTCTGGTTCAATGTTTATTTTCTCTCTCGTTCTTACATTTTTCTCTTTTTTTCTTCCCTTCTCTTTTTCTCTTCTTTTTCTCTCTTTTCTTTCTCTTTTTTTTTCTTTTTCTGTTTTTCTTTCTCTCTGCTTTCCTTTTTTGTCTCTTGTTCTTGCTTCTTCTGTTTTTTTCTTTCTCTTTTTTTCTCCCTTCTCCTTCCTTTTCCCTTCACCTTTCGTTCGTGCATTTTTCTCTTGTCGCTTCCCTTTTACCTCCCCTATCTTTTTCTCGTTTTTTCTTTTTCACGCTATTTTTTCTTTTTTTTTGTCTCTTCTACCTTCTTTTTCTCTCACTTCTTTCTCCTTTCCTTTCTCCTTTACTTTCCCTTTTCTTTTTCTTTCTCTTCTTTTATCGCTTATTTTTCTCCATTTTTGTTTCTCTCTCTCTCTTTCTCTCTCTTTCTTCTTCTTCTTCTTCTTCTTCTTCTCCACAATTCATTTTTTTCTTCGTTCTCTCTATTCTTTATTTCTCTCGCTACAGTTATTCTGTCTACCTTTCTACTCTTATAATATTATAAATACCAGTCTTCTTTATCCTAACATCATATTTTTTTCTGATTGTGAATTTTTATTTCTTCTTTATATCTTATCACAGCTTTCGTTTCTTTTTTTACCGACCTTACACCGTCATTAAACCTCTTTTTCCTTTACACGACTTCACTATTCAATCTCCCTTCTTATTGGCCTTCCTCCCCCTAACATCAAAATTCCCTTATTTTAACATTTTATTTCACGCGTTTTGTGAATCCCTTTCATCTCTGCACATATACATGACATTTACACTCAAAAGAACAAAACGAAAACTTTTCCCATTAGAAATAAACTCACCAAACAACCAACAGTCGACGACAAGAGCGAATAACAAAGCAAATATACACGAATCCTAGTTAAAATTCCTGTCAACCCAACTGGAAAAAAATATCGTTTTTTTTTTTTAGGGAAAGTTACTTTGTTTGAAACATTGCTCGTAAACAAACATGTAAATGTTTAAGACGGGTTTATTCATTATATCCTATGAATTCAAGGTTTCTATTGTTGGCATTGGTTTCCTCGATATTTTCTAGTCAGATTTTTTTTTTCTAGAAAACATTGCATACTTAAGTGAGGGACCGCTAGAAGATTGCCCATATACTAAGTGAAAATGTTTTTTTGTGCAACGAACTGGATTCGAACTTGAAACACCCACGTCGACAGTCCGTATCGTTAACCACTGAACCGTCGTCACCTTCCAGAATGTTGTATTGAAGTGATATGACGCATGAACTAATGCAGACAAACGAAAGAATGTCTCGTTGATATTATAAATAATCGCAGATCTATTTACTTTTTCGAAATCAATCGCATATATAGATCAATAAATATGGACTTACTCTTTACTATAACCACGATGGTAATATCTTCGATAATATATAAGAGATAATATATATATATATATATATATATATATATATATATATATATATATATATATATGAACAAATGATTGATAAAACATGTTTAAAGACATCTTGAAAAAGAGTTAAAAACATATTTAATTTTAAAAACGAAGCGCAAGATAAGTGGATAGTCCTTAATCCGTGGAGTTTCGAAGAAATACTCTCCTTCTCATCAGAGGGCAGGAATTAGCAAAATGCGGGATCGGATTTTGCATGTAAAAGTATTTAATGAAACTACAAGTAAGTCACAGATCTTACTTGGTTAAAAAGGGGTGGGGTAAGGGGAATAGGAGGTAAAAGAAAAATGATAAAAAGATTTCACATGAATGGATAATCCGGTGAAGGGTAAAAAATCCAAGAATGGTAAAATCCAAACACGGTCGAATTGAAAATTTCCAATCCAACAGGTAATTTCCAAATGGTCCAAAATGATCCAAAAGGTAGAAATCCTTGGAAAAAAATCACAAATGGAATGAGTTCCAAATCATGAAAAGAAAAGTTCAAATGTGCCCAGAAAAAAAGGATTCCAGCAGAGTGCTCTATTATAAGAAAAAAATCCAAAATCCAAACATAAGAGCATATTATTCATATTTTTTATTTACAGAAAGTTTAGATGAAATAAGTCATCGGTACCTTCGGTTTCACATCTGATAAGAGAAAACCGTTTTAGATACCCATATCAAGCTCTCTTCAGCTGATACTCATCAGTTTCATAACCGGAATAGGAATCATATTGAAATATTACAAGACCTCGTGCAAATCTCATATACCTGAAACAACCTTGAATTCAATATCTATCTATATTAATTCATATTCCTGTCTGCTTGTTTGTTTGTTTGTTTACAATTTGCTTAATGCATACAAAAGATCCATTACTTTATTATTTCATTCATTTCTATATATAGCATGATTCTTGAAAATATACAATTAAGAGGTCACCTCATTTGTATATTACATTAAGTATAATGGATTTTACTAAATAGCAATATAATAGTTAATGTTTCAAGCGAGATCATTGTTTTAAATGTTTTATTTAAGAGTTTTATGTAATAAACATTATATAACAATTATATTGATAATATATTTAATTTAATTTGGAATTAATATTTCCGACATCGATTATTTTCAGAAACGTAGAGTTATTTCCTCTGTAAACTTCGAAATTAAGTAAGTTTCTAACGTGAAAAAAATAATTCCATTTAGCCAAATAAATAGGGCTTTTTTGTTATTTTTTAAAAAATATTCTACAAAAAAAAAAACTTACGATTAAAATGAAAGGATTTACTTTGTGTGCGTTTTCGCCAATGAAAGGTATATCAGTTTTTTTCTTAAACTTCACTTAAAAGTCACGTGTTAGTGTTTATATTTTTTTCTTTCCGAGTATTACGTAATCAGTAGTTGTGGTACAGTTGGTTAAAACATTTTGCAAAATATTTTTCTCTTGTTGCGCGTTTTAGTTTCGAGCCTGCCTACGCGGCGATTTGGGGGCGGTCGCTCCGGCACTCGCTGCTATTTTTATTGAAACAAAAGTTGTTTTAATTCTTTATTTTTTATTTTATTTTATAGGGGTGGTTTAAGCGCATGGACAACAAAAAGTGCTCAATATCTGGACAATAGTTTCTCTTTATATCCCTTCTGCCGAAATATCTGATGAAGAGGGTATCACGCACTTCTTTTTTGTGATGTTTTTATCCGTTCTTTTATTTTAGAAATTGTTGTAGGGGTATCGACGTTACCCACGATGAAGGTGATTAATATTCTTTAGATAGTAGGTCTGTTCCAAAACGGCACTTAATGTCGACCCAGCCAACGCTGGGTACTCCTACTAGTGTATGTATAATATTCAGATATTCCATGAAATTTCTTATTTACTTCTCAAACATCGAGTTAGTAAAGAAGTTGGGAACATAATTTTCCTCTCCCTAATTGACCTTTTTAAATATGTTATAGTATAACTTTTTTGTGGTTTCTTGGTTTTATTAGATTCAAGGAGAAAAATTCATCTAGTCTGGTGGAGTGTCCAGCTTCGCGTTGTAAATCGAGGTAACATCACTTGCCGAAGGCGCACCATTCTCTGTAAAAGTCAATGTGAGTTAGCCATACCGTACAGATCTTATTTGGACAGGGAATAGTGTTATTTTGAATATTTGGTCAGGGCTTACATTCAGGGAAAGTATCCTTATACCAAGCTGTCCTGACAAACCCCTGCACAGAGAAAAAGCTTAGACACTCGACCACAGTGTCTAGTAGGCATTTATGTTATCTCCTTGTATTTGTGTAAGCGCTTTTTGTGATAAGTGGACTTTGTTTTGTATCTTATGTTCCAGCAATTGCATTTGTCTAAAATAAAAACGTTGAACACAAATTATCAGCGATTCTCGACTGTCTATTTAATTGAACGTGTGTAGTTCAATAATATGAAAGAAATCACGAAATTTATAGACGGAAATAGTGAACAGTTGATTAATTTAGTATTCTTTCGCAAGTCATTATGTAAATTAGTTTACCTTAAAACATGTCTAAAAACAAATTACGGCGATTTTCGACTAAATAAATTTGTCTGCGTAATAAAATGTACGTGGTGCATTAATATAAAAATTATTGAATTTAAAGACGGACATAAAAATTAGTAATTAATGAACTGTCCTTTTGCAACCCATTATGTAAATTAGTTAGAACGTAGATCATATATAACTTGAGGTGTATATTAGAATTATGCTTTTTTTCGTGCTGTGCATCTACAAACTGGTTTTAATACCACTCTTACAGCGAGTAATCTCATACGTATATCATAAAAATATAGAATGGATATTCCTGCGGTGCAGTCATTGAATAAACAGAAATCCTCTAATGACCATAGGCCTTGGTAAGTGATGAGTTATCAGTATAATACAGAAGCACGCCAGATCGACTGGCCGACAGAGGATCTTTTACAGATATGTGGACTAGTTCAAAAACAACTAAAAATGTTATTGTTTAAAATTTTTTTGTAAAAATAAACCATTTAATAATAAAAAAAACTTTTTATCACTGAATGAATGATTTTCGTGTACTTTATTTTGTCTTTTAGTCTTTACACTTCATAAGCGATGTTTCTGACAAAGGCGGAAGAATTGCCGTTTTCTGGGTTGGAATTTATCCTGATAACATTTATCGTTGGATAGCTTTTGACAAAGATGTAGTATATTTTTAGCTGTTTACATCACGTGGCTTCCAGGTTTGTGGAGATCGATTTCCATAAAAAAGGCAATACTATTCATCAATAATTAAAGTTTTCTGTTAAATACAAACATTAAAAGCGATTTGCAACGTAAAACAGGATGCAATTTTCGGGAAACATGATATATAATACAAATGTATGCTTTTATCGATGGACACCTGAGTTAACGTATCAGTTTTGCAGCTGTAAACAAATACATGGTTACTAAATCGAATATTTAAGTGTTATCTTTGCTTAAATATCTATAAATATGAAAGCGAAAATGTATGTATGTATGTATGTATGTACGCTTTTCCTCGATGTCCAAAAAAATGGCTTCTTTCGCTCGCTTCACAACTTCTTAAAACTTTTTATATCATCTATAAATTGTACTATCTGGCACTTAACCACGGAGCTCGCCTGTCTATTTAATTTTATTGACTTTCAAACGTTAATTATTCCACATTTCCCGCATCGGCACGCGTTACATTCGGTTTTCAGTCTAAACAAAAAGCGAAACTCGACTCTAATCACAGGCCCAGAGCCAGTAACGTTTGGTCAATGTCGACTTCGTCATATCAGACGGTAGCTTTCATTTCGAGACGAGGAAGCGGATTTTTAAAAACATTGACCTCATTAAAAACTGTCCCGCACAAAATGCTAACTGCTGAATACCTATCGCCGTCACGTCAATCAAAAACGCGCACCTGTTTTTTTCACACTTTACTATTTTCCAACTGCGCGTCGTCAAGGCTTTTTTCACGGGCACCTGTTTTTTTCACACACATCTACAAACACCCGGGCAACGCCGGGTAGGTTTCCAAAAAGTTCTCTGCATAAGTACTATTGTTTTTTTTTATTGTTTCAACATCTTTATGCCATCTATAAATATAAAAGTGAAATGTATGTATGTATGTATGTGTGTTCGCTTTTTCTGTGTGTCTACAAAAGGCTTCTATCAGAGAAGCGGCCGCTCGCTTCACAACTTTTTAAAACTTTTTATATCACATATAAATCGTAATATCTCACAGTTAACGACGAAGCTCACCTGTCTATTTAATTTGCTCGATTTCGGGAAGATAAATATTCAATATTTGTTGCTCGCCGCATGTGGGTTAGTCTTTTTCCTATAACATCTTGGGGGGGGGGAAACGTTCAGCAGTAAATGAAATCCCGCAGTCAAACTTGACCTCATTAACTCATTACAACGAGCACCTGCTAAATCCAAGTAATTAAATAAATTCAAACGTGTTTCCGTAAGCATGTCGCGGTGGGGCAATAGTTAACGTGGCACTTCTTTTTTTTTTCACAACTTTGCCTCAACGGTTCGGGTTCGATCCTCATACTTACTTTTTTGAACCCCCCTCACATACATCCAAACACCTGGGCAACGCCGGGTACCCCTCGCTAGTATAATATAATTTTTACGTGAATGCTGCGTTATGGTAAGTTTACATAAATATTTCAAAAAAAAAAAAAGAAAACTTTAATATTCTAATTAATGTATGAAAATAAGGAACAAAAGGAGGTCTTTCGCAGAGGGCTGTTAACAGTAATGCTGAAAACAGCTGAAGTCTTGAGGGAAAACCTTGGGTGCAGAAACTATTTTACATGAGCGATAATTTTAACCGGGCATATATAAACTGTGAAACAAAAAGGCACCACCATGAGAACTGGTGCACAAAAATTGAAAAGTGCCCTTCCCTCTCTACCCCTCCCCCCAAATAAACTGGCGTCAGCACGACTGTGGCCGCATCAATAGTAGAAACGTCAAGGAGGATGGAAAGAGCAAAGCGAAAAGAGTAAGCAGGCTTCCACTGGATGAGTGTGAAGAGGAGTGGTACCTTGAGCAGGCTTATTGCCACTCAAATTCCAGTGAAGACAAATGGCCACTACCAAAGACAAATCACAACAGTTGTTGTGATAATGCAAAATAATTTTTAAAATGGCATCGACAGAAGAGGGGAGTACTGGAAATCTGAAGAGACTTGTTGTCACTCATACTCCAGGTAACACAACAAGTTGTTCTAATAAAGAATTCTTGCATGATAGCCTGTGTAAAAACTCATAGTCAATGAATAATAATAATAATAATAATAATAATAATAATATGCTAACCCTCTAAAAACATGGTAGCATTCACATCGGATGGCTGCATACAAAGGAGTTTAGAAGGGTCCAAAATTACATAGGAGAGAGAGCACTATCCAGACCTCTACTGGAAAAGTGCAGGTGAAATGGGGTCTTGGGGAGCTTTTGTCGTCCAATCCAGGGAATATCCTTGACCGATGTTAGCTAAAATCAATGGTAATCGACTATTTTAATAACAGTTATCGAAAGAGGTGTTAAGCACTTAAAATTTGGAAGAATTGCCACTAAAACTATAAGTTATTTTCAGTGAGCGATCCCTGGTGATTGTTTGCGTGAGAACTTGTAGTGAGTGAATGATAATAAAATTATTATGAGCAGTGCTTGTTACAAATACTGTCTATATAATGATTCTTACCTATCTTTATACGTAGAAAAACAAAAAATAAATTGCAATAGTCCTTCCCTACCAAAGCTCCCTCCGTGTATTAGGAATGGTGACAATGTAGGAGAATTAAGCTATGCCATCTGGAACTGCAGTTTCTGGCAAAGACAGGGCTAAGATCATCCGACCCGCTCCAGTGTGCGATAACAATACAATGCAACACAACAACAAAGAAAATTGTACAAAAATGGTGTAAAAATCACATGCTGTCACTCACATACAAAAACAATTCCCTTCAACAAAGATTTAAGATACAATCATTTCAAACTCCCGTTTAATAAGGAATAAACAGTTCAAGACAATAAAAACAACAGTTCCGTGGAACACAAAACTTCTACGTCATCAAGATTCACCGTTACATGATACGAAACGCAATATTTTTCCCATGCCACACAAAGCGCCCAAACCAATTAGTTTTAATTCCTTTATCTTTTGTTCTAATTCCTTTTTATTATTACTTTCGCAAAAGAAATTCATCATAAAATACAATACAACATTTCAAAGAACAAATTCAAAAATGACTTAGTTACAATTTCTGCGTAAATGGTCGTTCACATTTTAAACAACTACATCGCTACATTAAAAAGTTCCAAATAATCATTTTCTCTAGAAAACTGTTTTAAATTTCATCATTTTTCCAAGTGACACTGTCGTACCAAAGAACCACTGTATCCTACCTCGCAAGGCTTTGCGCGTGCACATACATACGTGTCACAGACACACACAGCATAGTAGTCACTCACATGGTAACGTCTTTCTCTCTTTCATCTTTTTACTTTCGTTCCTTTCTGGTCTCTTTTTCCATGTGGTCTCAGCATTGAAAACAATTATAACAACAGAAAAGAGAACCCGCAATCATTTAAATCCATGATACAATTTCTATTTTCTTTCAAGCACACATAAAAACGACTTCTTTCACCTCTCTCAGACAACATAAGAAAAAAACACCATTTTTTAACATTTAATTTTTTTTTTTTTTTTCCCGCAACACGCATGTAATTTCACTATTTTTTTATTGCCGTTCATTTGGATTCTGAATTTTTCTTTCTTTTTTGTTGTATACTATTTCACATCTTTTTATTTTTTTCTTAACCCGTTTGTGTGTGAGTGTGTGTGTGTTTTTATTATAAATTTCTTTTGCCTATTTTATTTTATATTTTTTCTTCTTTGCGTCTACGTCCAAATGCGACCCATATTTTTCCCATATATTTCGATGTGTGTATATTTTTTCTTCTTTTTTTGTCATGGTAACCAGGTTTTTATCTGCTACTTGGGGTTACAGAGGTCATGACGACCAGATGGACGTGTGTTGCTTTGTCACATTTAAATCGTATTGCTCGCCATCTTGGAAAAGAAAGGTGAAAATTACTGGCTCTGTAGATGGTTTCGTGTTCAACTCTAAGAATATGAAACAATCTATGGAGTTAGTAATTTTTCTGCTTTCTTTTCCTATATGTCAACTAACATGCCTGGCGAAAGGCGGAGGCTACACCGACCAAAACGTTTGTTTTTTTTTGTTTTTTTTACACAGTGATCACCACTTATCAAGGCCCGGAAGTCACTCAGGGATAAGGGTTATTGCAAGTACATAAAGTTAGTGAGGAGATTTGCTGAAGTGTTTACTTAAGGGGGCGGTTCATTAGGAATTTGTTAACATTGGACTTGAAGACATCCAAATTGTAGTCCGGAGGGAAGCAGGCAGACGTAACAGAGTTCCACAGGCGTGCAGTACTAAGAAAGAAGCTTTGTTCATGGAATCCGCGTTTTGATTTAGGCACCGATATAGAGTGGGGGAAATTTTTCACAGTGGATTCAGCTAGACGGGTGTTTCTCGTGAAAGATTGGCGAGGGGGGACCAGAGATTGGAGTTAAGACGAGCATCTGCCATGGAAATAACGATAAAACAAGGACAGGCTCGCAACGTCTCTTCTGTGGAAGAAAGGTTGCAGGGTACAGAAAAGGGCATCCCCCACTAAGCCACGAAGTCTATTTTGTACTCTGTCAAGGCAGGATAGGCTGTTTTTAGCAGCTCCTGCCCAGATATGGCAACAGTATTCCATCCTTGGACGTACTTGGCTTTTATATAGATATATAGAATTGCATCAGTAGTGAGATATCTTCTGGAGCGGTAGAAGGATCCCACCATCTTTCCAGCGACCTTGGCAACAGACTTGATGTACGTGTTCCATTTCAGATCAGGAGTAAAGGTTAAACCCAGAAGTTTGTCAAAACACGGAGCCTCACCCAGACGAGAGCCATCCATCACAATTGATGCCAGCTGGGGATCAGAGCGTTGATGATGTAAGGATAGGAATTTGGTTTTGGATGCATTAAAGGTAACCAGCCACATCTTCCCCCACTGAACCACGTGCTCGAGATCAGAGGAGAGAGAATCAGAGAGAACTTTGTCATTTACAGCCTTTGATGTGTTGCCGTAGATGGTTGTGTCATCAGCATAGATGTCAACGAATGATTTAAGTATGTGTTTAGGGAGGTCATTGATGTAGATCAGGAAGAGAGTTGGGCCCAGGATTGACCCCTGGGGGACTCCAGCATTTATATTGCAGGCCTCCGATTTTTGTCCATCGACCACTACTCTTATGAGCCTATCGGAGAGAAATGATTTAATGATTGAGAAAACATTTCCCGTTATACCGTAACTGGAAATCTTGTGAAGTAGACCCTTATGCCATACCTTGTCAAAGGCCTTTGATATGTCAAGAGCAATTGCCCTAGAAAGAAAGCCTTTGTCAAGAGATTCACTTATCCTGTGGGATATAACCGTCAGCACATCTGCGGTGGATCTTGCAGAGCGGAAACCATATTGCGTGTCACTAAGAAGGTTATTCCTGCTGAGGTGGTTGACTATTTCTCTATTTAATATGGATTCCAGCAACTTACTCATAACACACAGGAGACTTATTGGTCTGTACTGAGAGGGAGATGACTTATCACCTGAATTCTTAAATACAGGGCAAACTGATGAGGTCTTCCAGGGAGTCGGAAAGCACTTCTCCTTAAGGCAGCGCTTAAATAGTTTCGTAAGTATGGGAGCAAGTTCTGGTTGAAGCTTTTTTAACACTATAATTGGGATGCCATCAGGACCAGTTGCTTTACTGGAATCTAGGTTCTTTATTAGCTTGGCGACCTCATGCACGGATATTTGTATGCTACCCAGCTTGTTCTGTGTTATAGGAGGAAATATGGGGAGTTGATGGCCTTCGTCGCATAGGGTAGAATTAGCTACAAAGTTCTTTGCAAATAGTTTGGCCTTGTCTGACGCTGACGAGATGACCTCTGGTCCATTGATAATGGTTGGTATAGAACGCACACTTCTGTTCAGGATCTTATTTGTTATTTTCCAAAACTGGTGGGATCCAAGCCGCTGATCAGCTACCTTGGATTTAACAGACTGTGCATATAGCTCTCCTGCATTTTTTATTACTCTTTTACAGTGGTTGCTGGCAGACCTGAAAGCAGCTTTAGTTTCAGTGCATCTATTACGTTGGTAGCTATGGAAAAAGTGATTTCTGTGCGCGATAGCAGCAGCACATTCTGGGGAGAACCATGGCTGGCTGTTATGTTTTTGTTGAAATTTTTTAGATGGTATGAATTGGTCAATGCCTACAATTAACCATTCGGTCAGATCTGATACTATAGAGGACACCTCCTTTTTAAACATGGAGTGCAGAGGTAAATCAGATATGAATGTACGGAAGCTATCCCAGTCAGCTATAGAGTATCGGTATACAGTACGGTGGAGGGGTACGTCTGGGGGCTTCTTACATTTCGTTTTTATCTTAACTGATACGACGGAGTGGTCGGAGGATCCTAGAGGAGAATGAACGGAACATGAACATAGCTCAGGGGAAGTTGAGAGAAAAAGGTCTAAGAGGCTTGCATATTGACCGGGTTTATCGGGCACACGGGTGGGTTCGCAAACAATCTGAGTGAGGTCATAAGCAATGGCAAAATCATGACAAAACCTTCCCTCATCGTCTGTCTTATTTGAATGGGTCAGCCATTCCACGTTATGGACGTTGAAGTCACCACAGATGTGGATGTTAGCCGAGGGATGTGAAGACAGTATGTGGTCAATTTTCTCAGATATGCTCTTAAAGATAGTAACTCCACTGTTGTGGGGCCTATAGAGGGCAAATATAAATGCAGTGGTGTTAGCAAGTGCAACCCTGAAGCACATATAGGGTAAATTAGGATCTTCTCTAGAGATATCCCTGCCACACGGGAAGCCATCCTTAATGTAGGCACATATTCCATGCCCATGGCGATCTTGGGGGTCAGATTTAGCTGTTAAATTTGAGTATCCGTTAATTATGAACTCGTCTAGGGTAGTGGTCGGTCCTATTCCAGTTTCACTTAGAAATAATATGTTCCGTCTCCTTTAATTGGGTTTCAACCTCTGGAAGGTTGGAACGTAGACCCCTGATGTTGGAGAAGGAGACTTGGTAGTAGGGGTCTACGTTGAAAGATGGGGTTCTAGGTTTAATCGAGTTTTTATTCTGGATATATTTCATGTAGTTTGGGGATTTGTGGAATAGGTCGGCATACTTGGTTAGAGCAGTACAGAGAGGGAAAGTAAGAGAGAAAAAGACAGGAATTTTTTTTTTTTTGTAGCACACGAAAAGGTAAAGCCGTAACAATTACCCACTAGTATGGCATCGAGAGGCCCCACCAGAGACTACTGCATGGTCCAGATCCACTCACCAAATGGCAATACAGCAGTCCCAGTACTTTGCGCCTGCTGATAGGACAGCCTCCTTAGTGGTTAATCCAAGGTTCGGGTCCCTGACTATCAGGCGGATAACGTCAGCCCAGACAAACGTTTACCTCCAGCACCCTTACTAGTGACATGGCCACAAGGACAGACAGAGACAGAACAATTTCCGACATCTCAGACTACTGGTCACCAAGTACTACCGACCTTTACGTTGCACAAATAACATTCATGAGAACAATAGTCCGATAAAAACAAGTGATGCAAGCAATCAGCCCTCATGTTAAGTGTTGAGCCATTCTGTAGAACAAAAGATGGCGGCATAGATCCAATCGAAGAACCAATGTAGCCCCTAATCAGACCTGGTTCAGTCGTGTCAAGTCGGAGATTGATAGCGAACTGACTGGGATCCAAAATTCGATATTTGTATAGTAAGGTCAGAGCCTTCTCATTGGTTGATTGTCCTAACGCGTAGTTATAAACAAGATCGTCGGAATTCTGGAAGGCATACCCCCCAAAACTATCAAAAACATTTTAACGCCCTCTCTTTTTGAACTCAATTTGGTTTAATATTGTAAAAAGTAGATATATTTATTTTCACCCTTTTTTGTTTTATTAATGTTTGGGACTTATCTTTATTGTCATTGGTCAGACAAAATATATGATATAGTGGTAAAATATGCGCGTAAAAAGAAGCCATTTTTAATCCAATTGTTTATTTTGTTTTAATATATATGCAAATACATACAGATATACACACGCGCAGAGTACTTTACACAGATATACAGAACGTGTGTATTGTAAGATGGAGCCATGACAGTTTTAATTCAATTATTTGAATACATACATATACAGAACGTGTACGTTGTAACAGGAAGCCATGACATTTTAATTTCAGTTGCTTAAAAACATACCTACATATACATACATATCTTTCTACATACAATGTGTGTGTTTTAAGAAAGGGTTTTCTGAAGAAGGTAGAGAAAGAAATCAATTTCCTTCGTTAGACTAAAACTCTAAACATTCTGTTAGATATTATTAGTTTGTTAATTTGATTAAGAAGACAAAAAATGATCGTAGTTTATCGCCATAGCCAGGATAAGTTACAATTGGTTTTTGGTTTCTCATTTTGGGTTTCTGATATAGATTATTCCAGATTAAACGTTCAGCGATAAAATGTGTTAATTTTATCTTTGTTATCGGTTTAGTAAAAATGTCCGTTACATTATTTTCGCATTCTACATATGTTACTGCTTTCGTCTTTATTGAAATGATATTTGATATCAGTAAGCTTCGACCTTTGATGAATCATAGAGTTATTTGCTAATGAATTACTACTGTTTTTTTTACTTAGATCTGGTTTTAAAAAAAACTTTAGAATGGGTTTAGAAAAATAGCTTCTTGTGCTGAGTGCAAAAGTGCAACTAACTCTGCTTCACAGGTAGAAAGGGTCACAATTTGTTGTTTGTAAGTTTTCTAGGAGATCATAAGTCCAGTTTAAAGCAGTACCACATTATACTTTTTCGATCGTCAGTGTTTCCCTAATCTGAATCTGAAACCCCCTCTACATTTAGGGGATTTATGGACTTTTTAAATACTAATAATTGTTCCTCGGTTCGTTTTAGATAACGAAGGGCTTGTTCTGCACGAGTTAAGTCCCTTAATTGTCGGTTTTGATAAGTCTCGAGATATCTTTGTTACAGTGTAAACTATATCAGGCCTCGTGGCGGTCATCAAATAGATTAGACTTCTAACCATTTCTCTGTATAATAGTTCCTCTATTAATTTAGTTTTGGTCTCTGTAGTTTTATTTGTATGAATCACAACGCGAGTTATTCGTGGTTTGGAATCTTGCATTTCAAACTTTAGCAAGATTTCGGCAATATATTATGATTGGTCATTGTTATAGTTTCATTTTCACAAATTAACTGTATGCCAGGAACTATGATTACTGTCCAAGATCAGCCATTTTAAAATTATTTCATTTATTCTTAACATCTTAAAAGTGTTGTCACAATTTGACGTCAATGCAAAAAAACAAAACAAAAAAAAAACAAAATAAAGAAAATCAATAATTTATTTCCTATATTTTTAGTATACATGCACGCGTCTACGGGACACTGGCTGATTTCTTGTTCTTTTAAATAATTATGGAGTGTTAGATTCCAAATGTGAGTGCTTTGTTTGAGACCGAAAGCAACATTCAGTTTCCATACGGAATTTTTACTTTTCATTTTTAATCCCTCGGGGTGAGGGAGATAAATATAAATCGCACAGTCACCCGGAGCATTTTTTACATCCATTTGATGTATTTTAACAGTTAAAATTTTTTACATCCATTTGATGTATTTTAAAATTGTAGTTTGGCAAATTGCAATAAAATCCTAATTGTCGTTAAATTTGTCGTCGGTGAGAATGTGGCAAAATATTTGACCCCAGAAATTTGGGAAAAACCTTTTGCAGCAAATCTTGATTTAAAAGTTTCATTATCAGAAGCCTTGCTTATTTTTATTTTTATTTATTTATTTATTTATTTTTAAAACGCAGCGAGAAGAAATTATATTCTTATTTGGTGTTGGTACCATTTCATACGTATTATTTTCAGATAAAGCTTCCAAATCTGATTGCGTAGATTTTTTTTCCATTCTTGGTGATTTTCTGAATTAATAATCTCTTCAATATAATTTCTGGTGCACTTTTCAACGTGTAACAGTAATATACTGCGTAGTCGTGTAGCTTTTCCATTTTTAAGAAGTCTGCATTTTTTTCGATCCCTTATCAAGTATCGACGTGTCGGGTTAATATTTACATCAGTAGTTTTACTGCAATTGTCGTCAGTATTAATATTTTCGTTGTGATCGACGAAAATACTAGGTAATATTTCCTCACAATTTTTTTCCACTTGTTTGTCATTTTTTAAAATTAAATTTTTCATAAAATTTTACATATCTAACCTTTTTATGTGATTTTGGTTGGGAAAATAAATTAAATAGGCCGAGCTGTTTTATCGTAACCTATGAAAATACGTTTTTTCGCATTTAATATTTAGTTTACGGATATTTTCTATGAATGCAAAGCAATTTGAAACAAATATATGCATTCGGTTCAATTTGGGGCTTGCATCGCAAAACGCTTCATACGAGTTTTTGTCCAATCTTTTATTGAACGATCTATTTCTGATATATGCCGCCGGCACCGCCATTAAAGCATACGTCCATACATTTTGGGCTAATTTCGATTTCATAAGTAGACATCTTGCCATTTCAAAAAGAGTCCACCATGTTTTTTCAGCAGTGCCATTTTGAAATGAGGAATAAGGGGCTGATCTCTCATGTCTAATACGATGGTTAATTAATAGAAGTTTAAAGTCCTTACTAGTAAATTCATTTCCATTGTCCGAACGAATACATTTTATAGAGCCGTACGAAGTTATGTAAACTAAATACTTCTTAGTGGGTAGGATAGTGTCGGGTTTGTTTTGTAAAGAAATATACCATAATTAAACCTAAATAATCGTCAACAAAATGTAATGCATACCTGAAGTTATCTCTTACCACTGGACTTATTGGACCTGCCAGATCACAGAGCACAGGTAAGAGAATTATTTTGGCCTTTTTGTTCGGCGTTTTGCTTATTATTTCGCCATTTTCCCCTGTGCAAAACCAACACAATTTGGGAGATCGTCTTAAGGCATTATTCTCATCCCACGACTGCATTTTGTAACTTTTGAGCATCAACAGTGTTGCAGTGTCCGAGAATCTTATGCTAGGTTACCAAGTCGTAACAGGATGTTTTTGAGGGAATCATACTTTTTAAATATAGTCGGCCATTTTCTTTAATGTCAAATACAGTTCCATTTGGATATATCAGTTTTGACTTGTTATGCCAAACTTTATATTCGCGCCTTGTTTGATGACTGCCTGTGCAGAAAATACATCTTGCTTAAATGTAGGTCTGAAAAGAACATTTTTACAAATTCCGCCTTTATTATTCTTTAGTGATATTTTAGCGTCGCCTCTTTTCAAGACTATATCCTTTATGTGACTACCGTCGACCAGTTCTACAAAATGACTCTGTGGATTAAAGTTAGAATTAAAATGAATAAAATCAAATTGCTTGTCGTCGGTGAGAATGTGTGCTGCAGTTTACAAGAAGATTTTTTACCGTTTGTCGTATTACATGTGAATAGAAATGCATGTTCTTCATGAAAGTTCTTTACGTTTTTGATGGAGTCCACTTTTAGGTTTTTATATCGAGATTGAAAACTTTTGTGATTGGGCCGTCCACAATTATAGCAGATAATTTTATTATTTTTCCTGGGAAAATTATTTTGGGAGAAAACATTTCGGTGAGATGTGTAATTCGGTTGTGTCGGTTTTCGAGCAGCATTTTTGTACTTCATAATATTGCTATTGAGTTATAAATGTCCATCAGTATCCAATTCGTCTCTTCATAACCACTAAACGCAACTTTAATATCACTTTTTGCATTATAACGGTTGCAAATGCTTTTAAGTCAGCTGTAAGTCCCGTGAGTATCATTGGGATTAATAGGTTATCGCTTATTATTTCACCCATGAGTTTTAATGCATTTGCTGTTGTTTTAGCCCTTATAACCTAGTCAGTGATCACCTTGTCTTTGATACGTTTTAGAGACGTTAGTTCTGCATACAGAGATATAATTTTGGGTTTCCCTTTTGAGAAATAATGTTCTTCTTATATGTTCAACGGCATCACTTTTAATCAGAGATAGACTTCTCTCGTCTAAGCATTGAATCGGTTCTGCAAAAACAGTTCTGTTCTTTTCGATAAATTCGGGGTCGTTAGGATTCCCTGGTGGATTTGGAATAACTTTGAGCTGTTTTTGTATCCTTAAATACGCCCAGAAATTTCATCTACCTCAATTCGAATTTATATTCCGATTCGTCCAAGCAAAGTCGATGGCTGGGCGCATAACCTCAATTCAGAACTAAAGGGGTCTGTTTGAAATGCCATGCAGATTCCCGAGTCGAAGATAAAGATAATCGAGTGCGACAAGATACACCTGAAGAAGGTCGGAGATTACATCGGTTGAAACGTTGTGCTAATAACACTCAAAATGAGAACGGAAATCCGAATGATGCAAATAACACGTATTTTACTTTATTATAGACGATTTGAATTATGTGTGGACTCTATCGAACCCGTCCCATTAGCAACATTAACTGGGTATCGATTCTTTGCTGGACAGAATCATTATTGATTTCTTGTTTCAATACATTGCAAGAGGTTTAATGGGTTTATGAACAAATAAAACAACAAATAACCGCGTCGACATGCAATTGAACAAAATTGATTTTAGATGGGCGCCAGGTAAGTTGAAGGGACAAAAAAAATACCTGAATGATTAATAAACGGAGTTGAACCAGTTGTTCTGGTCCCAACAATAAAATAAGAAAAAATAAATAAAAGTGCACCTAGTTTTCAGATCGCAACTCCTTAGTATCACCTGGGAGTGGGATTTAAAAATAAGGTTTTCCATTGTTTCGTTTTGAATTTATTTCTTTTTATCTTCTTTTTTTATTTTTTCAGTTTATTTCTTTTTATTATTATTTCTTATTCTATTCAACACACCAGAAAATGAATTATATTCTTTGCTTCTTTTAATTTTTTTTTACCCTGTTGCCTTTCTTTATGCATAATTTTTTACCGTCCTTTGTGTGGGCGCCGTTTCATTATTAGAAAACACAGAATTGTTTCTCTCCAAATTGTTGAATATATTTTTTTTCTTTATTCACAGTGTGTAGTAAAGTTTGAACGAAGCTTCCTTTTGTATCAAATATGGTCACACGCGTAATCAGCTGCGTTGTTGACACGTACGTAGTAACAATATAACCGTAAGGAAGTAGCATTTGCGTATCATGTCGCTTTTGTTGGTTGGCAACATCATTAGAGCCTCTCTTTCTTCGTAACAGTTAGAGGACTATAGCCGTAGTGGTGATGCAGAATTATCTGCCCTTGTTCTTTTGATTAGTATCTCCTGTAATAGTTATTTTTCTTCTAGCAGATATTCGTTCTTGGTTTTAATTCGTTTTCTTAAATTGATCTTGGCATAATCTATAGGACAAAACTTTTTAAACCATTGAAAGCGTGCAAAAGTTATAGGCCGTTGAAAACGTGCAAATGTTATAGCAGCTGCCTTAGAATGAATTCTTTGTGCCAAAGTAAGGGTTAAATATAGTTTAAAAAATTCTAATATTTGCATTAAACATTAACCACTATAAATGTTTAACTTTGGAGGGTACAGGTAGTATAATAGTTAATTCGCTGCACCTTATCATAACAAAGATTCATACAAAATTCCATCCAGATCGATGACGTAGTTTATTATGTGGTATTGTAGTGACTATTCACTATTAATCCCTATTTATCCGTAAATGTGCATCGAACGGATACTATAATAGTTAGTTCGCTGCACCTTATCATAACAAAGATTCATACAAAATTCCATCCAGATCGATGTAGTAG
Source organism: Euprymna scolopes (assembly GCF_053919585.1). Taxonomy (NCBI): domain Eukaryota; kingdom Metazoa; phylum Mollusca; class Cephalopoda; order Sepiida; family Sepiolidae; genus Euprymna; species Euprymna scolopes. Next base: position 73,252,319 of record NC_136497.1, read on the forward strand.
TTTATTATGTGGTATTGTAGTGACTATTCACTATTAATCCTTATTTATCTGTAAATGTGCATCGAACGGATACTATAATAGTTAATCCGCTGCACCTCATCATAACAAAGGTCCGTATAAAATGTTAACCAAATCAGCTCAGTAGTTTCTAAAAACAGGCAGAAAGAAATAATCTATAGATTAATATTCCAGCTAGTCTATGCAAGGAAAAATCGCTGAAGCGCGGCTATACACGAAGAATAACTTCTTTTACATCTTTGACTTACAGTATAATTGAAATTATTTTATTCCTTTACTTATATTCTATTTTTTACTATTTAAAATTAAATTTCCTTTATTTTCGTAATTTTCTCCCTGTTATAAATTTAATCTTCAATTTTATTTTAATCTTATTCTTATTCATATTTTTACATGATCAACTACCGTCATTTATGACCCTCTTATAGAGATATTACCTTATTTTAACGATTCATTGACTCCATCCGCCCATGATTAGTTCATTGATTTATGTATAGAAGCTGCCGGATGCAATAAGATAAAGTTCGCATGTTTTAACCTTTGTAACATATAAAGTTTTCTCTGATTTATGATTGAAAATTTCTGAAAGAATATTAACTCATATTCGATAACTATCGATCATTACTTAATAGAGCTTACCTGGTGTTTATAATGAATCAAGCGAACTCGTCACATATAAAAACGTACTATTTACGGCCGTAAACTATTCTTGGGGTCAGGGAATATGTTTCCATTTTACGAAGCGAACCTGATTAGCTTATTTTGTTTTAATTAAAAGTGATAGATGGTAAAATAAGTGTCAGATTTTTATACATGCAAAATGTTTTAAAAAAAGGGCATCTGTGAGTAGAAACAAGACATAATTACGTCAGTATAGATTGATTTCTTCAAGAGACATGATCAAAAGAATACTTCATACTAATGATAAGCAGGCGGTCTATGTACACTTGTACACTTACATGACTGATAATATGAGTCTTTTTTTTTTAAATCTTTATTTGACTCCAGACAAAAGGCATATTGTCATTAAAACGCAAGGGTTTACTGTGATTAGGGGCTAAATTCATATTGGGCATATTAAGTGGGGAGTTGTGTAACAACTTGTGCAGGTTCGAAAGTCCGTGGGTTAGCACTTGTAAAAAGCACAGAGCGGCAACATTGATGCGATGGAGAGAGATTGAAAACTTATTAGTAGGCCTATGACAACAGAATATTCTTATCATTGTTTTGACTCTCGAGTATATATCCGACACAGTTAGACAAAGTTAATCAACCAAGAACCACACCACTGTATATAAAATCATATAAGATATCAACGGATACAATCTTTCGAGTCAAAACAATGAAAATATGCAATTGTCATACCCCTGCTTATTAGATAGCACGGCTTAGAAATGTTTATTTTGTGCACTTAAGCATCGTTAGATTGTTTTTATGATTCAAACGTACTAACATTTAAATAATACTCTGTTCCGTCTGCCTGCTTCCCACCGGACTACACTAGGATGTCTTCAAGTCCAATGTTAACAAATTCCTAATGAACCGCCCCCTTAAGTAAACACTTCATCAAATCTCCACACTAACGTAATGTACTTGCAATAACCCTTATCCCTGAGTGGCTTCCGGGCCTTGATAAGTGGTGATCACTGTGTAAAAAAAAAAAATATATATTTATCGATTTATAATATATAGCTATAATCATATTAAACTATTAATTTTAACTATATGTATTTAAATTTTTGCATGATGATACACTCGAGGAAACAAGAGTCAAACAGGGAATTCCAAAGGCAAACAGTCTGTGAAAAAAAGCTATTTGAATCGAAGTTTTTCGGTATCTTGGGGCATCAAAAATGAAGGGGTGGAATATTGCTGCTAGTCAAGATGGTCGTGGTAGTTGTGTACAAATGCAGTAAGTTCGTCGGAGCACATTATGTGTAAGTACTTGTAAAAAGCACCGATTTGCAACATTGATGCGAAAGGACAGAAACTGCAATTTATTAGACAACACGGCTTAAAAATGATTATTTTTTATCGTTAGATTGTTCCTATAATGATTCAAATGTACTAACATTTTAAGAATATTTATCAATTTTTGTAATATATAGTTATAATCTCATTAAAATATTAATTTGGAGAATATTTATTTGTTATTAGGTTAGGGCGAGCAAGACTTAGCTTATGTCGAAGTAATTTACGCTACTTGTATGAACATCTGCTATATTATTCTAAACACTGCCTGTTGTATGTTTGCAAAATAATTTTATGTCCAATTATAGCAAAGAAGTGTGTATTTGGTCGTGAAAATGAAGTTAGAATCGGTAAATTTCCGTATAATTTCCAAATTAAGTGAATGGAATGTTCTAGAAACGGGAGTATATACGAAAAGAACAAACGTAAGCGTCCTGAAGGAGGCCAACATACATACCATCACCACAACCATCATCTGACACCAGCTGCGATGGATGGGCCATGTTATGTGCATGCCTGACAATCGCCTTCCAAAGCAAATGCTCTACAGTCAGCTAAAAGATGAAAAGCGTCCCCAAAGAAGACAGAAAACGAGATATAAGGACAACATAAAGACCCACCTAAGACAGTGTCACTTCAGCCTCAAAAGCTGGGAGGATGCTGCTTTTCAGAAGGGGCACGTGAAGCAGGATGGTCCATGAAGGCACGGCTCACTCAGAAAAGGACCTCCATAGAGCCGCAGAAAATAGGAGGAAGCAGAGAAAGGAGAGATATACTACCAACACAGTTCCTTCCCCCTCTTCCACTACCCAGTCGACCACTTACACATGCCCCCCCCCACTGCAATAAAGTCTGCGGGTTAAGGATCAGCCTCCATAGCCATCTGAGGACCCAGAAATAATGAGACCCAATCTCACCGACGGGAGAACAATCATAATCTTCTCGAGTGATTGCCAATGATGACAATATCAATTTAGACTGCCACATTATCACTGCAGCTACGGAGGGACAACTAGCTTGTTCTGTAGAAACAGAACACTACGAGGAAAAGGGTTATGATTAAAAGAGGACTCTACCATACTGTTACATTTTTACTTATATATGTAATTGAGTGTAATTTTACATTACTTCAAATAGATGTCGTCAGAACAGGTTTAGCTTTCCACATATTTCTGTCGTCTCAAACTAAAATCCATGCGAAATGATTCATATAATTGCTTGAACAAATTGTAATGATGTTTTTGCCAGATTTCACAGATCCGAGAACGGAAATCATTACTTACATCTCCGCTTACTCTCTGGATGAATTCGGGTGTTAATCCGTTCCATTGCTTGACAAGAAAAATATTAACCGCAGTAAAGTGAGGCTGGGGTTTCGGGGTGGTTTGATAGTCTGATCATAGCAGCAATGTTAGTAAGACGTAATTTCAATAATTAGTGGCGAGATTTAAATGCTGCTAACGAGTTGCATAAGTCAAGCTAATAATAACATCAAAAATATCATTTATAATTTATCCGCGTTCCTCTGTCTGTCTCTATTTTGGTAACTTATAGACTCAGTTACTAGTTTGCGGATTGCACCGAATTTGGAATAAATCCTCTTTTAGATGCCGAATGTATCATACTACTGCTACTACTACTACTGTTGCTGCTTGCTTGTTTGTTAATCGTGTGCGACCTTTGCATAGCGCTCGCGAAGATCGTGCCTCATGAGTGTTTGGTCTGCATTGAGTTCTCCTCATCGATCGCTGTTATGCGTTAACCTGCTGAATTGAGCGCGAGAACAGAACGTTTCAGCGGTTGCATACGAAGATGGGAAAGTTCGCGCCCAGAACATGCAACCGAATAGCGCAGAAACTGTGTTTGTCACTTATCACGCCATTGATTTGCGATTATGCACCTGATACGTCGATGCTTTGGAGACGTAGAGGCAAATAAATCAATGACTACACTTTTATTTTTTTACAAAGCAGTGCTCGCTGCATTGCGGCACTAAGATCGTTTGGTGCCAACACTCTCAGCCATGAACCCGATTTCTAGATGGCATAGCTCTGACAATACAACATTGCCACAACCGCTACCGCAAGGATGTTGCTGCTGTCGCCGGTGATACTAAAAATAATAAACCCTTATAGGTTCCAAAACTACTCGACTAAATTTAGCATAAAAAACAGTTGGTATTCCGGTTGTATACTATTGAAATTACCCTGCTTCTACTACTACACTTATTATTATTATTATTATTATTATTATTATTATTATTATTATTATTATTATTATTATTTTTATTATTATTATTATTATTATTATTATTATTGGCTCACAAGAGCTTTTACACAGGTCATCAAAGATATCTCCTTCAAAGCAGCATGTGGTGTTCCCTGGAAGCAGAGTGACAAGTCTCCCCAGTTTTCCAGTACTCTCCACCTCTTTTGATAGTATATGCAAATAAATTTGTATTATCGCAACAGCAGCTTGCCATTGATTTCTCGTTGGCAGCGGCTATTGGTCTTCACTGGAATTTGAGTGGCAATAAGCCTCCCCAAGGTCCCAGTTCTCTTTGCACTTTTCCAGAGGAGGTCTGGTCAGTGCTCGCCCCTAGGTCTTTCCTTCCTCCTTGACTCTATTGGCTATTTGGTCTCAATTGGGGACAGTGATGTAGTAATCGGGGGATAGGGTGGGGTTATAGAACTTATAGATATGTGGCTTAAATAGTCTTGGTTCCATGTAGCGCTTCATGTTTTGCCTCTGCAGCAATTTGCATGGCCGGTGTGTGTTGCTCATGTGTGTTAGTTTCCACATTCAAGGTTTTTTCCAAATATTTCAGCTGTTTTCATTATTGTTGTTTGTTTTATTTTTCCAGTCATTTTTTTTTTTTAATTCCAATTTCTCCCATTCATTTTTGCAAAGTTTTTCCATGTAGTTGTTTTTTCCCCCTTTTTTTCTTTGCTCATCTTCGCATTTGTCTCTCTGTTCTGTTTTCTCGATTTTTTTTTCAGTGTCTCTCGCTGCCATGATTATCCTTTCCATGTTTTGCGTTATATATTTTTTCTAATTCTTTTTTATGTATAATGCACTCAGTCTTCTATACAAACTAGTCCTCTTTTGCCTTCTTTCCTTTTCACGTAGAGTCGGTCAACATCATCCTTTGGGTGTAGTGTATTGTGCATGGTCATGAGTTTCCTGGTCTTCTGATATTATTTGGCTCACCCTATGAACGGTCCTGAGTATGTTACCTATGTGTGTATACCTTTTAATAGGTTTCTGCTATACAATTTTGTTTCTAGAAGCTTTCTTGTTCGCCTGAGGTATTCCTTTCTGATCCTCTCTTTCATTTCTGTGGCTTTGATGGTGTCTGCTTCCTGTACTCCCAATTATTTATAGGCGTCTTGTTCCCCGAGGGTCGTCATCTCCGTTTGGTTAGTTCCATGCCTTCTGTCGTATCCAGTTTTCCCTTTCTTATAACTAGTAGTGTGCACTTTTCCATACCAAACTCCATTTTGAGTTCTTAGCTGAAGATCCTAGTAGTGTTTATTAATGTCTCTAGTTCCTTTTCGGTACTTGCAAAAGGTTTCAGGTCATCCCTGTACATCAGGTGGTTTCCTCTGTATTAGAGAACTTGTATCCAGCTTGGCACTTTTTCAGTATGTTGTTCAGAGACATCATGGTTATGATGAACAACAATAGTGATAGTGAATCTCCTTGGAAGATGCATCTTTGTATGTTAATTTCTGTTAGGTGTTGTCAATCAGCTGCCAATTCCAGTCTCCATGTTATCATTGTATTTTCAACCACGTTGATGATCCTGCTTGGCATTTTATGAATTTTTAAACATTCTATTATACATGTTTGCGGGATCCTATCGTATGCCTTTTTATAGTGGATCGGTGCCATGGCTAAATTCTTTCTCCTTTTTATCTCCGTTGTGATCATGTGTTCCTCTTTTTCCTTTCTGGCATCCTTTCTCTTCCTCGGGGAGAAGTCCCCAGATATTCAAAGAGTGGTAGATTTGTTCCCTCAGTGGTGATATTATATATATATATATATATATATATATATATATATATATATATATATATATATATATATATATATATATATATATAATAGGGTTGCGTGTGTGTTATTTATTTTGTGTGTCACGCTTGCATCCAAGAGACTGTCGTTTAATTGTTATGGACTTCCATTTCGTGTAATAAATAACTTTACAAAGAATTCTTTATAAGTTTTTGTTTTAGTTTCGATTATAGTTGGATTATAGTTGTAGATGGAACTTAAGTCATCTATTGTTTATAAATCATTTTACCAAGAATTCGTCATCAGTTTTGGTTTCGGTTTCGGTGATAGATAATGGCGCTTAAGTCATCTATTTTTTTAATAAATAATTTTCTCAAGAATTTTTCACAGGTTTCGGTTTCGGTTTCGATTATAGCTGATGCCACTTCAGTAAACTAATTTTTATATAAATAATTTTTACAAGAATTCTTCATAAGATTTTGTTTCGGTTTTGATTATAACTGAAGGAACTCAAGTTATGTATATACATACACACACACACATGCACACACACACACACACACATATATATATATATATATATATATATATATATATATATATATATATATATATATATGCGCATCTTTAAGCTGCATCAAATAACCACGACCCCGAAGGGTGAAGATACTCATCCGTCCATATTTTTAATAATTAGTAATTTTTATGTTTTTCTTTTCTTTTTTATTTATGTCATCTATTTAATTCCATCATCCTCTTATTTTTATTTTCTTAAGCTGCTACTGATAGTGCTAATAGTAAAAACAAGTATCGCCCCGGTAGTAACATTTGTATATTAGCCCTGGGTTGGTCATGCCGGCTTCTTCTGAAGGAGGAAGTTTACAGGGAATATCAAATTCAGAAGCTGCTCTAAGTACCATCTATATCGTGATCATGGGAATGTTACATACAACGTCTCGCATTCCTAAATGGTCACTCATCTTGAACTGGGCATTTTCCAGTCGCCTTACTTCGGTGATCTACCAGTGTGTCAACGCAATAATGCCGAACTAAATAGCATTATAAAGCATAATTTAATCTCTATCTTTTATCCTTTATTTATATTACCATCTTAATTTAGTTTTCTGCGGTTCAGCTGCTACTAATCCTAACATATTATCTTCCCCTTTCTTCTTTATTTACTTTATTTATTTATATACGTTTGTCTTTTATTCCACATATCTTACGCTGCTGCTGCTGTCAATTATCCATGTCCCTCTACTTCGCTGTTCCCACCATTTCTCATCTTACTCACACTCCTTCAAGCCATCTAAAACACTCAATGTAAAAACAAGCAAGCAATGCTATCAGAATTTTAAAATTATACTAGAGATACCTGTAACTCGTCCAACCACAATCACTACTACTATTTGTTCTACTTAGATTTCATTTGATTATTAATAAGTTATGATATATCTACTATGAATTTTCTATCATTGATAGAAAAGAGAGATAGAGAAAGAGAAAGAAAAGCAGTGATAGGAGGCGAAAGATAAAAGAGCAGTCACGTTCTCCCCTTTCCCCTCTCTCTCTATATATAAAGTCTTCTTACTGCTTTCTTGCTATCTAACTGAGCTATATTTCAAAGTGTGTTGGCTATTGAGCGATTTTTATTAACTCATTTTAATAAATAACGATAAACCAATTGCATATATATAGAAAAATAGGACAAAAATTACAAATGAATGACATAAAACATTAATTTATTTCAAACGGTTTAGGTGTTTGCTAGGTTGACAAGAACGTTCTTGCGGTTTTAATCTTTTAAATTCAGATAAACATATCTCGACTCAAACAAAAATTTATTGATCGAAATAACAGCCATCAGAATTGTTATATTTTAACGATTCTTATTATTAAAGATAAGTGTAATTGTTTTAGGAGAGTTCATGTGTGTGATCATGTTGTGAGAAGAGATGGGAGATATAGAGACATTAAGACATTAGTGAAATATAAAGAGAGCGTGAGAGTTTATAAATGAGCGAGATTGCATATAAATACATTTTGAGAAAGTGTTTTCATATCTAGATAGACAGACCGATAATTGAGAGGTTTGCATTTATGCCGATGGATTGACAGGTTGGCATTTATGCTTTGACAGTTCGTATGAACGGGAGTGTTTGTATAACATAAATAGACACATTTACTTTCTAACATATATTTTTTAGATGATGAATTTCAAATAGTTTGTACACATAAATAGACAATACCTTTTCATGTAATGATGGACACAGGAGACGGCAGTATAAAAACACAATGAACATTTATTCTTCCCTGACCGGTTGGGGGCTTTGCGTCCAAGAATTCAAAGCTTCACATATTAAGTTTCAAAGTGACCGTCTCGCTTCCTAGACATTCGAATTCCAAACTCCAGACTATCGTCTGTCGTTCTCAAACTCCCTCTGAGTTTCTCACTAACTCACTAACTAACTAACTCTCACTTCCTATATTGAGAAATCCATGCATTTCCGGCCACGTGACCAAACTCACGTGCCACCAGCATGCGCGACTTGCACGTTTCCGACATTATGATTTCCCAATAACCTATTTTTTCTTTGTTGTTTTCACAAAGGAATTCAACCTACATATCTAATTTATTTAACCCATATTTTATTATTCACATTTTTTTAACAATGAATAGTTTATTTATTATTTATTTCATCAGAATTAACAATTTACTGGACATTCCATTTAAACCTATTGTCCTTTAAAACTTATATCCAGGGTTCGATTTCTGCTTTCTCTCATTTCATTTTCATTTCAAGTAATCTCTCTATTTTTATACTTACATGAAAAGGGGACAGCCCTTATCATGTAACAGAATCAACACACTTTTGCCAACGCAAAGTAAGTGTCTTCAAATTTTGCGTTCTGATTGATGAAGGTATTTTTGATATCGCTTAGGCTTTTAACGCAGTTCTCACGCAGAAAATTGTCGAGATGCCTGAAAAAGTCGGTAGGTGAGAGGCTTGAAGAGTATGTCGGATGAGGCAGAGTTTCCTTGCCCAATTAGTTCAACTGCTGTATGGTTGGTTTAGCAACGTACGCTCGGGAATTGTCATGAAAGAGTATAAGGCCTTTTCTGGTGACTAATGCGGGGTGTTGTTGTCAAAGTTTCTGATGCATTTTATCCATTTGTTGACAGTAGTTTTCTGCCGTAATGATTTCTCCCGCATGCAAAAGACTGTAATGAATGAGACCATTCACGAACCACCAGTCAATAAGCACGACCTTCTTTTGGTACAATTCTAACTTCGGGAAGTGTTGTGAGTCTTCGACGGTGTCTAACCACTGAGCTGAGCGTAAAAGACCCCACTTTTCCTCGCAAGTCACAGCCCGGTCGAGAAACGGGTAGTTCTTGTTGCATAAAAAAAGGGAGGATTGAAGTTTGTTTGCGTTCAATTCGAGAGGCATTCGTTTGATTTTCCAATCTCTCTCAAGTTGTTTGAAATCGTCGTGTATGTTATCTTTAATTCAGAAGTCAGTTCTCAAACAATTGTGCGTTGATTGGCTTCGACTAAGGCTCTAAATTGATTGTCGTCAACATCCAATGGCCAAACACTGCGCTCACTATCTTAAAGTCTGTCGTCGCCGCCACAAAAAATTCCTAAACCACTATTGTGCTGTGCGTTCAGTAGTGGTTCTTTGGGCCAAACGCTTCGTTGATATCGCAAGCTGTTTCAGCAGCTTTTCAGTCCAGCTTAAATTGAAAAAAAACAAAATATTGCAAATTCCCTTTTTTCCATCTTGTATTCAGCGTTCTGAAAAGTAGACAATTGTTTTAAAACGATTGTAATTCAAACGATCAGATAGAATGAAAAACGCTCTTTAAAATGATATATAAAGTAAACGTATTATAACGAAAATTTATTTGAAAATACATCATTTGAAGAAAAAAATTTAAAATTTCACAAGGACTTTTCTTTTCAACTTAATATTAATCTCAATGAAAATGAACCTTTTTGAATGAAATACAGTAGTGACAAATAAAACAAAACTCGTATTTATTTACTTAAATAAACATTTCTACAAAATGACAATTCCGTATAACATGAAATTAATGTCTTAATTATAGATTTTAACAGATTTGAAAGTGTCTCGGCCTTGAAGCACCGGTTCAAAAATAACAAGTAGTATAGTCTTCATTGTTTCGTTGGTAGGCAAGAAAAACTAATTTTTAGTCTATTCATACATTTCTCTTCTGTCATAATTAACACTGAGAAGAGAGAGAAAGAAAGAAAATGTAGGTATCATTTATCATGATCGATGATCAAATCTAAGTATGTTTACCAATTAAAAATATTAATAAGCTGCTTTCATTGTCTATCCATCTTGTTGATCAAAAGAAAGTTTTCATTAAAATTTAGGGCATGACAAACTCCGCGGTCAAAGGTGGTTGTCTACTAAAATTAATCTGTCTATCTTTTGTCAGTTTTCGAGTCATCGCAAATGAGCTACTTCACGGAAAGAAAAAAAACCCATTGTAATCACGCAAAGTCAGCGTCATATATTGTCGAGAAAGAAAAAAAAACAAATAAATAAATAAATAAAAGAATGATATTTTTTCGAGGCGACCATTCGATTTTCTATTCTATAGACGAATTTCTAGTTTGTTTCGGATTTTTCGTAAAAACGTTTTGCCAAAGAAATAGCCAATGCCAATCATGCGCACCATGTTTTCTTTTGTAAGTTCTGTCTAGCATCATGTTAAATATAGTGTTCAGACACCCCATTCGATATCCAGTAAACCCTCTAATGATTTGTGAGGTGGCAAGAATAAAAATGTGAGAAGTAGGAGAGGCTTACATTCTTTGCAGTAGACTAAGAAGCATGGTATATGTAATTATTCCAACTCGTGTTACCTGAATATTTTAGGCCGAAAAGTTTAAACCTTGAACTCTTGAGAATGTGTGATATCTGTCATTTTAAGCGATGGTCAAAAAGGTTTCATATAATTTTTTTAAGTTGTTTTGACGGCATTGAATATGACAATCCATCTCTATCTCCATTCTACTACAAACCTGGGGTAATTTTCTAAGGATTAAGCATTTGTCAATGATGTGTGTGCATTCGATTTTCCTATGCGTATCTTCTTCTTCTTCTTCTTCTTCTTCTTCTTCTTCTTATTATTATTATTATTATTATTATTATTATTATTATTATTATTATTATCACTATCATCATTATCATAATTGTTATTATTATCACCATTATCATCATTATCATCATTATCAATATTATCATCATTATCGTCATCATTATTATAATTATTATTATTATTATTATTATTATTATTATTATTATCATCATCATTATCATTATTATTATTATCATCATCATTATCATTATTATTATTATTATCATTATTATCATCATCATCATTATCATCATTATTATTATCATTATCATCATCATTATTATTATTATTGTTATTATTATTATTATTATTATTATTATTATTATTATTATTTAGTTTTATTGTCATTTTGATCTAGTTTCGGCGAATCCTATCCGATGCCATATGGTCACCCACTATCTCCGACATTTGAACTGAGAGGTCTTTTTTAAAGATTCTAACCGTTCCCCTGAGTGCAACTGTTTGCATCTCGCTTCCACGTGGTTCACTGGGTATATTTGCCAGGTAGTTTTTTAAAACTACTTTCATGAGTCCAGTTGCTCCAATAATTACTGCAGTGACCGAGATCTTCCAAAGATCTCCTACATAAAACCTTGGTATTTCATTATCTTTTCTTTATCAGCTCTGTTTAACCCAGCATCGCTGGGGACACTAACTTCTACTAAGGTTGATTCTTTCTCTTTCTTGTCACATATCACTATGTTAGATTTAATTGCTCCGTTTCTAGGTACGTACCTGTAGGAATTGCATAGTCATGGTGAATGGTGTATGACTTATTTCCAACTGTCCATTCCGGTATAGGCATCGAGAGTTGAGCGCGTTATGATCAGCAACTATATCCGTCTAAAATGCTATTATACCAGAGAGGACGTTCATGAGAATAAAAAATAACAAAGGTTCATGTATCGATCCATGATCCACACTTGCGTTGATGTAGCGGAATTTGGATGTACAATCAACGATAACAACTTTGTGGAAGGTCAGTATGCCTTCTAGACATTTTTCTCTCCACTTCCCCTGAGCTATGTTCATTTTCCGTTCTCTCTCCTCTAGGATCCTCCGACCACTCCGTCGTATCAGTAAGATAAAAATGAAATGTAATAAGTCCCCAGAGGTACCCCGCCACCGTATTGTATACCAATACTCCATAGCTGACTGGGATAGCTTGTGTACATTCATATCTGATCTACCTGTGCATTCCATGTTTAAAAAGGATGTCTCCTCTATAGTATCAGACCTGACCGAATGGCTAATTCTAGTCATGGACCGATTCATATCATCCAAAAAATTCCAACAAAAACCTAACAGCCAGCCATGGTTACCCCAGAATGTGCTGCGGCCATCGCACACAGAAATCCCTTTTTCCATAGCTACCAACGTAATAGATGCACTGAGACTAAAGCTGCTTTCAGAAACGCCAGTAATCACTATAAAAGAGTAATAAAAAATGCAAGAGAGCTGTATGATCAGTCCGTTAAATCCAAAGTAACTGATCAGCGGCTTGGATCCCACCAGTTTTGGCAAATAACAAATAGGATCCTGAACAGAAGTGTGCGTTCTATCCCAACCATTATCGATGGACCTGAAGTCATCTCGTCAGCATCAGACAAGGCCAAACTATTTGCCAAGAACTTTGCAGCTAATAGCCCATGCAACGAAGGTCATCGACTCCCCATATTTCCTCCTATAACAAAGAACACGCTAGGTAACATACAAATATCTGTGCATGAGGTCGCCAAGTTAATCAAGAACCTTGATTCCAGTAAAGCAACTGGCCCTGACGGCATCCCAATTATAGTGTTAAAAAAGCTTCAACCAGAACTTGCTCCCATACTTACAGAACTGTTTAAGCGTTGCCCTAAGGAGAAGTGCTTTCCAACACCCTGGAAAACCTCATCAGTATGCCCTGTATTTAAGAATTCGGGTGATAAGTCATCTCCCTCTCAGTACAGACCAATAAGTCTCCTGTGTGTCATGAGTAAGTTGCTGGAATCCATATTAAATAGAGAAATAGTCAACCACCGCAGCAGAAATAACCTTCTTAGTGACACGCAATATGGTTTCCGTCCTGCAAGATTTACCGCAGATGTGCTAACGGTTATATCTCATAGGATTAGTGAATCTCTTGACAAAGGCTTCCTTTCTAGGGCAATTGCTCTTGACATATCGAAGGCCTTCGACAAGGTATGGCATAAAGGCCTACTTCACAAGATTTCCAGCTACGGTATAACATTTCTCTCTGATAGGCTCATAAGAGTAGTGGTCGATGGATAAACATCAGAAGCCTGCAGTATTAATGCTGGAGTCCCCCAGGGGTCCATCCTGGGCCCAACTCTTTTCCTGATCTACATCAATGATTTCTCTAAACACATACTTAAATCATTCGTTAACATCTATGCTGATGACACGACCATCTACGGCAACACATCAAAGGATGTAAATGACAAAGTTCTCTCTGATTCTCTCTCCTCTGATCTCGAGCGCGTGGTTCAGTGGATGAAAGACGTGGCTGGTAACCTTTAATGCATCTAAAACCAAACTCCTATCCTTACATCATCAACGCTCTGATTCTCATCTGGCATCAATTGAAATGGATGGCTCTCGTCTAGAAGCCCCATGTTTTGACAAGCTTCTTGGCTTGACCTTTACTCCTGATCTGAAATGGAACACGTACATCAAGTCTGTTGCCAATGTCGCTGGGAAAATGGTGGGATCCTTCTCCCGCCCCAGAAGATATCTCACTACTGATGCAATTATCTATCTATATAAAAGCCAAGAACGCCAAAGGATGGAATACTGCTGCCATATCTGGGTATGAGCTGCTAAAAGCAGTCTATCTTGCCTTGACAGAGTAGAAAATAGACTTCGTGGCTTAGTGGGGATGCTCTTTTCTCTTCCCTGCAACTTCTCTCCCACAGAAGAGACTTTGCAAGCCTGTCTTTGATTTATCGTTATTTCCATTGCAGGTGCTTGTCTGAGTTCGAATCTCTAGTCCTCTCTCGCCAATCTTTCACGAAAAACATCCGTCTAGCTGAAACCGCTGTCAAAAATTTTCCCCACTCTTTATCTGTGCCTAAATCAAAACTTAGATTCGATGAACAAAGCTTCTTTCTTAGAACTGCACGCCTATGGAACTCTGTTCTGTTTGCCTGCTTCCCACCTGACTACAACCTGGATGTCTTCAAGTCCAACGTAAACAAATTCCTGATGAACCGCCCCATTAAGTAGACACTTTTATTAAATCCCCACACTAACGTACTGCACATGCAACAACCCTTATCCCTGAGTGGCTCCGGACCTTGATAAGTGGTGATCACCTTGTAAAAAAAAAGGGTTTGTGGATAATTTACAGAGGGGCAAAAATTATAGCTCAGTCGAGCACCTATTATTAACAGTAACGAAATCCTATTAACATCTTTTTTCTGTGCAAACTATTGTTGTAGAGAAAGAGAGGAGATAATCTCTCCCTAGATCGCGAAGTCAGTTTTATATTCTTTTAATTCAAAAAATGATCCGTGCAGCACCTCTCCAAATATAACAGCGTTATTTGGATTTTATATAAGTAGGGGATTACGTCAGTAATGTTCGTTTTTGGGCAAAAGAAATATCGGACCAGTGATCATATCAACAGATTGTATGCACCTCTTTCGCTTTAGTTCTGAAGTGAAAGTCTATTGTAAGAGCTTATCAAAAACGAAAAAAAATAGAGGTTTCCCGAAATAGAAGTTTTCTTCAAGTGAAAAATTATTTGAATTGTGGAGAAATGAGGATCCAAGCGTTGGTTTTGAAAAGAGGCAATCTTTAATCTGTGTTTAAAAAGTAACAAACAATTTTTATCCATATGGCAGCGCGTGGTCCAAGTGAGACTAGAAAGATTTAGGAAGATTCTGATCATTAATGTTCTTTAGGATTTTCTCATAAGATGGGTGTGTTATCTATATAGACTAGCCTAGGTACCCGGCGTTGCTCGGGTGTTTGGAGGTTGAGTTTTGGTTTAAAAAAAAAAGAAAATGTCGTAGTAGGCAGGCAGGCTCGAACCCATGACGCGAAGACAGAAAAGAAAGTAGAGGTGTGTGTAAGGGTGTTTGTTGAGCAAAAAATAAAAAAGGAAAACGGCGAGTGCAAAAAAAAAAATAGGAGTAGTAAGCAGGCTCGAACCCGTATCACGCTAGAGGAAAAGAAAAAAAAAAAAACCCTGTCTTACCGATGTGCCCACCGCGGTTGTGATGTCACGCGGGTTGGTCGAAATAATTCCTTTAATGCGAAATCGTGGAAGCAGCAGTTTAATGACTTGCAAAAAAAAATGTTAAGGGTGAAGAATTAATGTCTTTGGTCAATTTTTCGATATTTGTCGTCCGAAGGGTCGGGCTTCAAAATGATACCGATCTTGTGAAAATCCGTCTTCTCTGTCGAAAGTTTTAGGCAGATATACAAACATACATTCACTTAAACATATTTTTGCCCTTTATAGATGTCAATTAATGATCTCAAAATATGATTTGGAAGATCATTTATGAAGATCAAGAAGATGATTGGCCCGGAATAGATCCTTGAGACTCGTCAGCATTGATAATATGTGCTTAGACTTCTGTTCGTTAAAAACTAGCTTTATACACCTATCAAAGGATTCAGTCGTTGATAATACATTTCCAAGTATTCTATACGTAACAATTTATCAACACATTCACTGATCCTCTGCGACATCACAGTCAGCACATCAGCTGTTGATTATACAAGATGGAATCCATATTCTCATTCACTAAGTAGATTTTTTTTTGGTGAGGGATGTTAACAAGTTAATTTATTATAGACACATACTAGTGACGCACAAGAGATTTACCTGCCTGTGCAAACATGCAGAAGACCTGTCTTGTGTATGTTTAAATATTCAGTAAACCAACGACGTCTTCACGGCTGATTGAAACGTTTCTATTTTAAGCAATGATTGAACAGCTCTGTAAGGATATAAGCTATTTCTGGTTATAGTTTCTTAACGGCTAAAATCTGAATCCTGTTCAGATCAGTTGCCTTGTTGCCCTGAATGTTACTAATATATTTGGAAAGATCTCGAACTAATATAAGGTTATCCTATAGACTTTTTATAGTAAAAGAAGGAATTCTGGAAATAGAAAATAGAGATCGCAAAGAGTGGAATTTGCAGTAAAGTTTTCTGCGAAAATTTTGACTTCATCAGACGCTGAGAGGATCATCTCTGATTAATTAATGGTGGTTCGGATAGAGGTCTTACTGTTACTGTTCATAACACTTTGTTATTTTCCCAACTCCATTAAACAACTTATATTTACCAGACTGTACTGAAAACCTTAGTGTTGTCTATAACAAAAAGCTTTGATACTATGACATCTAGTCTGTTACGAATTTCAATTTTTTCAATATTTCGCCTTGTGAGAATTAAGCAGAATCAGGAATCGTAAAATTAATAACATTTTTGATATATCAAAATCCGTACAGATATTGGGAAAATGTGTGCCTACTCTTCGGAGCCCAAAACAATTCTTATGATTATGTATTTTGTTTTAGCTTAAAACATAAATGCTTGTATTAATGATTAAACATATAACATTTAGTAAATGAGAACTACATGTAAAATAAAAATCAATGGGGCATACGGGGTATTATTACATTTGCGAAAACATTCAGTATTGTAGGAGGTTTTTTTACGGTAAAACTAAGAAAAAACGAAATTAAATATTTAAAGATTTAAAAAAGAAGCGTTATTTTGTAATGTTATCGGGATGGAGAATTTAAAAACAGAACAATTGTGTCCCTATCAGGAAAATATTCAATGCGTCACAGACACACACGCACACGCAAACACACACACACACACACACACACACACACACACACACACACACACACACACACACACATATATATATATATATATATATATATATATATATATATAAGAAGTATGTCGTGGTTGGCTTGAAGCATTGTTTAATGGATAAAAGGTGTGCTTGAAGGCTTGTCAATGCAGGAATTACTCAGTCATTGTAAACAGATAATAAATAAATAAATAAATGATAATAATTATTTTTTTAATTTTTTATTTACCTGATTATAGATGGTATATTTCAAAAATATTTGAAAATAAATACCATCTACAGTCGAAATGTACCATCTATAATAAGGTAAATAAAAATATTATTGAATTATTATTATTTATTTATATGTTTACAACGACTGAACAATTTCTGCCTTCAAACACATTTTTGTATATATATATATATATATATATATATATACAGTTGTGCCCGATATTATTCATACCCCCCCTTGAAAATTGAGTTTATTAGGTGTAACTTTGTTAGAATTTATTGTTTACGTCCATATTGATACATATTCTTAATAAACCTCTTCTGATCATTTTCGTCATTTTAAAATCTCGGGATACTTGTAATAAAAGAAATATACAGCTATTTATAATATCTGCAATGTTCAAAAATAATCATACCCCCTTATTTTTTCAGTATTAATCGAGTTTCTGACTGTTTGTTTCCTGTTTG
>NC_136497.1:73275033-73417533 GCF_053919585.1 Euprymna scolopes
ACGTCGTTGGAAAATTAAAAAACAACAACTTTTTGTTATAGTATTTGTAGTTTGTTGTTTGGAGAAAACAAAACAGTAGACATCGACTTTAGTACTTCACTTCTGGAATTGATATCTGAGACCTGGGCAATAAAATTCTACTCGGGCTTTTACGCCAAAATAAGAAATAAGTAAATATTTGAATGATTATTCGTCTCGTAATGTTATGCTGTGTTATTTTTAGCGATAACTTTTATTGATATTAATAAGCTCCCTTGGGGGCCTTAGAGAGTCTCATTTCAATAATAAATATCTGTGTATTTAAATATAACTACTACTACTACTACTACTACTACTAATAATAATAATAATAATAATTATTATTATTATTATTATTATTATTATTATTATTATTATTAGGCCCGGTTCACGCAGGTCCCCCCCCCTAGTAAAAAATTAAAGTAAGGCTGTTTTTTGGTGGCCTAATCACAACCTCCTTATTAAGAACGGCTTTCGGAATAGACACCCCGATCCACTCCATGTTAAGAACGGCTTTCGGAATACACATCCCTAACCATCGAAAAGTATTTACAACTGCCAAATTTGAATGAGATTTTCTATAACCATAAAAAGAAAAACATATTAAGCGATTGATGACGCGTACTACAGATTACAATCGTTATGACAAAAAAAAGTAAACATATTAACCGATTGATGACGCGTAGTACAGATTATAATCGTTATGACAAAAAAATAAACATATTAACCGATTGGCGTCCCCCCCCCAAAAAAAAAGAAAAAAATTTAAACATATTAACCTATTTCGTCGCAGTCTATAGGTGAAATTGAAAGGGTCTTAAGTATGATATGAAAATGTACCTGTTTGTATGAATGTAAAGACATCCTCCGAGGCAACGCCAAATTATCTGGCCGATTTTTATTATGTTTTCGTTATCGATATTTCTAAATGTAGAATGTTACAAGAAAGGTTCCCATTTTCTTGCAAGAAAAACATTAGATAAGTGAAAAAGAGATTAGGATAGACCGAGATTCGAACTTTGTAAGCAAGGTTCAGAAATGGAATTTAGCATTGTTCAGTTTCACATAAAATAGTTTAGATATGTTTGTTGTAAAAGGAATTTAATTGTTCAATTCTTTGGATGAAAACTGAATTAAAATAAGGTCAGGTAGAGAAGAACGAACAATAGCAAATCAAAAACATATTGAAAAATAAGTTAGGTCGAAAAATAGGTTAGTGAGAATTCTTTGTCTGCAGAAGTGGTTTGGAAACATGTGCCGAACCACGCATGTTAGGCCACGTGAGTTCATCACGTTTTTTGAAACCACACCTCTGACGTCATAGCAAAAATGAATTCTCAATAATAGAAGCTAGGATGAGCAGAGCTGAAGAGACGAAGATCGGAGGCAGTCGAGTCCGGATCGAAGTCAACACAGTTAGCCGGAAAGGGCTGACATAATGAGAGGAGGGTCCATTTAGAGGCGAAGGGAGAAAGTTTTAAACTAGTAGAAATGTAGAATGAGTGATGATGGACAGTTTCGAGGCAAAATTCAACTTAGATCCCTCACACTATTTGCGCATCCCGTTCGTTTACTTTCCAACAAGAGACTATCTAGAAACTTTTTGTATTTCCATTCGAACACCTGACGTCATCAGAAATTGTCATATCGTTTGTCAATAGCATTTGTGGCGCGTTTTTTCTAAGAAGTTAGCCTTTTGCCTGCGCTTCAAATTAAGTCACATGTAACGGATACATTTCCTTTTGCCTAGGTTATCTTGAACTGTACTAATGTGAGCCTGGGCAAAGTTTACACGAGCTAACTTAATCGCTATTTACTGACATATGGTTCCAATATATAACAAAAACAGATAATGCAATTCTAAGATATTACGAATATCAAAGTAGATAAATAGCTGTTAATATTTTAAAATGACTGCGTCGAACAAATTATTTGAAAATTTACCATAAATAATTCTTTTAAAATATTGGGAACTTGAAGTATAAAACGAGTTTTTTTTGGGTTTTTTTTAAATTACATTTTCACCCCAAACAAGGCACATTGCCACTTTGGTGTAGGGGGCTACTATCAGGGGTAACATCTACTGGGGTACTATGTTGGAATTTGTGCAGCAAGGTGTCTGTTCACGTTACACTTGAACTTCTGCACGTCAGTACAGTTGGGGAAGCAGGGACCCGGAATGGAATTCCAATGTCTGGCGGTTCTGGGGAAGAAACTACTGGAATAGAAAGATATTTTACATCTAGGGATCTCTACTGTGTGGGGTGTGATTTAGCTTCATGTCGGGTTTTTCGAGGATGTTTACGTCGTGGGGGCACAAGTGCATGCAGTTCGTCAGAACATTCTCCATTAAAATACTTGTAGAACAGGCAGAGGGATGCAACATTTCGTCGATGGGACAGAGGCTGAAGCTTGGATGCCAGTTCAGGGCCTATCAGATTTGCGACTCTCTTTTGAACCTTGTCTAGGAGTGAGAAACTAGTAGCAGATACACCAGCCCAAATATGACAGCAATACTCCATACATGGGCGAATGGTGGCCTTATAGAGGTAGAGGATACTTTCGGGTGTTAGTAGCTTTCTAGCACTGTGGAGAGAGCCTACTTTCTTTGCAGTGGCCCTGGCAATGGTTTCAATGTAACTGAAATCAACTCATGTTTCCTGTGAACGTTAGGCCAAGGAGTTTGAAAGATGTACTCTCAGATAAAGTGTTGTTGGGCATTGCTATTGGTGGGAGAGAATGTTTCTTGTAATTATTGAATGAAAATAGTTTAGTCTTGGCGGCATTAAACGTGACCATCAATTTTTGTCCCCATTCCACTACAGATCGGAGGTCATCCTCTAGTGTTTCTGCCATTTCTTTAGATATGTGTTCATTTGTTTTCCTGTCATGCCTGTTATAGAGTGTGGTGTCATCAGCATATATACCCATCTCAGAGGCAATTTTGTCGGGGAGGTCATTTATGAATATTAGGAACAACAGAGGTCCAAGGAGTGACCCTTAGGGCACTCCCGCATTTATATCATATTGTTCAGATGTACAACGGTCGAGGACAACTTGGATTTTTCTCTTATCTAAGAAGGATTTAATTATGTTTAGTATTCTACCAGTGATTCCGTATGATCTAATCTTCCTGAGGAGACCCTCATGCCATACCCTGTCAAAAGCCTTAGATCTAGAGCTACCGCTCTACCCTCCCCGGCTTTGTCCAGTGAGTGGTATATACGTTCAGAGATTACAGTGACGATATCTGCTGTGGAACGGGCTTGTCTAAATCCATATTGTTGGTCAGTCAGAAGTTTAGCATCTGTAAGGTGATGGACTAAAGCATTGTTAATTAAGGTCTCAAATATTTTGGAAAAAAGTGGAAGGAGGCTAATGGGGCGATAATTTAATGGGTCCGTTCTTTCTCCAGAATTCTTGAATACTGGTACCACAGAAACAGTTTTCCAACAGCCCGGAAAGCAAGATTCATTAAGGCATTTGTTGTCTAGTTTGGAGAGAACTGGAGCTACTTTAGCTGAGCACTTTTTTACTAGCACAGCTGGGATGAGATCGGGTCCACATGCCTTTGAAGTGTCAAGGTTTTTTATGATAGCATGCACCTGAGCAGGGGTGACTTTCAGATCGTCTAGCGTGGCGTCTGTCTGCAGAGGAAAGTCAGGTAGAGGGTGGTTGAGAGGGTCCAGTGTGGAGTTTGAGGCAAACCGACTGGCAAGCATGTTAGCCTTCTCGGTTGCTGAGCAAACAACCTCGCGATTGTTGGTTAGTGGGGGAATTCTTGATTGCCCATTATTTACTACACTGTTGTAGATTTTTCACAAGTCACGAGTTCCTAATTTTTGTGCTTCGATGCGTTTTTTAGTGGTTTCAGTAAATTCTCTTTTAGCTGTCGCTATTTCTTTCTTAACGTTATTTCTAGCTTCTATGTACTTCTGTCTGTGTGAACTGGATTTATGTCGGTTAAGTCTGCGGTATACATGCTGCCTTTGAGCAATGGCAGTTGCGCAAGTCGAAGTAAACCATTGAGAAGAGTGGGGATGCTATAAAATTGGGGGACATGTGCTTCTATTGCAGTTTTGAACCATTCAGTGGTCTCATTTGCGCACTGTTCAGCAGGAAGAGAAAAATATTTTCCCATGGGGCATCTCTGATAAGATCTCTGATCGCTTCCTAGTCAGCCTTTTTATAATATCTCGTTGTTTTGAGCACTGGCTCTTCAGTTTTGGCTCTAGAGTTTAGGGCGATTTCAACCATTATCACTGCATGATCAGCGTTCCCGAGTGGACTGTCGGCATTCGTTATACAATCATCGGGAGCTGTGGTCAAAAACAGATCTAGAAGTGATGCGTATTGTTCTTGTTGGTCAGGGAAACGGTTGGGACCGTAACCATTTGTGATAGGGAGTGAGATATAGAGAAGCAATGTGTTGTGCTGCCCGCTGCGTCTGCGAGTTCATATGCCGTAAAAACAACTCTATGATCTCAAATCTTCTTTCTTGAAGTAACTTTTTATTTAGAAGGGAGTCACCACTTGTCAATCTCCGAAGGCCACTCGAGTATAAGGGTTAATAATTGTAAGGTAATGATGTAAATTTGGTAGAATTTAGATTATTTAAAGGACAGCTCGACAAATATTGTTTGCATTGTATTTGAAGGCTACTATGTTGTAATCGGCCAGGAAGTAGGCTAATGGAACAGTGTGCCATTTACGGGCAGTTCTAGAAAAGAAGCTTTGTTCATGGAATCTGCGCTTAGATTTAGGCACATATAGAGAGTGGGGAAGTTGTTGTAGTTAGTTGAGTGTTTTTGAGAAAGTTTGGCAAAATTAGTTTTATTCATATTTAAATTGGATTTTCATTTCTTTTATATGTGAGAATATGCGATTTACAAATTTCACACTAACAAATTTTTTCATTTACCAATTACTTTTAAATTTATATCGTGGTGTCTGCGTTAGCACCGAACACAACCGCAAACAGTAAATAATTCAATAGTTTATGGTTGAGGTCAGGAGGTTTTTAGGCAAATTTTCACGAGCAACACCGAGACACGGCTTCGCTAGTTCACATATAAACGCGCAATTACTTCCTGTTAATATGTTTTCAGTCGTTCATTTGTTCAATTAAATTTCGTACAAAGTATATTTTTCGTGAGAAAAATGCATAATTTATCGATGATCTCTATTTTTAGTTTTATATAAACAAACATGAAAAAATGCCGCTTTTGAGAGTTTGTTAAAATACTTTCATTTGCCTTTTTTGATCACTTCGATTTTGTTGTTTGTAAAAAAAATAGTTGAAGGAGTATTATTTTTTTTAAATAACTTAATCGAGAGTATCGGCTGTAAATGATACACCTCATCACTTTTCTATTTGGAGATTTTAATGAAACATAGCGAAACGGTTAAGTCTAATAAAACTACACACTCATGAAACATACAATTTACAGCTTAACTGGAAGGTGCTCAATAATATCAACTGACAACTTGAGTGTACCAAATTCGAATGACGTTGGTTCCATATAAACACATGTAATTATGATGTTGACAGCTTTCTTTCGTCTCTCCTTGAAATACTCGGTGCCTTTTTAGAAATAATTCTGACAAGAAATATATCAGGAAAACGATAGAATTGAAGAGCTAAATTAAAAGCTATTAAGATGGCGAGTTATTTTCTATTAGTAGTTCATCACTCGAGCAGTCCGTCGATTTTGACGATGACGCGGAGGCTGGTTAGTGTCCGTGTCGAAGGTGCGATGTGAGTCCGATCGGAGCTCTGAAACCCCGGCCGCAGATGTGACATCTGATGGCAGGAAATCCGAGTAGTGCCGCCCGTAGTCGCGCTCTTTTTGCTTCCCAAGCAGCAATGCTTTGCTCTCTAATGACATTGCCTGATACCACACTTCTCCAAACTATCCGATCTTCAGCTTTTCTTCTCCAGTAGTTGAGATGGTTTGTATTTTTCATATGTCTCTTGAACACGTCTTTATAGCGCAGTTTCGATGCGCCTAGAGATCGTGTACTTTCTTTGAGCTCACCAAAGAAAACTGCTTTTGGTAGTCTGTTGTCTGCGTGACATGTCCTGTCCATCTCAGTTGGTTTGTTACGATTATTTCTTCAGCATTGGGCATTTTAGCCTTTCCTAGTACTTCAAAATTCGATACATCGCCTTTCCCAGAGATACCCATTAGATAACGGAGGTGCCTTTGTTGTATCAGGTTTAATCTCTTGAAGTGGCATCTGTAGAGAGTTCAGGTTTCTAAGCTGTACAGGAGTGATGGTAGAACAAAAGCTCTGTACACTTTCATCTAGGTCTTTAATCTGATTCCTCTCTGATTTCACAGACGGTCTCTCAATTTTCCGAAGGCTGATGCAGCCACTTGGATCCGTTTTGACAGTTCTTAATCGATTTTTCCAGTGTTCATAATGGTACTGCCCAGGTAGGTGAACTGTTCAACTTCCGCCAATGGGATACCATTCAGGAGTACTTTTCTGGGGTTAATCTTTGTGTCATACCTGTCTTGAATACAAAAAAACCCCCCCAAAAAACAGGACACATGAGTTAGTGATCAAGGAACTATCTTTGCTGATGATTCAGCACTTGTGACCTACAGCCCCAAGCAATGCAAGATTAAGTAATAGCATTTGCCGAGGTATCCAAGAAATTTGGACTGACAATCAACATCAAGAAGACGGAAGTTTTGATTCAAGACACTCGTGACACAAAGATTAGTAGTCCATACGCCTACCTCAATGCATATATATAGTCTATATCTTCCTTTTTTCATTTGTTTTATTTCTTTGTATTTCTATTTTCATTATAATTTTTATGGAATTTGCTCTAAATGAGACGTGAAGCCACTTGCTGTGAGAAGCTAAAAGTGAACGAAGAGTGATTATCGCAAAGACAGGAGATTCCCATTTACTCTAGTCTTGAAAATAAAACAAGGCTTTTGTTAGGAGGAAAACATTCGACAGGAAGAGAGATCTACAAGCTTGAAGTTGTTTGACAGAAACTACTGGAATAGGTAGTTGCATTACAATGAGGTAGCGGAATATTTTTTGCTCTTATTTTTATCATTAAAGTTTAAATTCATTCTTTTCTTCTTTATTTTTCTTTTCCGTTTTTCTTTCTTCCTAACTTCATTGTAGATCGGTATCATTCTCTATCCATGTATTCTTCCATTTTTCTTTCTTTCTTTGTCTTTCAGGGGTTTTTTTTTCACACGTTTTTTTTTTTCAATTTATTTTAATCTTAAGCGTCTTTATTATATTTCTCTCAAACGCCCTGTCTATTTGTCTGTCTATCCGTTTCACTTTTTCTTGGCAACTAGTGGACTGATCTGGCTGGCATCTTCTATGAATCTTTGTTATGATAAGGTGCAGCGAACTAAGTATTATGCCATCCATTCGATGCACAGTAAGGAATTGATAAGGATTAGTACTTAATACAAAAATGAGCACAAATTTAATCACATTCCACCATCAATTTAGCATAAAGCACTTATCACAAATCAACGGGCTATAACCTTTGACCGTTTTTAACTGGCTATAAAGTCTCGTACGTTTTATATCTATCTTTCAGAACATTCACATTTGGCCTCTTTATCTATTTTCCTTTCTTTTAATCGTTTTTCTTTTCTTTTTTTTTTGCTTTTTTTGTCTTTCATTGTTCTTTTCTTTCTAATTTAGAAGAAAGATAACGTTTTCACCTTAAAGAAAAAACTACTACAGCTTTATTTTAAAACCTTTATTGAAATAATCAATTCAGTTAACTTGATTATGTAGTACAGCTGACATCTATTTAATGTATACGCCTTCAGCCTCAGTCACCGCTTCGATACGGGTCCAGAACTGAGAGCATGCCTTTTCCACAACTGCTGACGGGAGCTCGGCGAATACTCGGCGCATTGCAGCGATCAGGCAGGCTTTGCTGTTGTTGAAAATCTTGTTGATGATGTTCTTGTCGTATGATCAAGCCAAATAGTTCAGCGGCTTCAGATCTGGGGAGGAGGGGCTAGGGAGAAAAGGGTGCGAAGTCTTAGCACTCTTTGTAAAGCTAAGATTGGGTCTTTGGCCGAGTCTTACTGGCACACCTAGGGTTTGCCAGCGGCCACCTGATTGCACTAAGGGATCACTACACACCTCAGCACATCCAGGTACACGTTGGTGTTGATATTCAAGCCGATAGCTAAGATGTGAGATGGCATTATATGACCCTGGCTTGAAACCACACAAAAAAATGATAACCATGGTTGGAAACTTTGTTTTCATCGCTCTGAGAACATTCCTGTTATTTTAGCAATCCTACGATGCATTTTGAGCGTGCTGGCAATGGTCCTGTTGTCATAATTTGAATCGGTAGTGAACATGAGTTGTACAGCTGCGCATCTCCGATCTCAACCATGCTAGAAGACTTCTATCGCTCTTGGGATTTGTACACAATTGGACAACTAGTAGATGATCTGCAACAGAAAAGGAAAACCGGTTTTCATCAAAAGGAAATGAAATCATGTTGCCTTTTCTAGGGGGCTCTGTCGATGGGGCATTAGAATACGCCGACTGCCCCCCTGCAGAGGGTAGAAGTCCCTCAATGGTGGTCCTGGATATGGCCTTAAACTATATCCAGTGGTGAGGCCTCAGCTTGTGGGCTTTGGGGAGTGTGGAGCCACCCTTTAATTACCATTGCTCCCAGGTCCACTCTGACCCGGAGTGGTAGTACCTGTTAGGGTCCCAACTATGGGTTGAATAGAAACCGACGTGAAAACAACAAATATATTCTATTAAAAAAATATTTTCTTCAAAATCTTTGGATTCGGCATTAAATAACCCGAAAAGGGTTGATATGCCGTAAAACAACCAACCAACCAACCAACCTTTTCTAGGGCGTTTCCCTCTGTATCTAACACAAATACCTTCTCCCTCTACGTCTTCTTTTCTTTTTTACGTCTTTTTATTTTTCTTCTTCGCGGTCTTTTTCTCCTTACTTCCTTTATTTCCACATACAATTATAATTTATCGTATACGTATCTTAATGTCTTTTTTCTGTCAAGCTATTTTATTATAGACCTTTCGTTCTCATGACCGATGGAATGCTATATTTCTTTTTTATTTTAATAATTTTTTTGTCGTTGTCGGTTTATTTCTTCATACTTTCGTGCATTTATCTTTTTAATGAGTCGCCCCCTGATATTTTCCGTCTCCCCCACTAAAATATATAACTTG
This sequence comes from Euprymna scolopes, assembly GCF_053919585.1. NCBI lineage: Eukaryota > Metazoa > Mollusca > Cephalopoda > Sepiida > Sepiolidae > Euprymna > Euprymna scolopes. The sequence goes on from NC_136497.1 coordinate 73,284,277, forward strand.
AAAAAAAAACATTGTATCAATATTTGTCTAGTTCCCATGACAGACGATAGCGGGTGGTAAAGTTCACTCGGGACAGATGGGTAAAAAAAAGAAAAGGGGAAAAACTCCCATTTCTTCCTGAATCCAGACAAGCAAAATAGAAACAATAGTTTCTCACTCCCTCTCTTTTCCTTCTCTCTCTCTCTCTCTCTCTCTCTATATATATATATATATATATATATATATATATATATATATATATATATATATATATATATATATATATATCTTTACTTCCCCCTCTCTCTTTCTCAAACAGAGACAGACAAACATGGTGTTTGAAAGATCTTTGACATAACTCCAGCATTATATTCTATGTGTGTACAAAACCCCTTTTATGTTCTTTTAATGTAAATCGCTTCAGACAAGGCATAAAGCAAATTGATGTAAGGAGCTAATCTGACCCCCGCCCCCTACTGCAAAACACTCGTAACAAATACTCGTCTAATTGTGTGCAGGATTTGTGTACATATGTATTAGGGATGAGACGGTTCTAGTATTTTTACCGATTCCGATACATTACCGATTCCGTATTAAATTCCCGATTTCGATACAATTACCGATTCCGATTCCGATTCTTTCTAAATCTCTACATATTTAACTATAAAGTGTTATTTTTCAGGATTGCCGTAAAAACACATGTTAAATATTCAGATATTTTCTTAAACGTAAGGATACACTTGTGAAGGATGATATATCGATTTCAGTTTTACTAATAGGTTAAAACCAATAGATGATCACTATTTCAGTATTACTATCAGCGGTAGAATAGTTTTCTTTCAATAAAATCAAATAAAAAAGCCAATAAAAAGAATCGTTGTTGGCATCGGAAAATAGGCATAATTTTTTCCGATACCCCCAAAATTTCCGATTTTTTCGATTCTCGATTCCGATTCCGATTAATCGAATCAACACTAATATGCATACTTGTCTGAACTCATTTATTGTCCAGTGGGAAACAAATCGATAGGCGTGTTACATACAGGAGTTGTAAACGTCAGTAGATATATTTGAGCTTGTGTGTTTATATATAACTATATATATATATTTGTATATTGATCTTTAGTGGTTACGTCAACGTGCGTATAATATTTAAGGGGCTGTCTACAAGACGTATACAGATTGCAAAATATTTAAGGGGACACTACCCATTCGTCCCAGAGATTCCATTCAGCCGATTCTTGGTTCGTCTGTTTGGAGCATTGGACCTGGAATAAAGATCTTCAACTTATCCAAAGAAAAAGACCAACACAGAAATCATCGATAAAATAGTATTTTCACATCTTTATTACGTTAGTCCCTTTCTTCTCGAAGTTGCAAGCACCGTTCTTATTCACATTTCCAGTCTGTTGGATTCGGACCCCCCCCCGGTCATTCGAAGAAGCCTAACTTCTCATGTCAGCTCCCCAAACCCAACTCGTTAAACTTACTCAATTTCCACGTTTCATCGTAAGATCGACGCCATCTCACATGGCCTCAACGTCAGACTACGTCAGACTGCTAGAAGTCAGACGTATTTTACAATTATTGTTATTAATCGTAATCGCTCCAAACCCCATTTTGTTTGTACTATTTCTCTAAACATTATCTTTCTAGTTTATATTTATATAAACATTTATTTCAAACAACTAATTTATCCTAGGCTAGCAAGGTTATTTGATATCGTCCGGCATTGCTTATGCTGCATAGCTGTCAATATTTTCCTTACTCTCTATCATGGCCTAAAACTAAAAACAAATGCCATAATAAAAGTTCCTTTCCTAGAAACACATACCAACAGAGCTGCTTCTCGGATTACCCACTCAACGGGAATACTCCCGATAAACCCGACAAGCAGCTAAATCCCACCTCTTCACAGTAGAGATCCCTAGGTGTTAGAAAGCCTTCTACCCCAATAGTTTCTTCCCCAGAACTGCTAGAATTTGGAATTCCTTTCCGGGATTCTGCTTTCGCAACGGTACTGACATGCAGAAGTTCAAGTGAAATGTGAAAAGACATCTTGCTGCTCATCTCCCTTCATAATATCCCTGCGGCTTATGTCCCTGATAGTAGCCCCCTACTTAAAAATAGCACTGTGCCTTGTTTAAGGATGAAAATTGAATTATATACACACACACACACACACACACACACACACACACACACACACACACACATATATATATATATATATATATATATATATATATGATTGCAGTGATTAAATGAGTTTCAAAAATAACTTTTGGAAATGAAATGTTTGAGTTTCATATGAAGAATTTTTATTATTCTAAGCAAGACAAAGAATACTTAAAAAATGTAATCTCCTTAAGATCTTGTTAGAGTAGTATTTTAAAAAATATCTAGCTTCTTAATTAAGGAGTTTATAATTCGCCCCTATTTACTAACCACAATTGGAGTAAACATTCCCCATTGCAAGGTAATTTTTAGATCCGCATATGTAAATATGAGAGCACAACACTCAATGATGTAAATCAATTCTATAGCCTTAGTTACACAACCCTACTCTTCTCAGGGGGGAAGTTTCAATTTTTAGGTTTTAAATTTTAACTGCCTTTTGCTTGTTCATATATATATATATATATATATATATATATATATATATACATGTGTTTACCACACTTCTAACCCTTCATTATTACCTCCCCTCCTTACAGCTAACACCTCACCCTAGGATTAATAATATAGACTTCTAATGATAAGGCTTCCACCAGACTTTAAAATACTTTCGCTGGACCTATAAAGAAATTTATCCAGGAACATGCCCGACCCGGATATCTACTCAGCTATATATATATATATATATATATATATATATATATATATATATATATATATATATATATATATATATATATATATATATCAATATACAGCTCAGATCTTATTACCTCACTGCTTTAAAGAATGTTCACCGTGGATTTTATCAAGCAATTTGGATCTACAATTTTCATATCCTTTTCTTCAAATTTTCTTGCTATATGACTTCTGATTAATCATTTATTTTGACTTTGACTTTCCATGTCTCACTGACTTTTACAAATAGGGTACATACATTTATAAATATTTGCTAATATTTTCTTCTCTGATGAGATGGTAGACATCGAAACCCTATAGGTTAAGGAGATTAAATTTCTAAAGTATTCTTTGTCTTGCTTAGAATAATAAAAATTCTTTGATATGAAACTCAAACATTTCATTTCCAAAAGTTTTTTTTTAATTCATTGACTCACTACAATCAATTTATTTGCTCTACCTTGTATATCGAGCAATTCTTATTTAGATGGGATAATACTTATAGAATATTACGACCAGTAATATTTTGTAAATCTTATAATCACAGGTTTCCATACCAACTGATTGTTAAATAAAACTATTCTGAAGAATATATGTATAAATAAGATGGTGGAAGTACGGAAGCATGGCTGTGGAAATCTTTTTAGCCGAATACGATGTTCATCATGTTAAAAATATACCATTTGTTGTAAAAATCTAATGGATAAACATCTGAAGAAGTTGGTGGGGACAGGATATTTTTACGGAAACATAAATCGTAAAATTGCCAACTCATTAATGAAACAGCTGTAATGGAAAAATCCAGGAAATAAACAAAGGTTATAAAAAGAAAACGCCAGTCTTTGAATTTTCAACAAAACTTTGCACTATACATGCTCTGTCCCTATTAAATAGACACATTGAGCCTTACTCAAAATTAACGGTGAATAGTTTTAAAATAACATTCTAGACCCGTTAAACGAAAACGGTATACATTGAAAGTAACGACATTTCAAAAACAAACTTTAAAAAAATTAAAATAAATAAATAAATATATATATATATATATATATATATATATATATATATATATATATATATATATCATGGTCGTTTTCAAATCTAATGTAATAAGTTCCTATTTTATAAAAAAAAACAAATACTACCCAAATTCCACCATTACCGATTGTCACATTCTTGTGTCAGTCTACATGACACCCATTAACTTTTATCCTCGAGAAACTTTATATAGTCATCCACAGACAGATTATTTTGCTGTATCACAGCTGTTCAGTGCGGCTAGACTAGCAACTACCTCAAGCCAAGATTGAAACTCGACGGCTTAGGCGACAGTCGACGTTTCTAATAGTTATGCAATTTGGGTACGCTAAGATGGGTTTGAAAAACTACAATAATCAAACATTGTATATATATATATATATATATATATATATATATATATATATATACAGTAAAACTCCTTTAATTTGAACTTTCTCTAAAGTTGGACTTCCTCTCATTTGGACTTCTTCTAAACCTGAACTTTCTCTAAACTTGAACTGTCTCATCATTGAAATTGTATTAGCATATTTGATGCGGAGTTGTAGTAAATCTATTTACATGGTTTAGTCAGATATTGCGCATGTTAATATTGGTACTATGTACTTAATGTAGATTAGCTATTGATAATTAATTTACACTAACTGTAATTTTTTTTCAGGTTGCTATATTTAAAATAGTGTAAAACAACCCATCAAAATGGCTTGCAACTGGTCTAGAAAAAATTCTTGAAACCAAACGGTTACCGACCAACCACGCTGTTCTTAAATCACTTAATGCAAATGATGTTGAAATGTGGGTGCAACAAGATGAGGAAACTACTGATCAATATCCTGAAAGCAGTATTAGTGATGAAAATAGCGACAGCTCCCATTCTCTTGACCCTAATGTAAATAACCAAGAACACTCTGATGAAGCAATATCATGGGATGATGCAGAAATGTCTATGAAGACGGTTATAAAATTTCTAGAAAAAAGTCCTTACTTTAGTGAAAACTATGTTTTGCAAGCAATGTCACTCCGAAGAGATATAATCATAAAGAAGCTACAGAACCAAGAAATTGTAGATTTTCGTGATCACTTACGAAGACCCGAGAGGTCAATTGATGAAAATAGAAACTGCAATGAGACTCATTCAATGAATAAATTAAAAACAAATCTGTACTTTACATAAATGTATGATTTCTGTAGATGATACCTTAGGTAATAAATACCTAATAAGTAAGAGTAGATTTAATTTATTTTCAATGTTTTTGTTCCTGGTAATAATATTTAACAATATATCGTAAACTCAACTTAATATATACTTGAAGTATCATATAGCAATGAAATTCATTTACTATTTCTTCTAAATAACAAATGATAAAATGCTATTGTTTATATACTTTTGTAAATACACTTTTGTTAATATACTTTTGTAAATATACTTTTGTTTATATACTTTTGTAAATATGCTTTTGTAAATATGCTTTTGTAAATATACTTTTGTAAATACACTTTTGTAAATATACTTTTGTAAATATGCTTTTGTAAATATACTTTTGTAAATACACTTTTGTAAATATACTTTTGTTAATATACTTTTGTAAATATACTTTTGTAAATATACTTTTGTAAATATACTTTTGTAAATACACTTTTGTAAATATACTTTTGTAAATATACTTTTGTAAATATGCTTTTGTAAATATACTTTTCTTAATATACTTTTGTTTATATTCTCTTGTTAATATACTTTTGTAAATATGCTTTTGTAAATATGCTTTTGTAAATATGTTTTTGTAAATACACTTTTGCTTATATACTTTTGTAAATATATTTTTGTTAATATACTTTTGTTTATATACTTTTGTAAATGCACTTTTGTTAATATACTTTTGTAAATATACTTTTGTAAATATACTTTTGTAAATACACTTTTGTAAATATACTTTTGTTTATATACTTTTGTAAATATACTTTTGTTTATATACTTTTGTAAATATACTTTTGTAAATATGCTTTTGTAAATATGCTTTTGTAAATATGCTTTTTTAAATATGCTTTTGTAAATATACTTTTGTAAATATGCTTTTGTAAATATGCTTTTGTAAATATGCTTTTGAAAATATGTTTTTGTAAATATGCTTTTGTAAATATGCTTTTGTAAATATGCTTTTGTAAATATACTTTTGTAAATATACTTTTGTAAATATGCTTTTGTAAATACACTTTTGTAAATATACTTTTGTTTATATACTTTTGTAAATACACTTTCGTAAATATACTTTTGTAAATATACTTTTGTTAATATGCTTTTGTAAATATACTTTTGTAAATATGCTTCCATAAATATACTTTCGTTAATATACTTTTGTAAATACACTTTTGTAAATATACTTTTGTAAATATGCTTTTGTAAATATACTTTTGTAAATATGTTTTTGTAAATATACTTTTGTAAATATACTTTTGTAAATATGCTTTTGTAAATATACTTTTGTAAATATGCTTTTGTAAATATGCTTTTGTAAATATGCTTTTGTAAATATACTTTTGTAAATATACTTTTGTAAATATGCTTTTGTAAATACACTTTTGTAAATACACTTTTGTAAATATACTTTTGTTAATATTCTTTTGTAAATACACTTTTGTAAATATACTTTCATAAATATACTTTCGTTTATATACTTTTGTAAATACACTTTTGTAAATATACTTTTTTAAATACACTTTTGTAAATAATGAAAACCTTTAATAAAGTAATCTTCTCCCCAAATGTCTGAATTTGGTATCAAATAAGTTTAAAAAAAAGGATTGATATGATGTAAAAAATCAAGTAACACTCGATTTAATAAATCGTAGTCGTATCTATTAAAATAAGAACATGATTTGTTTCATTTGTAAGTCATTTTTTATAGACATAGAAAAAAGATTATCTTTTTATATTAGGAAAATCCAATCTATATATCTATAAAAGTGATATTGTCTGTGTGTGTGTGTGTGTGGCTGTGTGTGTACATTTCCTTACCAAACTACTCTGCCAATTTTCAGTCTACAGGCTCGACATTTGACATAGGGAGTATTGAGATTTGAGAAAATCTTTATTATCTGTTCTCGGCCAGAAATTTGGCATTCCGAAGGTCAAATTTCAATGATTTGACCTTTGAAAACGCTACCAAACTTCTCCGCCAATTTTGGGTTTAAACACTTGAAACTTTACATGTAGGTAATTTGATTTGACTCCAAAAAAATAAATGTTAAGGGGTCAAATTGGGGTTAAATTTTTTAAAAAATTACCTCTGCGGTCTCTACACAATTTCCCAGCCAATGTTTGGTCTAAACATTTTAAATTTTGCATGAAGTGTATTCAGACATAGAGCAAGCTTTTTAATCAGTTTTTGGTCGAAAATTTGGCTGCCAAAGAGTCAAAGTTCAAAAGATTTGACCTTTGCGGTCTCTAGCAAACTATTCAGCCAATTTTTGGTCTAAACATTTGAACTTTTACATAAAGGGAATTCAGACATGCGGCAAGTGTTTTTAATCAGTTTTCGGGCGAAAATTTGGCTGCCAAAAGGTCAAAGTTGCATGATGTGACCATTGCAGACTCTACTGAACTCCTCCGTCAATTTTGAGTCTAAATACTATTATTTTTAAAGCCTACAGTAAAAACATTTTGTTTAACTATTTTCATGCTTTGGAATTTTAGATGTGGGTTACCTGGACATGATTTAAACGTTTATATATATATATATATATATATATATATATATATATATATATATATATATATATATATATACCTATGCACATAAAGTTATGAACAGTATATAGAGCACGGGCAAAGTCGGACTAAACTGCTATTACACCCAATGAATGTACTCTAGATTGCGACAAAAGTAAAAATTACCTCAGTCTAGAAGATTTTCTTCCTCACTGAATGAGGACAGAAAAAATTAAGTGTATTATCAAAACATATACTACACTTTGAGTCATACATTTTCTTTCGCAAAACAAAATCTTTAACAAAACAAAATTAGGCACTACGCTTATTAAAAAAAAGTAGAGAAGTGTCTATGGCAATCCTTGGCACCGTACCTTTGATTTGTCTAAGCTATTCCTAGCTTGAGTTCTCAGTCACCATAATACCGCATTCACATCAGGGGTCGTCCCACATAAGTTTCACAAATCAATTCATTTCTTTTAACTATAATATATTTATAATATCTTTAAAAAAAATAAAAATATATAATAAGCGTTTACGACACTTGAATCATAGTTTGTTAATCGTTAGATATTTTCACTGCCCTATGAGGGTGAAAGGAGGTGTTGGGCATCGTTCGAGAAACCAATATCAAACATGATAATCTAGCAGTAAGAAAAAAACTGCAGGGTAAGGATCAGGTTTATGGTTAGGGTTAGAAAATGAGCGTTGTTTCCCATTTTGCATGTGATGTACCTAATACCTTCTTAAACTCGCCCCCCTCTAACCCGTTGGAGACGAAAAGCGAAATGAGGCATTTAAAAAAAAAAGAATAAGAGGAGGGGAGGGGTGTCTGGACAAACACATTAACCGATTTCAAACATCTGAAGAGAAACGACTAATGAGAAGAAAATTATTCAAATGAAGAAACGATCAAAGAGAATGGTTGTTTGTGTAGAACGGTATCCAGATACTTAGAATGTAAAATGAAATCGTACAGAGCATTCGTACACGTACAGTAGTGTGTTGAGATCTGATGATGACTCGCTGATGCCCGGAACCAACCTCTTGAATGTATGCCGCAAAAGCTAAAATTTAAGTCCAAGTACTGAGATATATTATGGGAAAGGGGAATTATTTGAATATTATAGGATCCCCCCTCTCAATTTAATTTTTGTGTGACCTGTAGACGGTCTAATCTCCGAGATTCCTGTCGAATGCAGTTGATTTATTCGCTAAATTCAAAGGGCATGCATATCTTAGATAATATTTTACTTAATATAATGCAGCAATAAAAACTGATCGTCGTTTGTATTACGACCTCCACATCGAATATTCCTTAATTTGCTCCTTATATAATCATTCATAAGGTTGAAATCAAGCGAGTCGTAATGTCAGATATTGGGACAGATAAAATATTGGAAGTTCCCAAACAGTCACTTCTGAGTTCTCCCAAAGGTGTGAAATATTATTGCAGTCATATGTATGGCTTTCACAAAGTCACTATCGTCTGCCAGAATTTAACAACAATGGGAAGCAATTCAATATAGCCATCCACATTGAGTTTGAATCGAAAATGTGGCATCATGTGACGTGGCTTTTTTGCTGGAAACACGTCCAATGACCATGACAGTTTGAGAGAACTTGGTCTTCCTGGCGCACGGGACTTCATGACAGGAACTACACGTTAGTGACCTGTTGTTCATTGCGTAATACAACTGATCTTGAGATGAACCAGATTGTCTTTGGCCTAATTGAATACTTAGCTTACTTTAGGAGTTCTTTAGTTATTATAAGGTAGTCCCATTAGGCCTTGCTGGTTAGTAGTAACGAGTTTCGAATTTTGTTTATGGAGTACCAAATATCCTCAATCAGCCCTTTCGTCGCAGCCGCTACTCCAACACCGATCTCACCCACCAATGTCCATATTATCCTGCCAGGACTTGTCCCTTTGTCATAGCATTTTTGGGAGTTTCGTCGTGCAGACAAAAGACGTCTGCCATGATCCTTACTGCTAGGCACTGATTCATAAAAAAGAAAAGGTAATTTACTAAAATGTTTTATAATGTGATTGCTTCTTTGATATCATAAATAGATAAAGCAATGCAAAAAATACGGTTACTAATAAAATAAGCTGATTTTTATTTTTAGCTGATCATTAATATATGTGTCTACTTTAGCAGTTGTCCTCGCGGGGACGTTACAGTTTAAATAATTGAAGATGAAGTACATTTTAAAGAAAAATAGCATATTACAACAAAAACACATAAAAATTGATTAGGCAAAATAAGATTTGTAAGCTTAAAAGCTATGTAAGTTTAAGTTCTACAAGGAAGTTGATTTTATTATATATATATATATATATATATATACATATATATATATATATATGTATATATATATATATATATATATATATATATATATATATATAAAATTTGGACGTGGTTATTCTTTCTAACTTTATGATTTGACTAGCCGCTCTGATGAGTCGTAGACGACGAAACACGTGTCAGTGGATAATTACATTTTAAACATAATATATATATATATATATATATATATATATATATATATATATATATATATATATTAGAATCAGGTTAGAAAGAACGACTACGTCCAAATTTTTAGTTTTTAATTAAACAGATTTTAATGCATTTAAAGTTGAAATTTTAGGCTTTTAACTCACCAGGAAGGTTTTAAAAACAATACATTTTTTCTTACTTGCCATGGTGTTGTTTTGCACAGTTTATTTGTCGAAGATGGTGCCCGTTCATGCGTAAACGTGTAGCAATTAGAAATAATCCATTTTTTGAAACACGGAGAAAATGAAATTCAAGACAAATATTCATATATTTAAAGTTTCAATTTTCGACTTATAACAAAGCCCTCACCAGGAATTTCTTTAAAAACAATACATTGTTTCTTTTGTTTTTCTTTTCATGATGTAGTTCATTTTCTGCGTGCTTTTAAAAACTGGATTACTTCTAATTAATATATATATATACATATATATATACATATATATATATATTTATTTATGTATGTATGTATATATATATATATATATATATATATATATATATATATATATATATATATATATATACTAATAGTTCAGCCCGGCTTTTCTCGGGCCTTATGTACTGTTCATAACTTTACGTGCATGTATATATATATATATATATATATATATATATATATATATATATATATATATATACCAGTGGTGAAAAAACCGGACTAGAGTGCTCAATGTGTAGTCAGAGCAGTATATAGGAAATTTATTACTGTGAGTCCAGAATGAGTTTACAAATTGTTTCAGCTAGAGGAAAATCCTCAAAGAGAGGAAAAAATCCAACTAGCATCGTCAGAATTCATAGATGGACTAAGTTATAAAGTCAAATAAGAATGGATAAATCATAGATAAAGGGGAGTTAGAAAAGAAGGGAGGAGTGGTGGGGAGAGGACGTTGGAGTTTAAAGTAGTAGGAGTATATTAAAAAAGGAGAGGGGTTTATAATTAAATATTAATTATGTGTAAATTCTTATATACGTTTTTTTTTTTTTTAAACGGTTTAAACTTAAAAGACGCTACTTTTGTTGATAACGGCATAAGTAACAGTTAATTTAAAGGATCACCATGGCAACAGGTTGGAGAGTTAAAGTTAGTGAAGGAACGGGTTGAAAATGGGGTTTAAAGTAATTTAGCGGGGCGGGGAGAGATTGAAAGATATTTATTGTTTATAAAACGGAAAGAAAAGAAAAGGAAAAATAAGTTAATGAATTATACTTCACAGGTTTATTTTGATAGTGTAATGATATATATATAATTAACTATAATATATATATAAATAAATTAGCCGGGCAGGTAGAAATTATACGTTACAGGTTTATTTTAATGAAATAAAATAAAATAGGTGAAAGCTTAAGTAAGTAACTTAAATAATAGGAAACCCCCCCCCCAAAAAAACAATATTTTTAATAAGTAACACACAAATACAAGCACACGCATAAATGTGTACAGCAAATACACATACGTAAATGGGGGAAAAGCACATGCGTGATTACACATACATATATATATATATATACATATACACATATATATATATATAAAAAACATACATACACAAACACATATATATATATGCACACATACACAGATACGTAAAAATACACGCATATATACATATATAAACATATATGTAAATACACATACATCCAGATGCACACACTTACACATACATATACATATATATACATATACATACATATATATATATATAAATATAAATTAGCTGGGAGGGGGGGAATTGAAAAATATTTTATAAATAATTTTTAAATTTTCGGGCGTTGTAGTTGAAGGAAAGAGAGAAGGAAAAATATAAATTAATGAATTATAAGTTACAAGTTTATTTTACTAATATAGGAATAGGTAAGAATATCAGTAATTTAATCAAATAATAATAAATTCATAAAATTATTAGGGACATATTTATAATAAGTGAATAAAACACATACACACAGAGAAACACACACACACACACAAATACACATGTAGAAGATACGCACACAAATACAAAAACATATATATATAAACACATACATATACACACATGTAGAAGATACGCACACAAATACAAATAACTATATATATACATACATATACATATATATATACACATATAAATACATACATACACACACATATACATACATATACACACACATACACACACATACATATATATATATATATATATATATATATATATGTATATATATATATATATATATATATATATATATATATATAAATTAGCTGGGCAGGGAGAGCTTGAAAAAATTAATTTTTTGTTTTTAATTTATTATTTATAATTTTTTGAATTGTCGGGCGTAAAGTTGAAAGAAAGAAAGGGGAAATAGAAGGGTAAATAGGTGAATTATACGTTATAGGTTTATTTAATAAAGTAAAAAAGTAAGGATATCAGTAAGTTAATTAAATAATAAAAATTAATATAATTATTAATAAAATGTTAATATAAGTAGATAACAAAAACACATAAATACATACAAATGAGTACACATGTAAAAAATGTACACACATCAATGGGGAGGAGCATGTGCTTGAGTATATGTACAAACACAAATACGAAATATATGTAAGCAAGCTTCGTGTTAAAAAATATGATAATTATTATTGAAAGAATTAGTAAGAGGTAAATATAAGAGAAAAGTGTATTATATATGTTATATGTAGATGGTAAATTAAATACTTAATTAAAATAGAAGGTAAGTAAATGATTAGTTGTTAACAAGTAGATAATAGACCGAGAGGCAAGTCAAAGGATACCAATTGTGATAAGTACGTAATTGAAATATTAGAAATCGAGACCTAACCATGGAAATAGCCAATAAGAAACTATGGGGCGAGAACCTTTAAATAATGACATAAGGAGTGATTAAGGCAAAGGGGGGGTACAAAAATGAGTTAGGTAAAGAGAAATGTAGCTAAAAATGGTGGGATAAATAGGTGGGGGTTCTGTGGAGGGGTTCTTTTAGAATGAATGGGGGACTATATAGTTTAGGTTGTAAATAGGGTGTGTGTAATTCGTTAGTGTTAGATTTTAGGGGTGGGTTATAGTTATTATTAGAAGGGTGAGAAGTTGCTTAAGAGGTGGGATTTATAATGTTTACAATTAAGTGAGGTTTCAGTTTTTTATTTAGAAGTTTATCTCTATCTCTAAAATTAGTAATCAGTATTTTTTCAGTTAAGCATAAATAACATGGGGAGTTTAGTGATTTACAGGTACTAGCTCTATTAAGAATTTCCCAGCTAATAATTGGGGTGAGGTTGTTTCGGGTAAGTAGTAGATAGTGGTTAGTTAATGAAGTACTATTGGGGTGGTTGGGGTTATTTAGGGAGCATTTATGCACTCTAAATCTGTCTTTGAACGTGGTGCTTGAGAGGCCAATGTAAAATCTTTTGTTTTGTGGGTCTTCAGCAGGGGCAATAGTTGCTTTGTAAACCACATTTGTTGAGAGACAATTTTGCTGGAGCGGGCATTGGGGTTTGTTAAGGCAGTTACAGTTATTTTGACCATTGTTATTATAGTTTTTATTGTTGTGTTTTTTAATTTCATTTTCTAGATTATTTGTGCAACTGTAGCTAAGCTTAATAGTGTTTTTATTAAAAACATTTATGTAGAATATTGCTAGGGGGGAAGTGGTGATTAAGAAGCATGAAGAATTTTTTTACCTAATTTAGTTTTTATCATATTATTATAGGGAGGGTTAAACCAGAGGACTTTGCGGGATCTGTTATTCCTATTTGTATTGTTGGATTTATTAGGGTCCAAGTATGTAATATTAGGGTTGGAATATCCAGATTCCTTTAAAGCATTTTCAAAGAAGGGTTTGTGTAGGTTAAAAATGCTGGAGTTAGATGAGTTTGTGCTAAGCCTTTTTTCTATTGATTTAGGGATATGTTTAATAATGTGTTTAGGGTGGTTGGACAAAGGGTGTATATATAGGGGGTATGTATTATTTTTAGTGTATGGTTCATAAATATTATTAGGGAGGTTAAAAGTAACATCTAGAAAATTTACTGTTTTTAAGTTGGAAGTTACTTCAATCTTTAGATCCATATTCTTCAGTTCCCTGATGATGTTCTTTTTAATGCCTTCGCACTTTGGGCCGCTTGCGTTTTCAACAATAATAAGGCCATCATCTCTGTAAAGTCCCACGTTGTTGTTGGGGATACATTTTGTGAGATTATATAGGATGAAAAGGCCTACTAAGTCAGTAGCCTCAGCTGCATCAAAAGCACCTATCGCAAGGTCGAAGGAGGTAGGTTGGTCTTTTTTAGTCCATTGAGAGTCCTGGCTTAGTAGGACAGTTTTACGGCATTTCAGAATGATGTCAGTTTCAGATGGTTGAACATCGGAGAAGGTAGAAGCAAAATCCAAGACAGTGTCAAAAAGGTATTTAGAAATAGAAGGGTAGTAATTAACTATGTCAAATTGGATAAATGCAGCCTTGTTCTTGTTAGGTATTCTTTTGAACCAATTAATGGTGTCTTCGGTGTAAATCCACTGGGTTAGGTTGAATTTATTTTTGATTTGTTAATTGATTCTTTCAAGAATTCTTTTGCTGATTCTGCCAATTTCGGGTCTGATTTTTTGTATGTTGTATCCTAATATGAACAATCGAAGAACTCATTAGAAAAATGCGCTGGAAGGCCTACTTCTTCCTTAAAGAAAAAGATCCTGCTAATCCAACCAACCACTACGGATTTACCAACAAAAACACAGCTCCATACATAGAACAATTGGCCGCTTTTGAAACGGATCTAACAGATATTATTAACAACATCTCTTTCTGTAAACAAAAAAATCCTTTCCAACTCCACATGGACAAAATAATTAAAGATATAGATAAATCTAAGCAAATATACCTCAAGGCTGATAAATCACAAAATTTCTACAAAGTCTCCAAACAAAAATACTTAAAACTTCTAAATGATAATCTCACCTCAACATACAAAAAATCAAATATTGACTTAATCAAAGACATTAATATAGATAGTAAAATAATCACAGATACTTTAAACCTAAAAACCTAAAAATGCATACCTCCTCATAAAAGACCTTAAAGAACACTTCCGTACCAGACCACAAACCAGGCTTATCAACCCCACCAGACCCGAAATTGGCAGAATCAGCAAAAGAATTCTTGAAAGAATCAATAAACAAATCAAAAATAAATTCAACCCAACCCAGTGGATTAACACCGAAGACACCATTAATTGGTTCAAAAGAATACCTAACAAGAACAAGGCTGCATTTATCCAATTTGACATAGTTAATTACTACCCTTCTATTTCTAAATACCTTTTTGACACTGTCTTGGATTTTGCTTCTACCTTCTCCGATGTTCAACCATCTGAAACTGACATCATTCTGAAATGCCGTAAAACTGTCCTACTAAGCCAGGACTCTCAATGGACTAAAAAAGACCAACCTACCTCCTTCGACCTTGCGATGGGTGCTTTTGATGCAGCTGAGGCTACTGACTTAGTAGGCCTTTTCATCCTATATAATCTCACAAAATTTATCCCCAACAACAACGTGGGACTTTACAGAGATGATGGCCTTATCATTGTGGAAAACGCAAGCGGCCCAAAGTGCGAAGGCATTAAAAAGAACATCATCAGGGAACTGAAGAATATGGATCTAAAGATTGAAGTAACTTCCAACTTAAAAACAGTAAATTTTCTAGATGTTACTTTTAACCTCCCTAATAATACTTATGAACCATACACTAAAAATAATACATACCCCCTATATATACACCCTTTGTCCAACCACCCTAAACACATTATTAAACATATCCCTAAATCAATAGAAAAAAGGCTTAGCACAAACTCATCTAACTCCAGCATTTTTAACCTACACAAACCCTTCTTTGAAAATGCTTTAAAGGAATCTGGATATTCCAACCCTAATATTACATACTTGGACCCTAATAAATCCAACAATACAAATAGGAATAACAGATCCCGCAAAGTCCTCTGGTTTAACCCTCCCTATAATAATATGATAAAAACTAAATTAGATAAAAAATTCTTCATGCTTCTTAATCACCACTTCCCCCTTAGCAATATTCTATATAAAATTTTTATTAAAAACACTATTAAGCTTAGCTACAGTTGCACAAATAATCTAGAAAATGAAATTAAAAAACACAACAATAAAAACTATAATAACAATGGTCAAAATAACTGTAACTGCCTTAACAAACCCCAATGCCCGCTCCAGCAAAATTGTCTCTCAACAAATGTGGTTTACAAAGCAACTATTGCCCCTGCTGAAGACCCACAAAACAAAAGATTTTACATTGGCCTCTCAAGCACCAAGTGCAAAGACAGATTTAGAGTGCATAAATGCTCCCTAAATAACCCCAACCACCCCAATAGTACTTCATTAACTAACCACTATCTACTACTTACCCGAAACAACCTCACCCCAATTATTAGCTGGGAAATTCTTAATAGAGCTAGTACCTGTAAATCACTAAACTCCCCATGTTATTTATGCTTAACTGAAAAAATACTGATTACTAATTTTAGAGATAGAGATAAACTTCTAAATAAAAAACTGAAACCTCACTTAATTGTAAACATTATAAATCCCACCTCTTAAGCAACTTCTCACCCTTCTAATAATAACTATAACCCACCCCTAAAATCTAACACTAACGAATTACACACACCCTATTTACAACCTAAACTATATAGTCCCCCATTCATTCTAAAAGAACCCCTCCACAGAACCCCCACCTATTTATCCCACCATTTTTAGCTACATCTCTCTTTACCTAACTCATTTTTGTACCCCCCCTTTGCCTTAATCACTCCTTATGTCATTATTTAAAGGTTCTCGCCCCATAGTTTCTTATTGGCTATTTCCATGGTTAGGTCTCGATTTCTAATATTTCAATTACGTACTTATCACAATTGGTATCCTTTGACTTGCCTCTCGGTCTATTATCTACTTGTTAACAACTAATCATTTACTTACCTTCTATTTTAATTAAGTATTTAATTTACCATCTACATATAACATATATAATACACTTTTCTCTTATATTTACCTCTTACTAATTCTTTCAATAATAATTATCATATTTTTTAACACGAAGCTTACTTACATATATTTCGTATTTGTGTTTGTACATATACTCAAGCACATGCTCCTCCCCATTGATGTGTGTACATTTTTTACATGTGTACTCATTTGTATGTATTTATGTGTTTTTGTTATCTACTTATATTAACATTTTATTAATAATTATATTAATTTTTATTATTTAATTAACTTACTGATATCCTTACATTTTACTTTATTAAATAAACCTATTTACCCTTCTATTTCCCCTTTCTTTCTTTCAACTTAACGCCCGACAATTCAAAAAATTATAAATAATAAATTAAAAACAAAAAATTAATTTTTTCAATCTCTCCCTGCCCAGCTAATTTATATATATATATATATATATATATATATATGTATTTGTGTGTATGTGTGTGTATATGTATGTATATGTGTGTGTATGTATGTATTTATATGTGTATATATATATGTATATGCATGTATATATATAATTATTTGTATTTGTGTGCGTATCTTCTACATGTGTATATATGTATGTGTTTATATATATATGTTTTTGTATTTGTGTGCGTATCTTCTACATGTGTATTTGTGTGTGTGTGTTTCTCTGTGTGCATGTGTTTTATTCACTTATTATAAATATGTCCCTAATAATTTTATGAATTTATTATTATTTGATTAAATTACTGATATTCTTACCTATTCCTATATTAGTAAAATAAACTTGTAACTTATAATTCATTAATTTATATTTTTTCCTTCTCTCTTTCCTTCAACTACAACGCCCGAAAATTTAAAAATTATTTATAAAATATTTTTCAATTTCCCCCCCCTCCCAGCTAATTTATATTTATATATATATATATATGTATGTATATGTATATATATGTATATGTATGTGTGAGTGTGTGCATCTGGATGTATGTGTATTTACATATATGTTTATATATGTATATATGCGTGTATTTTTACGTATCTGTGTATGTGTGCATATATATATATGTGTTTGTGTATGTATGTTTTTATATATATATATATGTGTATATGTATATATATATATATATATGTGTATATATATATATATTTATATATATATATGTATGTGTAATCACGCATGTGCTTTTCCCCCATTTACGTATGTGTATTTGCTGTACACATTTATGCGTGTGCTTGTATTTGTGTGTTTCTTATTAAAAATGTTGTTTTTTTTTGTTTTTTTTGGGGGGGGGGTTCTATTATTTAAGTTACTTACTTAAGCTTTCACCTATTTTATTTTATTTCATTAAAATAAACCTGTAACGTATAATTTCTACCTGCCTGGCTAATTTATTTATATATATATTATAGTTAATTATATATATATCATTACACTATCAAAATAAACCTGTGAAGTATAATTCATTAACTTATTTTTCCTTTTCTTTTTCTTTCCATTTTATAAACAATAAATATCTTTCAATCTCTCCCCGCCCCGCTAAATTACTTTAAACCCCATTTTCAACCCGTTCCTTCACTAACTTTAACTCTCCAACCTGTTGCCATGGTGATCCTTTAAATTAACTGTTACTTATGCCGTTATCAACAAAAGGAGCGTCTTTTAAGTTTAAACCGTTAAAAAAAAAACAAAAAAAAACGTATATAAGATTTTACACATAATTAATATTTAATTATAAACCCCTCTCTTTTTTTTAATACACTCCTACTACTTTAAACTCCAACGTCCTCTCCCCACCACTCCTCCCTTCTTTTCTAACTCCCCTTTATCTATGATTTATCCATTCTTATTTGACTTTATAACTTAGTCCATCTATGAATTCTGACGATGCTAGTTGGATTTTTTTCCTCTCTTTGAGGATTTTCCTCTAGCTGAAACAATTTGTAAACTCATTCTGGACTCACAGTAATAAATTTCATATATATATTAAAAAGTTTGACATGCCCACATAACCTATATCTAAAATTTCAATTTTTAGACCAAAATATTAAACCAAAAACCGATTTAAAAGGTTGCCCTATGTGTGTATACACTTTATGTAAAATTTCAGATGTTTAGACCACAAATTGACTGGAGTGGTTAAATTTTTTTTTTAATTTGACCCCGATTTTGACCCCTTAACATAAATTCTCTTGGGCTTAAATCGAGCTAAAACGTTTGATCCATGTCCAAACTACCTACATCATTCAAGATGTTCAAGTAACCAACATCTAAAATTTCAAGTCACTTGAAATTTTAAACACTTGACAAGTGTTTAGGGCCAAATTTGGCGGAAGAGTTTGGTAGGGTTTTCAAAGGTCAATTCGTTAAACTTTGACCCCTAGACAGCCAAATTTCTGTCCGAAAGCCGATAAAAAATATTTCCCAAAATTCAATACCCTTTATCTCAAATCTCGAGTCTGTAGACTGAAAATTAACAGAATAATTTTGTATGAATATGTACACACACAGACAGACACAGACACACAGCCAATTTCACTTATATATACATACTAGCAGTTCAGCCCGGCTTCGCTCGTACTGTTCTATACTTTATGTGCATATTCAAAATTTGACTCATATTAAGGTAACTTACATCTAAAATTTCAAGTGTTTAGACCCAAAGCTGGCGGAGGAGTTTGGAAGCGTCTGCAAACACCAACTCGTTCAACTTTAACCTATTGGCAGCCGTATTTTCGCCTAAAAACTGATTAAAAAGCTTACTGCGTGTCTGAATACCTTTTACGTAAAAGTTCAAATGTTTAGACCCAGAATTGGCTTAATAGAGAAATACACAAAAATTACTGCAGAAATTATATCCATATTTGGTTTTATTTTTATTTTTGGAGTAAATGGGCTAAATTGTTTCAATAATGTTGTAATAGTATTCATGATGCGGACGGAGCAGTTTGGCCCACAACCGCGAGCAAAACTGAAACGGTTAAAATTTTGATAGTCAAGAGTTTTAATCATACAAAAACATGTGGAAAAGAAAAGAAACAATGGCGAGATGGAAGCCCTATTAAATAAATTGTCTTTTTGCAAGAAATTGAATTTTCACTTCTATCATTTTATTCAAAAGCATTTCTAAAGAGATTAGTCATTCTGCTGTATTAATTACCATCATTATATATAGCTTTATCTATATAAATATATATATATATTTATCTATCTATCAATATATATATATATATATATATATATATATATATATATATATATATATAAAGAGAGAGAGAGAGAGAGAGAGAGAGAGTGACAGGTACTTGGAAGTTTTTAACCTTTAAAATTTTATAAAAAAACTTATTTAATTTTGAGATTTTTTATCATTCGTTAGAAAACTATTTAGTAAGCCATTTAATCACCTGCAATCTATGCATCAACTTGCTCTCTCCAATTCACTAGAGTACTAATATTAATTTAAGGGATCATCAGTTGTTTACCATGTAACTGTTTCGGGGATTTAATATATATATATATATATATATATATATATATATATATATATGTGTGTGTGTGTGTGTGTGTGTTTCTATGTGTGTGTGTTTATATCTGCCCATCTTCCTATCTATTTAAATACTGACGAACCTTTTATATATCTTAGCAAGTCTTCTAATTTCTTACCCATATGCACACACACACACACACACACACACAGATATATATATATATATATATATATATATATATATATATATATATATATATATATATATATACTTCCCACCTTTCTGCCATTTAGAGGTTTCAAAATTTATAGGATCGTATCCATAAACTATATCTCCTATATTTTCTATGTCACATATATTTCCTTTATGTTATTTTTCTATTTCCTATTTATTGCTACAATTATTCTCCCCTCCCGCCTCTCTCTCTCGTTCTCTTTCTCTCTCTCTCTCTCTCTCTCTCTCTCTCTCTCTCTCTCTCTCACACACACACACACTGTTTATGCTCTCATCAGCTCTGGTATGTAAATATCTCTTCCCATACAGGGGCGGTCCTATTAGGCATCTTTTTTGTCATAATACCTAAAGGCGACACACGGACAGACAAACACACACACACACACACACACACACACACACCACACACACACACACACACATACATATATATATATATATATATATACAATTTAGAAAAGCATTTCATCCAAGGCATGAAAATAATTTAACAAAATTTCTTACTCTAGGCTTAAAAAATAAAGGTACAAGATTCAATTTGAAATTTATGTATCTTCAAATTGCACTTATATAAATTTTACGAAGTAAGGTGTAAAATTTAATTTAAATTGAGTCAAAAATTACCTTGGATTTATTTCATGTAATGTACATTCTGTTGTACTTTAAAAAAAATCATTGAAAATTTTATATTTATATCATTAATAATTGCTAGATGAAAGATAATGCTTTTAAATTGCAATAAAATGTACATTACATAAAATAAATCCAAGGTAATGTTTTTATTCAATTTAAATTAATTTTTTATACCTTACTTTGTAAAATTTATAAAAGCGCACTTTGAAGATAAATAAATTCCAAATTGAATCTTGTACCTTTATTTTTAAAGCCTACAGTAAAAACATTTTGTTTAACCATTTTCATGCCTTGGATGAAATGCTTTTCATACTTGTATCTTATCTTTTTAAGATTATATTTTAAAACTCTCCTCTCTATTTCAGTTTGTATTTTTCCTCATACCACAACTCATTTTTGCAAACCCCCTCTTTGTATTATTACATGTCTGAATATTCTCTCTGTTTCAGTTTGTATTTCTCCTCACACCACAACTAATTTTTTGCAACCCCGTCTTTGTAATACAGGTCTGAATAATGAGAAAATCTGAATTTTTTATACAAAAACTTTAAATAACTTTTTTAGCTTATATTTTTTTAACTTCTTTCAGAATAGACAATCTTTAAAAATTTGATAAGGAACATATTTTCTATCGGTTTCATTAACAAATATTCAGTACCTAACGAGAAAAATAGACATGAAAATTTCAAAAGGACTGTCTAACTGGTTACGGTCAATAGTAGTCCTCGCCAGCGAAAATCTTTGTTATTGTTATTCTATTATTATTATTATTTAAAACATTTTGTGCCCTGCTCTTTTGCGCGAGGACTAATATATATATATATATATATATATATATATATATATATATATATATATATATGTGTGTGTGTGTGTGTGTGTGTGTGTGTGTGTGTGTGTGTGATAAAATTTGTAAATCTGTAAATTAAAAATTTTGAATAAATTTATTTTTCGACAAGAAAAAAATTAAGTTCATATGGATGGATCGATTCCAATATTTTTCGATACAATTACCGATTCCATATAAAATTCCCGATTCCGATACAATTACTGATTCCGAATACGATTTTTTTATATATATTTTAAATATGTAACTATGAAGTTGTTATTTTGTTAGGATTACAGTAAAAACACGTGTTAAATGTGCATATATTTTCTCGAAACGTAAAAACACACGTGTGGGGTTGAGTTATAGCTTTTAGCTTTAATGTTAGCTTAAAGTTAATAAATATTTACTATTTTATTATTACTATAAGCAGTGGAAGATTTTGCTTAAAACAAAATCAAATAAAAAAGACGAATAAATGCATCAGTTTTTGGCATCGGAAAATAGGCACACATTTTCCCGATTCCAATACCACTTAAAGTTCCGATTTTTCCGATTTCTGATTCCGATTAATCGTCCCAACACTAGTTCTTATGTTTATATTCATATGATATAGTCTAAGAGATAATATAAAAGAGTAACATCCAAACGAACTTGCTGTAACAAAAACAAATTCTGAAAAACTAATTAGACGATATTTACTTTAAATTAATTACAAATTCATATAACTTAATATATTGAAAATTATATAAAATATTGCCCTGCCCCCGTCTCCAAAGAGAGAAAAAACAGAAAACTCCCATCAAAGATTAAAACGTAAATGTTATAAATTTTGTGTTGCATTGGATTATACCATTATACATTTTATGGCCTTGGACATGAAAACTAGCAAATGAATGCTTTTACGAGGAAAACAGCAAACTAACTGTAAAAAAACTGATTTTGTTTCTTTTCCAAAGAAAGTAGTTTTAACAACATTTTTTTTATTTTCGCTACTTCTTTTTGGGTGTGAGGGGGCTTTTCTTTTTCTTTCTTTTTTTAACTTAAAACGTTTTCTATTGATATTTATGTTTGTTAAATCTTCAAGGTATCATTTTTTTTAAAATTCATTCAACGTGCTGTAATTCATTTTCGAGTAAAAAAGTTGTTTTTTTGCAATGACTTTCACGATTTCATAAAAACTTGTGTGCTGAGAACTATTTGCTGATTGGTTAATCGCGTCCGTATCTTTTAGCTGCTTACCGTAATCTGCTAGTAAATTTCGACGTAAAGATGGGTCAGATTGAGGATAAATACCGAAACCTCGTGAAATACCATTTTGTTGGTCTGTTATGACTACGTTTCAAATCGATGTCTTAGTTTGTCACGATAGTTTATAAATAGCATTTTGTCGGTCTTTCACGCTCCAATTTTCGACGATCTGTCACGTTTAAGTATTTTTTCTTACCTACAGATTTTTATATATAGAAGAGATGCTAATAAACTATCTTTACTATGTCGTTATTTTTGTGGTACTGCAAAAACTGTTCTAGCGACAACCACTATTACAGTCCTTTTTTCTGTGTATCCTGAATAAAGCAGTACAGGAGTCGGGGTGCAATAATTTACAAAAACTGTCTATCTCTTGAACGCATTATGAAAGGCTTCATCCAAGCTGAATACAGCATGGTCGTTTTAAAGTCCCAACTAAACAAATTGTTGTTGAACTGTTCTCTTCAGTCACCAAATTATACCTAGATCCAACGATCATCTGCAATCCCCCAAGGTTTCTTTCTCACCTCCCATCGACCCCTTACTCTTAACCTGGAGAGTATAAAAAAGCACATTAATCGACCTGTATCACTTTAGTGTAATATGATATTTCTGTTGGTTTGACACTTCAATTTTATCTACTTGATGGATTCATTATTTATCAAGGCCCAAGAGCCACTCTAGGATAAGGGTTAAAAAGTGTTAGATAGATGATAAGGCATGATTAGTTATTGTGGAACTTGGGTAGGGCTAGATTATTTAAGAGGGCATCTTATTTATATTAGATTTAAAAACGCTCATGTTAAAGTCAACTGGGAAGCAGTCCCATGGTATTGTGTTACTCAGTCGGATAGTTCTAGGAAACACTGTTTATAGAATTTTCGCTTAGTTTTAGACAGATAGATAGCGAGGGTTATCGTTAGTTTTAGACATAGAGAGCGGGGGAAATTGTTGACAGTTGTGGTAGTTAGACGAGTATCTTCTGCGAACGTTTTACAGGGGAGACATAAATCGGGGATCAGGTGCGTATTCGCCATAAAAGTAAGGATAGAGCAGAGGCAGGCTCGCAAACGTTTCTTCTGTGAAAGAAACGAGCAGTTTATACGAATGCATCTTAAGAAAGAAACTATTCTTCTTTGTTTAAAGAGGCTCATGTTAGTTTGCCTCGTTGTCATTTACCTTTAACTTTTCCTTGTGATCTTTCAAGAAGAACCCACACCCATTGAATAAGTTCACTTTCTTGACTTTATTCTCTATAATCAAATCTGACTTTGCCCTCTTACTTCAACTAAAATAGAAACGCTCCTCACAAAAGGTTAAAACCTCAAAGCATAGTTCTTGCTTTTTTTTAAGTAGTTCCGTGTGAGATGACGTTTGTTATCTACCCCAAAAAAATCCTGTGTAGATAGATAAAAAAAAAAACAACTTTAAATGAAATACAATAAAAAACATTTTATTCATTCATTTATTCTTCCATCGGAATTTTGATAGAAAAATATTGCACAAATGGCCCGTGGCGGAGTGGATAACGTACTTAGTAAAATTCAGTTGAATGTAATACTCTTCTATAGGTTGAGGGTTCGATTCTCAGTGTGAGCGATACTCTGAAAAATACGAATTATTTAGAACTTCTAACCGGTCATGGCTGACGAAACGAGAGCATATTAATCTCGTGGATTAAATAAAATATTACGTTCGAAATTCCGTGCAGATTCTCAACTTCTTCAGAAAGATTCCCGCGTTTGACAAGATACACCTGAACATGATCAGCGGTTACTTCGATCGAAACGTTGTGAGAAAACACTCAAAATGAGAACAGTAGTTCAATCCAAATAATCCAATATTTTTATATATTTTAATTTTTATGTTTTTGTGTGTGTGTGCGTGTGCGCGTGTGTGCGCGTGCGTGCGTGCGTGCTAATTTTGCGTGATATCCGCAATGAAAAATATTTACACCGCGCACCTCTTTGGTTTGATATCTACAATGAATAAATTAGTAAGGCCTCACCGACTTCTTGTAAATAATTTGCTTAAGTAACACACAGTCTCGTCTTTGAAAGTTCGAGGTAGAGTTAGAGGTTAGTTTTAAGGTTAGGGATTAGGGGTTGGGGTTAGAGTAAGGGTTTCAGGTTCTTTAAGTTTTTCTTTTGCTCTTGTACCGTGTTGATTGCAGCATGAGGTGTATATCACGCAACTAAGTAGATACATTTTTGAAATTCATAAACTTTCATATCTGTTAGTAAGAAATTCTTGCATAACTAAAAACTAGAACATAAGTAAACCGTGCGACCAGGTGCATCCGCCTGACAACTTTTCAAAATTCCGTCAAAATGTCAAACTTAATCAAAACTTCTAAAGGTCACACTAAAGGTCAAGCTAAAGAGCAAACTATTGTTATGTAAGATGCGGGACTTCTTTGGCTACAATATGGGTCAAGTGACGAGTCTCTGCAATAAATCATCAAAAGTGTACCTTTTGCATTTTCCTTTAACTTGACCTCCAACTCTGAACTAGATATCGCAAATTAAATCACTTCTAACATTAGCCTGATTAAGGGGAGACGTCCCGAAATATAGCATCATGGATATGCCATCTCACCAATCAAAGCACAAGTAAGAACATAGTACATGTAAAATATTATAAAAAATATGTAAATATACATAGATATGTATGTGTGTGTGCGTGTGTGTATTATACATATACACACACATGTATTGAACCAATAAACTGAAACTACATGGCTGGTTCCATCATTATATCTTAAGCTGCTCCAGTTTCTGTGTATCCATTACATATCTGCGTTTTTCTTCCTTCTATAAACCAAGATTTCCTGTATTTTGATCAAGTTTGATGACGATTGGTCAAGCGATGTGGACGTAAGGTTGTAAAATAAACATAATAACAAACAAGACTGAAAGCATAACTCCCAAGGCGGAAGTAATCGTAAGTTTCTTTACTTGTATATTACTATTATCGTTAATACAGAAATAAAACAACCTATAATTATGCGTTCTACTTTAAATGTTTCAACAGTATGTGCAACCGCAGTATATAAAGAAGTTGAGTGCAGAGGGTCAAAAGTTCTCGAAATGCTCAAAGAAGCACTTTAAGAACATCATATAGTAGTTGATTCAACATAGAGACCAAGTCCTTCATTGAGAGATGCGTTCTATATGAGGCATGTTTTGTGCTTTTTCTGTAAGCATTGATCATATAGTTATTCCAATCATTTTATCTGTCACTGCGGTAGTTCTGTGGGCATGCAGTGTCAATTCTCTCTATAGTCATGAAACTGCTTCTTGATTTTCAGTCTGCCTTTTGATGTCCCACGGTCAGATATGGCAAGTCCTCGATTGGTTTCTCCCTCATGTTTACTATTCTCAGATGAGAATATTTTAAGATATAGGGAGATGCCATGCCAGCCAATCTGGAAATGAATCAGTTTTTACTTAGGAGTCACCTCTTTGCAAAACCAAAAGCTACACAAATACCAAGGTTAAGGGAATGGCCGGGTTGTCGTTTAATTGCGAAGAATGTTCTGAGTTAAGAATTCAAAAAAACCAGCAATCAATTCTTTATTAATATCCGAAATATCACACGTAATGCCTAATAACATTTAGCGTTAAATAGACAATCCATGAATCCCATTAATCCTGGCCCTCAGTAGAATTTGGCTTTGATAAAAAGATCCATAGTAGACTCATTAATACAAAAAACTAACTCACTTAACTTAACTTAACATATTCTATAAAGATATACACGGTATAATCACGCTAACACACGGTTTCTTGTTAGATCGCCGAAGTTAAGCAACGTAGAGCCTGATCAGTACCAGATAGGTGTCCATTTTGTGGATACCAGACGGTGTATATATGAGACCATCCATACGTATTCGCAAGAACTGCAAAAACCTAACGTCTTCATCTCCAATGACCGGAATATACATGCGACTGAGGATAACTTGTGAATTTAACATTCCCTCCACACTTCCTTTATTAGAGTAATCCAGTTAAACCCGCCTGGCATGCATTCTATGCAGGTAGACAAGTTATTTTTTTCTGTTAGTAAATATAATAAAATAATTTTGGGTATTAAGAATGTAACACATGGACAGTCGTAAATATCGATGTCAGCCCTGATGACACACCCTAAGGTAGGGACACGAGTTAGGTTAAAGTGATCTAAACAACGCCGTCGAAACACTCACAGGAGAACAAGTGCATAACACAGAACTGGCAAGCTAGTGAGTAAAATATGGAGCTATAAAGCCCCCAGTTACGCCAATGTTTTGTCTAGGTTTGGGGTGTACGATCGACGGCCATGCTGTGACGAAGATCATATAAATCTGGAGGAAATATTAACAACAGATGGGAAAATAACCTTCCTGGTTAAAAAACGTTATTGACATAAGGTCACCAGTTAAATTAGTCACTAAAAGAATAACAAAAGTAAATAAAGAACATGCGTGTTTCTACATCCAACTTCAAATACGGATATAGATCGACCCACTTAAAAGTAGCCCGACCCTTTAGCCGCTATATACATAGTGTCATACTCTCCACTTATTGCATTCTGGTTCCTGGTTTTCTTGTTGTTTATCTTATCCAATGCGCAAGCAGATAACCGCAAAAAAGTACAAAAAAAGTACTTCTTCATCCGATTTATTCTTAATCATATTCTTCCAGTCTACTAGTATTTGGGCTACTTTTAAGTCCCCCACCTTTTCTAAGAGTACACGTGTGCACGTTACCTAGTTTTAAAACAGAACTTCGGCGTACACAAACGTTCACACGCACACACGCACACGCACACGCGCACACACACATATGTTTTCGTGTCTGCTAATCTATTACATTCATGCATAAATATAACACACATACACACATATATAAGTAAAATTAAATAAACATCGATTTATATGCATTGAGGATTTTCGAAAAAATATTGTTTTTTAATGTCAATATATTTGAAATTATTTACTATATCTCTATATACAGTGCAATAATATGGATATATAAGAGACCCAAATATAAGAAAAACGGATATAAGAGAGATTTTTCCGGTCCTAAATAAGAGCCAGTGTAAAAGTAGAGTGTAACCCGCAT
This sequence comes from Euprymna scolopes, assembly GCF_053919585.1. NCBI lineage: Eukaryota > Metazoa > Mollusca > Cephalopoda > Sepiida > Sepiolidae > Euprymna > Euprymna scolopes. The sequence continues at coordinate 73,312,986 of NC_136497.1, forward strand.
ATAAAAACCCCGGGTATAAGTGTTACCCGGATATAAGAGCGTTGTAAGAGCTTAAAATAAAGCCTCTTATATCTAGATTATACTGTAATTATAAAACTTTGTGGACCGTCCGACCACAGCTTGCTTGCATCTTGTCTATCAAAACATTGTTGTCATGGAAACGAGCTTGTATCAAAAAAAAAAAATTCACGCTCCTTTCCACAGTGCAACTATATTAAGTACAAATAAACTTCAGTTTTTGCTTAACTTCGAGACATAGTTTCAATTATGAAACTATGTTTGGTTATGTTTTCATGTCGGTTTCGATTCTAGCTGATATCGGCCAAATTATTTTTTTTTTTTACTTTTAAAATCATGACTATATATTGCGTATAATATAATATAAAATGATTGACTCTATAATAATAAATATGAAATCTGCCTACATTAAAATATTATATTTAAGCGTATTTTCCGAGTGGACAACGTCGGGCGCCCTTGCTAGCATGTTATAATTAGCCATCCATACAAAATATATTAAACGAAAAATATTTGAGAATTCAAGTAGCATGACACTTCTATAATAATAATAATAATAATAATAATAATAATAATAATAATAATGAAAGTTATCTTACTCTCTCCTCCCTAAAAAAAGTGAAGGCATAAATTGGCGCCATACAAAATAATCAAGGGGGATGAAGAAGGATAGGAAGACCGATGAGAGAAAGCACTAACTGGACCTCCACTGGATGAGCGTGAGGAAAACTAGGACCTTGGAGAGGCTTATTGCAACAAAAATCCCAGTGAATATCAATGGTCGCAAATAAAAACAATCAATGGTAAACGGCTATTGCGACCACCCAACAAAGTTTGCAAAGGTTACCGAAAGAGATGGTGAGTACTGGAAATCTTGGAACGCCATATATAATTCTTTGATAAGAGCCTGTTTAATAACGATAAAGTGTGTGAGGATTGGACATTTTTTTGATAATCTTTCAATCCTGGACAACGTCGGGTCTCCTTACTAGTATATATATATATATATATATATATATATATATATATGAGCAAACAGTTAATAAAATATGTTAAAAAACACTTTGAAATGAGCTAAAAACACATTTATTCTTAAAATGAAACACTAGATAAGTGGATAGTCCTTAATCCGCGGAGTTTCGAAGAAGTACTTTCCTTCTCATCAGAGGGTTGGAATTAGCAAAATGCGGGACGGATTTTGCATGCAGAAGTATTTGATGCAACAACAAGTAAGACAAAGATCTTACTTGAAAACAAAAAAAGTGAAGCAGAGGGAATATGAAGAAAAAGGTGATTACACATGAATGGATAGTCTGGTGGAAGATAAAAAAAATCTAGTGACGGTAAAATTCAAATGTAAAACTTCAAGAAAGTTAAAAGAATGTCCATTTGTACAAGTAAAATCCAAGGAAATCCCGTAATTGGAAAAAGATGGTCCATAATAATCCAAAGGCAGAAATCCATGGAATAATTCACAAAAATGTGTACAAGGAAAAAAGAAAAGATTCTTTGGAGGTGGTGAGTCCAAGTGCTTCCACTGCATTGCCATTGGTCTCTGGATCATAGTGATGGACTCAGGTTTCATCCTGTGTAATCAGTCTTTTGAAAAACTTTGACTCATCTTCATGGCACATCTTCAAATTCATCCTCGAGCACTCGACGCGTTCTCGCTTCTGGAATGGTGTGAGCAACCTGGGAATCCATCTGGCAGACACCTTATGCATATGCAAATGGTAATGAATGATAGTTTCCACAGAGCCTGTACTAATCTTGACATATTGGGCTATGTGGGGAATAGTAATGCGCCGATCTTCCAAAATGGCAGCCTCAACTTGATGGACAGATACCTCATCAATGGCAGAAGGGGAGGGGCAACCAGGTCTGGGAGCTGTTTCCACAGACTTCCGGCCATGTTTGAATTCACGATGCCAGCGTTTTACAAGGTCATATTATGGGGCATTATCACCATAAGTTTCTTTCATTTCATCAAAAGTCTCCTGTGGTGTTCGTCCTTTCAAATACAAAAACGGGTCACTTCTCGACATTCAACAGGCTCCATTTCAAACCTGACTCAGTTCAAACACCTGTAAAACAGAAACCATAATTAGTTCAGAGCTGTAATTTGCCACATAATCCGTAGAGATATAAATCATTGCACATGCAAAATTTCAGCTAGATCAGACACTTGGAAGTGGGTCAGGAGCCAAAAGAAAGTCGCCAAGCGGATAGGCTCTGAACTGGCATCTAAGCTTCAGCCTCTGTCCCATCGACGAAACGTTGCATCCCTCTGCCTGTTCTACAAGTATTTTAATGGTGAATGCTCTGACGAACTGCAGACACTTGTGCCCCCACAACGTAGACACCCTCGACAAACACGACAGGCAGCTAAATCCCACCCCCACACTGTAGAGATCCCTAGATGTAAAAGATCTTTCTACACCCAGTAGTTTCTTCCCCAGAACCGCTAGACTCTGGAATTCCATTCCAGGTCCCTGCTTCACTAACTGTACTGACATGCAGAAGTTCAAGTGTAACGTGAACCGACATCTTGCTGCCCAAATCCCAACATAGTTCCCCAGTAGTTGCTGCCCCTGATAGTAACCCCCTACACCAAAGTGGCAATGTGCCTTGTTTGGGGTGAAAATGTAATAAAAATATTGTGTATAGATGTGAGTACTAGCTTCAGTGCTTAATACGTGAGTAAAAATTTGTATTTATTAAAATATATCTACGGCAATTAAACTACACTGATGCGTCCGCGTTTCATCCCGACAGAGTATTGTCAGTCAACATTATTTATATTTTTTTTTGTATGTGTTGGTATACGTGTTTCTTTACCGAAATATACATTTTTCAAAGTTCACTTGTATATTATGATAAGTAATTTTATTTCATGAGCGACCAGCTAAATCAACAAGTCTATGTCATAGGGAGACGAGAGATAGAAAGAAAGGATGTGAGATAATAAAACTGCTTTCTCTATGTCTACTCTTCCCCCACTTCTGACATTTTTCCCCCTTGCCCTTCCGCCAGGGCGGCGTGTCGATGGCGACACTGTATCTAGCTGATATAAGCAATGTTAAATCAAGTTCACAGAGGCTTTTTCTCCCGTTGAAGAGTGTTGGCGACACCCGTAGATTTGATCTCCGGCAATACGGTTAATTTAAGACGGGTGTTATTGTCCGTATGCTAAAAAGTGCTTAGTAATCTCTGAAAGGGTTAATTTAAATAACGCTTTGAAAGTCTCCTTGGGTAGTGTTCACAGATAACTTAAGCTTTTGTAAAAAAAAAAAAAAAAAAAAAAAAAAAATGGATTAAACTTAAAAATCACAGTATGTGAATAAAATCAGACCTTGAACCTGTTTAATTTGACGCAAATTTATATTTCGAGAAACTTCCATTGTTTCCAATGACGCTATGTGAAATTTGTAAATATTTATTCTGTAACACTACATATTTACAGAGTTTTTTTTTTTTTTTCTTTTGGCAGAATGACTCCTGTAAATTATTTCAAAACGAATGTGTTTTTTTTCTTTCAACTTAGGGTTGATGTCTGAGGGGTAAACAACTCGAAAAGGCGGTAAAGACATAATTTATTGACTTGTTGTGAATGAAGCATATCTGTAATATGAACCTTAAAAAATAATTAATAAACAGAAAAAAACCGTCTTTGGAATCTATCGAATTATTTTCTATATTATATATGCTCTAGAAACATAAAGGATAATAATTGAGCTTTGAACTTTTTATCTACTTAGTGGCAGTAGTAGGCTTTTTAGCTTGTTACAAGTTGTTTCCTTCGATTGTGACTATCTTCATTTTCTTCATATTCCTTTTTGTTCTCTGTATTTGTTTCGTTTTTCAGTTTACCATCATCATCATCATCATCATCATCATCATCATCATCATCATCATCATCATCGGCGTCGTTGTCGTCGTCATTAATCATCATAATTATTTATAATTCCGAAATTAATTCACATCGACAAATCTCACCACAAATCTCAGATCTGACGTTTCGACTCGACGGTTGCCAAACACTCAATTCTCTGTCCTCCCAATTAATCCTTCTGAAAGCAGCCATTTCATTCATATGCAAATAAATGCCACATCTTAAAGGATCCAACTAAAAACACAAGTTCTTTATTTCATTTTTTTTTGTTTTTGTTTTTTGTTCACGGTACCGGCACCCGACATGCCTAACAGGTGCGCTATAGCTCGTGTAGTTTCTACTATTACATGATATCATCATTATTTACTGTCAACTAGTTCATTATCAATTCATACTGACAATGACCTATGGCGTTCCCTGTAGTCTGACTGGAAATCTTCCCGATATTCAAGAACTCTCCGCCCCAATCGTCTTCCAAGAACAATTGCTTCCTCTCCTCGGTTCTTCTATCTTATTTGACCCTTCACGACTAATATTAGTGGTTCAACCAGCACTAATGTTTTTTTCTTTTTTTTTTGCGGAGGGAGGATACAAAGTTTATAAGATTTGTTTCAGTTTCAGTTCCCTTGAGTTTATATGATCTTTCTTCTATTTTTATTTTTTTTTTGCTTTAGTTCTGTTTCAGTTACTATACATTTTAGTTTCCGCATTCAAGGAGTTTCTAACGGGTTCAGCAGTTTTCATCATTAGTTTTCGTTATAATGTCTGAATTTATTATTATTATTATTATTATTATTATTATTATTATTATTATTATTATTATTATTATTATCTGGAGACAGAAGGATTCAAAAACTCACGAAAGGAAAAGGAATTTAATAAACCAGTGTTCCCATAACATTGGCAATACGATGATTCGAGGAAGATTATTTTTCACGCGGTAAGCCCAAGCAGATCATGAAAACCATGCTAGGCGACCTTGACCCCGCTATCGCATATTTAGTGAACAAAAGCAGGGAGGAACATGCAAACAATATCAAACAAGTATTCAATCTAATACAAAATTATGGGTTTAAGGTCAAAGAAGATGTGTGAATTCTTCTAACAAAAAAACAAGTACCTTGGACATATCATTGATAAAGATCGCAGACGGCCATATCCGGACAGAACGACTGCTATTAGAGATGCCTGCACAGAAAAACATAGCACAACTATAAAGCTTCTTAGGATTGGTAAATTATTACGAAGGGTTTATCGCCAACATGCACAAACTGCGCGCACCACTTAACCAATTACTAGAAGACTAAAGCTGCGGAATTCACATCGGATTGCCAGATATCATTTTAAGAAATAAAAAAAGAGTCATTACGTCAAAACTGTTCCTAACTCATTTTAACCCAGATTTAGATATAATAGTGGCTAGCGACGCTAGACATTATGGAATTGGCGCATGCAAGTTACATAGGATGTCGGGTGGCTCAACACAGTCAATCGTTTTCGCATCCCGGACTCTTCTTCCAGCAGAGAAAAATTATTCTCAGATCGGAAAAGAGGGACTAGGCATTATTTTCGCAGTTTCGAACTTCCATCGTTTTTTTGTACGAAATACATTTTTGTGCAAACCGATCCTAAACCTATGGATAAAAAAGAGACTTCCCACATTCACGGCGAACCAGCTATTAAGATGGGGAACGATTCTTCTAAATTACGATTTTACACTAGAATTTCTCTCCTCGAAACAACTTGCACACACGTACGGTCTGTCGAGACAAATTCCTTGCCAAATGGAACCTCTCGAAGACTCGGCAATCGCGGCTCTATGTATTAATAGCGAATTGAAAACCGTGATTAATAATATTATCCGCAAACTGCCGGTAACACTCCAAATAATTAAGGCAAATGCTGTGAAGGACAAGTTCATCCAAACCACTAAGCAGAAGTTCATACTGGGGATACAGTTTCAGACATTTTTCTGTTTGTGATAAAGTGCTGCTGTACAGCGAAAGGGTTGCCATCCCCAAAGCACTTTAAAAAAAGATAATCAAGGATTTTCACATGGGTCATTCAGGAACAAACCAGATGAAAAATCTTATGAGAAGTTTTGTCTACTGGTTATCTATGGACCAAGACATTACCAACATGGTGAAAACGTGCAAAGACTGTGCTTTGGCTGCCAAGGCATTCTCTATAATGCATAAAACCTGGTCTAAAGCCGAGCAACCGTGATTTACTATCCACATTGACTACGCGGGATCAGTAAAGGACTTTTACTTCTTCATAATAGAAGACAAAATGGCGAGAGGTCTTCAGATGCAGAAAACCGACCACATAAACGACTACACATTTTGTATTAGTTTGTTTGCTCGTTTTGGAGTCGTGGACCGTCTGGTCAGCGACAACGCTACCTAGTTCACCTCTGCAGAGTTCAGGGAATTCTGCAAAACATACCAAGCAAAGAATATCACGACCTCTCAGTACCATCCAGGAGCAACGGATATGCTGAACGCTTCATCGATACGCTAAAAAGGGCGATAAAGAAGGTGTACGGCACACCAACGGAAAAAGGCTCCCCAACAATTTCTCCACGTCTTTAGAATCATGAAAAATACTAACACACCAGATGCCGGATCCCCAGTGGTGATCATGTTTAGGCGAAAAATTAAATCAGTTTTTCATAAACTGCTACCCAAACATGCAGTGGCACTGCATTGCAGTGCAACACAGAACCTCTACCATTCCAATAAAACGATTTGACTTCAGCGATAGAATATATTTCAAGCATTTCGAGAACAACGTTTCCTTTTGGGAACAGGGTACGATTTCACAAAAAATCGCCAATGTCACATATATCATTCTGGACCCAAAATTCGAACATAAAAGCACCTGAACCAAATAAGGAAACGCACCATTGCAGACCCAACAGAACCTGTAGAGAAAGGTCTACAGACAATCGAGAATGTATATGACGGTTTTGACATAGAACCTCAACAAATCATGTGAGAACCAAGACATTCCAGCAGAAGGAGAAAGTGCACACATACCCCTTACTTGTCTGCCCGAAAAAGAAAACATACTGATTTCTTACCTGAAGAAATCAGCTTGGGAGGTGGAAGTGTTGTGAGGGAATCGCCCACTGAATGTAATCAATCACCGTCTATATATACCGGATCGCTTAACGATCCCAGGAAGGGCTCTAGTTCCGAAGTTAACCTCGCGTATTCGGAGGAACGCAAAACACTCTTTTACTTCTGCAACCTTTTGTTTATAATTTATTAATACACTTGTCTTACAGTGTTATTCTGTTTATTGTGACTACTTCAGAGCCATAGCAGTAGCGTATCCAAAAATTATGAAAAACGTTGAGATAGAAAATTTATGAAAATAGTTTTCGAAACAAATTTCAGGTTTACACATCATTGCACAGCATGAAGCCAGGGAAAGTAATAGCAGTCCATCTTGTTACAATTAATGCCAGATGATACTTAATCACAAAGCGTCAAAGAACATGTTTATTTTTTTGGTAATAATGCAATAATATTCAACTAACTGCGGCATAACAATTAAGGATATATCATTGTCTTTAGTTGAAATTGACATAAGGATGTAAATACTATAGTTTTTAATCAACGTTTCCGACTCTCGACTTTCGCAATTATAAAGACTAAGCTCCTATTATTATTACAATTAATAGGGCTATGACAACAGCATATTCTTTTCATTGTCTTGACTCTCGAGTATATATCCGACACAGTTAGACACAGTTAATCAACCGATTACCACATCACTCTAAATAAAAGCATATAAGATATCAACGGATACACATTCGAGAGTCAAAACAAAGAAAAAACTATGCTGTTGTCCTATCCCTAGTTATTAACAACAACATTATAACAACAAAATATATAGCTGAGCCCCTTATACAATATCGCAAGTATCAGCACGGAGTTATAATTACAACACAATCAAAGAAAATCTAAAGTCGTTGAATACCAGAAATATGTTTCTTTTTCTATTCATGTGCATGCATATGATCGTTTGTGCAGTGACCCTAAATTTAAAAGTCATACATAATTCATGGCAAGGGTATGTGTACATAAACTTGCAACAATAACAGCATAAATATCACAAATGGGAATTTATTTATTCACTAGTAGTTCAGCTCGTTATGTGCATATGTATGTATATTAAAAAGTTTGACTAATGTGCCCGTAACCTACATCTAAAATTTCAAGTGTTTAGACCCAAAATTGGCGGAGGAGTTTGGTAGAATCTGAAAATGTCAACTCTTTCAACTTTGAGTTTTTGGCAACTAAATTTTCGCCCGAAACTGATTAAAATGCTTGCTGCATGTCTGAATACCTCTTATGTAAAATGTAAAATGTTTAGACTCAAAATTGGCTGAGTAGTTTGCTAGAGACTGCATTGGTCAAATCATTTGAACTTTGATCTCTTGGCAGACAAATTCTCCCCAAAAAACGGATAAGAAAGCTTGCTCTATGTCTGAATACACTTTATATAAAAGTTCAAATGTTTAGACCAGAAATTGGCTAAGTATTAAGTAGAGACTGCAGAGGTCAATATTTTTTTTTAATTTGACCCCAATTTTGACATCTAAACATTTATTCTTCTGGACTCTAATCAAATTAAAAAGTTTGATCCATGTCCAAGTAATCTACATCTGAAATTTAAAGTGTTCAGACCCAAAATTGGCCGAGGAGTTTGGTAAAGTGTTCAAAGGTCAAATCGTTGAACTTTGACCCATTGACAGCCAAATTTCTGGACAAAAACCGATTAAAAAGATTTTCCCAAATCTCACTACCCCTTATGTAAAATATCGAGTCTTTAGACTGAGTATTGACAGAGTAGTTTGGTAAAGAAATGTACACACACACACACACACACACACACACACACACAGACGCACACATAATTTCACTTTTATAGATTAGTTTCTATATTCATTTTGTACTGTACATTTATTCTCAATTAAACCCTTTAAAATGTGGTATTTCTCGGATATTTACACTATTACTGTTTAGTTCTCTCCCGCTGCAAGAACTTAGACACCAGGGTCGGAAAGTGTAATTGAGAAGTAAGAACCTCAGAGAAGGGGCAAAAAAATCCTGGGTAGCCTCGTCGGCATTCCAAACTGAGGGCGCCTCGGCCAATTAGCAATAAACTAACCCCTTCTAAAAGAGAAAAGGCAAGGGCTGGGATAATGGACCTCTTAGAACTGCACAGAACTAAATTTCCATTGCAAAATCAACAGGGACTGAGTCATTACATGAATGGTCTAATCTTTGTTGATTTTGGGGATCCGGGATAAAAATTCAACATTACTTTACATTAACATACAGTATGAGGCATTTAGCACCACGTAATCATTTAATCACCTCAATTAGTATGACTAAATAAAATGCCAATATTGAAACATTTTCATCTGAAAATATACTCTACATGTATCAGGTACAAGATGTCGGTTTAAAAAGAAAACAATTCCTATTTTAAACTGAAAAAGTTGACGAGCTACGAAGACAAGAGTTATACCATTGACAGAGCGACCTTTTTTTCTACATAGCCACCATTATTCTCAATGCACAGCAATGATCGATTCTTGTGCGTGGACCTACGGAGCGTGATTTGTTATGCAAGAGTCGTCCCAAAAGTAAAGCTCATTTTTTCAATGCACATTTGCCAAGATTCAATAACTGCTTCTGATACACGTTTACGATAAGGGTTACTTTCTTAGTTTCTCAAACCGTCAATAGCTGCAACAGAGAGATGAAACTTTCCTGTTATGAGGGCATACGTTAAGTCATCATAACAATGCAATTTGCAATCTTATCTGATCCGTCTGGGCTGAATAAAAAAATAGTAGCTATAACTTTTCAAACGCCCCTCGCAGATTAAGTTTTGAGAAGAGGGAGAAATGTCATATACTATTCCCCACGTTATCTTAGCGGCTTTCTGTCTTTGTGACGTCACTGCCACTACCTTGGACTTATTACTTCTACTCGGTAAATTTCAATCTACATATCTTTTTTTAACTTTTCGTGGAAATTTACTATATAAACTCTATATTTACACACCCGAAGCTTACTATTATAATACACGTAGTGTATGCTAGTTATTTTACGAAAAGTGAAAGCTTGACGAAATTTCAATTTCAGCTACGTACGGATATTTTTATGATGCTGTTGTTAAACTCGGCTTTCTTTTTAAGTACGAAGACGAAGCAACTAAGGCATTTTCAGAGAGCTTTTGTAATAATACGAGGGCGTGCAACAAGTAATGCCCCTGACCCTCTTCTCATAGAGTAGAGCAACGAAACTTGACACAGTTATTAGTTTTTCTCTAGATAGGAACCACCCAGAGTTATGCAGTTCTCCCGTCGTTTGATGCAGTTCTGGAGACCGTTTTTGTAGAACACCCTAGGTTGGTTCACCAACCACGACGTGACTTCAGAAATCCAGGCTGCATCATCTGGGAAACGCTTTCCTTTCAAAAACAACTGCATGGCTGGGAAGAGGTGAAAGTCAGAGGGTGCAAGGTCAGGAGAGTAGGGAGGATGGGGAAGGATTTCATAACCACACGCCCGTACTTCTGATCTGGCGACATGCGAGTTGTGGACCGGAGTGTTGTCCTGCATGAGGAGGGTACCTTTGCTGATCTAGCCCCGCCTCTTGATTTTGATAGCTTCCCTTAATTTCCTCAAAAGTGAAGCATAATAGACTCCTGTAATTGTGGTAACCTTTGCCATGAAATATGTCATCACTACTCCATCATGGTCCCAGAAAACTGTGAGCATGACCTTGCCAGCGGAGGGCTGCACCCTTGCCTTCTTTGGAGGTGGTGAGTCCAAGTGCTTCCACTGCATTGACTGGGCTTTGGTCTCTGGATCATAGCGATGGACCCAGGTTTCATCCTGTGTAATCAGTCTTTTGAAAAACTTTGACTCATCTTCATGGTACATCTTCAAATTCATCCTTGAGCACTCGACGCGTTCTCGCTTCTGGAATGGTGTGAGCAACCTGGGGATCCATATGGCAGACACCTTATGTATGTGTAAATGGTCATGAATGATAGTTTCCATAGACCCTGTACTAATCTTGACATATTGGGCTATGTGGGGAATAGTAATGCGCTGATCTCCCAAAATGGAAGCCTTAACTTGACGGACAGATGCCTCATCAATGGCAGAAGAGGGCGACCAGGTCTGGGAGCTGTTTCCACAGACTTCCGGTAATGTTTGAATTCACGATGCCAGCGTTTTACAAGGTCATATGATTGGGGCATTATCACCATAAGTATCTTTCATTTCATCAAAAGTCTCCTGTGGTGTGCGTCCTTTCAAATACAAAAACCGGATCACTGGTCGACATTCAACAGGCGACATTTTACACCTGACTCAGTTCAAACACTTGTAAAACAGAAACCACAATTAGGTCAGAGCTGAAATTTGACACATACACCGTAGAGATATAAATCATTGCACCTGCAAGATTTCAGCTAGATCAGACAACTGGAAGTAGGTCAGAGGCATTACTTATTGGACGCCCCTCGTGCCTTTCACGGCCTGACTGAAGCAGGTTTTCTCCCTCGATGAAAGCGTTCAAAAGTTTGGTATCGCCAGCTCTGAATATAGTCCTTGGAAGAAACGCCTGGCTAAATCGGTTGTCCCTTTTGTCCAGTCATTTCTCTTCTCACTCACAAGCCTTTTAAATAATCGAAAAATAAAACCCATCTTCCATTTTCCAATTGTGACATTTGTATGACACTTATGAAATATGAGACCCTTCAAAGCGGAAAAAAATGGCGCTTAAATATTTTAGCTATGTATCCCTGCACCAGTCAAAAAGCAGAGGGGAGGCATTAAGTAAGCCTACCATAAACCTATGTCGAAATTTATCATTTTCTATATTTTCTTCCCTTTTCTTCGTTTGTTTTTATTAGTATTTTGTGTTTGCTTGCATTCATAGAGCCAGTGACTAAAAAGTTTGCGCGGTGACCCAAAACTGAAAATTAAGATCATTATTATTATTATTATTATTATTATTATTATTATTATTAGAACCACTAATCTTTTTTGTTGTTTTCACGGCTTTTCAACAGTTTTAACCTCCGACTTTTCTTTCAGATTCCCCCTTTAAAACTCGAGAATCTTGGTAAAACGTCCTCATAAGTAATCAACTTGTGTTCATTTCATTCTTTTCAATCTTCTCTTGATATTCTTCATTATTCAACCGACAATACATCCATCTCATAACTAGGCCTATGACAACAGCATATTCTTTTCCTTGCTTTCATTCTCAGGTATATATCCATTCATGTCTTATATGCTTTTATGTACAGTGGTGTGGTTCTCGGTTGATTATTTGTGCCTAACTGTGTTCGATATATACTCGAGAGCCAAAACGATGAAAAGAATATTCTGTTGTCATAGTCCTACGCATAAATCCTTATCTTCGATTACCTGGTAACTCAAAGATCTGTGGCTTAACAAATAAAATATTAAGTAAAATCAATCTTAAGGGACACTCTTTTGTTGTTGAAGATTCAATCTTCAGTTTGGACGATACTTAGAATACAGTTGCGAATTAAAATTCTAACCGATGGAATGAGAACAGGCTGTCCGTGAGGATGAATAAAATGTTTCAGTCGAAATTCCATACAGACTCTTGAGTGCCACAGAAAGATTCTCGAGTTTGAATAGATACACCTGAAGAAGATCTGAGGTTACATCGGCCGAAACGTTGTGAGAATACACTAAAAATAGAGCAGTAGTCCGAATAATCTTAATAATAATATAGTTAATATTAATAGAAAAAATAACAAAATATTCGTTCTATTTGGGACAGGTATATTATATTCCAGTCACACTGAAGACTTTTGGATTCGTGGGCCATTCTTAAGGCTGCGTCCATTGTTAATATAGCCGGAATTGCGCCCCATTAAAAGGTAGCTTTCAAAATGGAGTCACTGTTAATAAAAACTACATCACTTTCGATACTGTGAGGTAATAATTTCGTTATTATTGACGTTGACTTTGCTTGTTGCTGAATATCATTTACGATTATGATTTGTTGGCATTCGTTTCCCTGACATCTTTCTATTAAAGAATTATTTTTAGAGGTATATCTGGAACTGGCAGCGTCCGTAAGTGAAAGTGTTTTTGAGGAACAAATTGGGTTTTAACTTGGCACACCTAGGTTGTCAGTCTGTATCGTTAATCACTGAACTACCGGAACATGTCTCTTGCTGTTGTTGGGCGCGTCCAGCTTCTGTAGAGAGCTCATGAAGAATACCCTTCTGCGTTGTTTGGTCTGCACGAAATCCTCCTTGTTGGTCATATAGATGTGAAAGATTACAGGTTTTACCCTCTCCCCCGACACAGAGAACAGCAAGGCTCTGTGATTGTCTATGGAATTGGAAAACGTTTGGTTTAAAGCACAATTCAGATACAATGCTGGTACTTTCACAGCATTGATTTGCTGTTCCGCGCCTACCACATTTTTTCTTGCCACACGTAGGGGCAGAGAGCAAGAGAGAACAGCAGCCCCTAATTTCGACTCCTATTGGAATTTTACCAGTAACCTTAGACTGCTTGCGGCCTTAATAGCGAATGCTTACACTGTCTGCCATGAATGAGCCGGGATTCCAATCGGCATAGCTCAGTCACTACCACGTGAGCAACGCCTGTATCACACTGAAGAAGAGTGAGGTGCTGGAATGGGAAAACAACAAAGTCGTTTTGTCATTAATTCTATAGGATTTGTCGTTCCTGACGATATATACTACTTAAAAATGTAGAAATACATTTTTCTGTGCTTTTAGTGGATTTGAGACAAATTTCTAAATGTTTCCTAGAAGGCATTTTTTTTTATTTTACATTTTGATATCATTATAAACGTCCAGTGCTAATCAGAAGGTTTTCTGTAATTTCCGGTACTTATACAGAGAATGTGCCGTGCTATTTTTTATTTATTTATTTATATTTTTAGTATTTTCAAGTTCAATTTAAGTTTAACGGTATGTTTTGGTTATTAAATTATTAGGTGAAAGTGCAGAATAGTTTAAAAAGAAACCCTCTATAATTTTTGTTTATTTGAACTATTATCTTCATCTTCTAGTTGTTGTTTTCTCGCCCCCTTATGTTTATAATGGGTTTCTAAATAATAACATAATTATTTCAGCACGCAATGTTTTTAGCATAAGTTCCTGATTTTCAACACCTGAATCATTTTTTAAAAGTTGACCACTTTTGTTAGACTTGGAGTCATCTTAAATGTTTATTAAGGATATTTCCAAGACATTTACCAACCACAACTTCCCATTGGTGATAAACCCTTCCAAAGAGTCTAGCATTCAAACTCCCCAGCCTAACATTCGCAAGTGACATGAATTGGAATAAATGCAGAGAAGATACTACCAAGTCTGCTGCAAGGATAGTAGGTTCCTTCTACCGGATAAGAAAGCATCACCTTTCCGATATTCTATCTATTTACAAAACCACCATTCGCCCATGCGTGAGGTATTATAGTCACATTTGGGTTGGGGCACTAGCCATGAGTCCCTCTTGGACAATGTACAAAAAGAGTTTACAATCTAATAGGTTTCGTGCTGCCTAATAAATCCTAAAACTCTGGCCTCGTTAATTTCAATTTCGCTGTAAGGTACTTTAAGCCCACGTCCTAAATTTGAGATATTTTCTCGAATCAAAATCGAAATGCGGATTCTATAAATCGATATAGTATCATTATAAATTGATTTAAATCCTCCTGAATGGATATAAAAATACGGTGCAAATTTGTTTTGTTTGAGAATCAGTTTGACCCGTCCTGGGACGGGTATTCTTCTACTTCGATACATTAGTACCATTGCCACTCTTCGTGTATACATATCTCTGTTACAACGTATGTATACACATATGGAAGTGGCGTACCGGTTTTCCATTTTGTTTAAATGACGGTATCACATTTACCAATATCTATGGAAAGGTATGAATCGATATATCATCATAGATTGAATAGTAAAGTTAAATGATTTGGTCTAAAGTAAGAAAAACTTTGAAATAACGTATTTTTAGTGTTTATTCAAACTGGCACTTATGGCGGCAATTTAAAGTAGAGAAAATACAAGAAAAAGTCTGTATGATGCACACACCCGTTACAGATGTCATATTCCCAAAATCACATAAATACATTCAAGTAGGTTTTTTTTTTAATTATTCAAGAAAATCGAATTTTACGACTAAGCGAGTCATAGTGTTTTCCTTGGCCATGATGTAATTCGATGAAATAAAGGGGAAGACAACTCAAATCGGAGTGCTGAAGTAAAAAATCAGTCTTATGTTCAATGCAGTTTAGTAGTAAAATGAGTAAAACTCGAAAACTTTGATTTTTTTAGTTAAAAAAAAATACTCGATCGATTTACGTAATTTACGTAATTTTTTGAATATGGCATCTCTGTTCTGTAACAGGTACGTACACCATACATACTTTTCTGTATTTTTTAATTGCCCTCATAAGCGCCAATTTGAAAAAGGGCCCTTTCCTCTGCTTATTCCGGCACTATTTCCAGCCATTCTATGTTCTCTTTTAAATAGACTCCGAAAACGCCCGTCCAGGGAATACCTAATATGTATATTGCGAAACTTTTGCTTCATTTTATATTCCACGTGCATACTACGCTTACAGGGGTTATCCGTTGTCTCTACAGACTGAAAAGAAGCTTTCATCTATGCACACATTGACGTCTTCACACGAGCATAGCTATTTATTAGTAAAAGAATTTAAAAAATTTCCATATCTTCAATGTTCTTTTGTGATTTAGAGGTAGAATATTTATTTGCCCCTCCCTCACCATCGTGCTTTCATGCAACCCCTTTTAGATACTTGGTCTTTACTCTGGTAAAAGAAAAAAATGGGACACAAAAATAGGTCACAACTAAACAATTTTGACCAGTTTTATACTTCAGTTTACTCAATAAATAAATAAATAAATAAAAATAAAAAGTTGTGGTTGGTAGAAAGGTTTATTTTGTGTCAGCGAAGGTCGGTTGAAATGGAGAGAAGCGCATTTGCAAAAGATCATTATATATATATATATATATATATATATATATATATATATATATATATATATATATATACAGTAAGTTATAAAATATATGTGGCAGATTAAGCTACACAGAATATTCCGCGTTTCAAGCCTGATGAATCCTAGTGTAGCTTAATCGTCATATATATTTATATATATATATATATATATATATATAAATATATAAATATATATATATATATATATATATATTATAACTTACTACCTAGCTCTACCTTCCTATTGAGCACTGTTGAAGTAAATAAGTTTACGCATAAATCTATACTTTCGTATATTAATTTATGTGATTAAATGAAGTAGTCATATATATATATATATATATATATATATATATAGAGAGAGAGAGAGAGAGAGAGAGAGAGGGAGAGATAGACAGATAGATATATATACATATATATGTATTTATCTGTACATATAAACATATTTTATATGAAAATGAGAAAATATTGGTATTGTCGTTTTCGAATCCGACAAACTACATCAGCAAGTGACCTTTTGTGAAACATATATATATACATATATATATATATATATATATATATATATATATATAAATACCCCCCCACAAAGAGGATAGGTGAGGTCGCAACTATGATCATACCCGTATGGGTTACGTAAATCGCTTAATATTCTACTTCATCGAGCAGTTATGGTATTACTAACCGAAATAAGTACCTGTATGAAGGTATATTTGTAACCAAACGAGTAATATATATACATATATATATATATATATATATATATATATATATATATATATATATATATATATATATATATATATAGAGAGAGAGAGAGAGAGAGAGAGAGAGAGAGATAGATAGATAGATAAAGTTGAGGTATTGTTCGCTCTGACATTTATATTAAAAGCCCACTTTTTTAATTAATATTTATTTGCTTCCCCACGAAAGCAAAATGTGACACAAGGTCGTTTTTAATGTGGGGGAAAGAAAGCCTGCTGCCCCAAAAGCGGCACTCTGCAAGTAGGCAAAAAAGAAAACGTTCCTTTGTATAAAGGGTGTCCTCCCCGTTGACCAAGGACAAATTAAGTTTAGTGCTGCATTAGAACATATACTACATCATAATCATAGCCCGAGATGCAGAAACGTTTTCTATTTAAAAATTATTAAAACAGATTTCTTAATATACTCAGTGATGGATATGCGAACAACTGCACGAAGGTTAATTAATTTGCATTTTAATTTTAAAAAAACACGTGTTTATTAATTGCTTATTCGTTTGATGGGTTTTATTAGATTATTGGATTTATTACATTATTACGCTGAAATCTATTTATGCATAGTTTCAACATTCTGTATAATTGCGTAGAATTTCAGATGAAAATATACCAGCACAGGGTAATATCTATCAATCTATCTATCTATCTATCTATTTATCTATCTATCTATCTATCTATCTATATATATATATATATCTCTCTCTCTCTCTCTCTCTCTCTCTATATATATATATATATATATATATATATATATATATATATATAAGTGACCTTGTAGGTGCATGTGTCAAAAGTCTCTACCAAACTCCTTTCTGTATATATAATCTACAGTTTAAATTACATATATAGGGTATTTTTGACATCAAGACCACTTCCGGTTTGATTTTTAACCAGGAGAAATTATGCTTAGGGGTCCAAATTGAAAACAAACAGTTTGCCTACACAGGGTAAGTCGGATAAATTATAATTTCTGTTGATATTCTTATCACATGTCCGAGCTCTACTATTTGTACAAGCAGCATCGCCTGAACAGATTTCTAGCTACTTGTTACTGGCTGAACGAAACATGCTCATGAATATGTAGCGACATATAAATGCTTATGGAAAACAAATAAAAAACATATTTCCCCTTACTTCGGAATTGAGCACTCTTGTATGAGCCTCGTTAAAATGTATGTGTCATATATATATATATATATATATATATATATATATATATATATATATATATATATATGACACATACATTTTAACGAGGCTCAATATGTATGTATATATATATATATATATATATATATATATATGAGTGTTTATATATTTTTTATTAGCGATTCTTGTAGTATTTGTTTTTCATTTAGCTCCATAAGAGAAGTTATTTGTCCTTTGTTTACATTGTAATTGCCTCCACCCCTCTATTTGGAACGTATTTTAAGTATTTAAATATTTTTAAATATTTCATATGCATAAAAGTAAGTTATATATATATATATATATATATATATATATATATATAAGTTATACATATATATATATATATAACTTACATACATATATAATATATGTATAACATACATATATAATATATATATATGTATAACTTACTTATATATATATATATATATATATATATATATATATATATATATATATATATATATATATATATATATATGCGCAACCGGATGTCGTAAACCGGAAAGTGGGTTACATACATCGTTACAAGGTCATTTGATTTTTATAATTATATATATATCCCCTCCACTTTAGCTTTCAATCTCTCCCTTTCTCCTTCTTCTTTTCTCCCTTTCTTTAGAACAACGCACTTATATGTTTAAATATATCTATTTAAACCCATCTTTCTGTTTCCCCTTTTTTATTATTCAAGTATTTTTCTTTCTTTTTCTGAGTACCTTCGCACATGGTTCACCATTACTTCCCCCCCTCTCGCTCCCTCTCTCTCTCTCTTTCTTTGTCTTTCATACAGATACACACCTTCTTTTTATCTATTTCTGTTTCTTTTTTCTCATCTAGCTCTCTTTTTAATTCTTTACATGACCTTTTACTATTACCTTTGTTCAATTGCCCTTTTCTCTCCCTTTCTCTCCCTCCCCTCTTCCACTCTCCTTTCCATATCTCTTTCTTCTTTCTCCTTTCTTTTTTATTCACCCCTTTCCCCTTTTCAACGATTCTATGCACTATCTCTTTCTAATAGCCTCATTACTACATGTCCATATTCACCAGAGAGCTATTTGATCTTTAAAAGGCAAAATACAAGAAGTTTCAGATCCTGTATTAATATTTATTTAACTTTTTTATTCTTTCATTCTTTCATCCCTCAAAGAACAACCACCCACTTCCTACCAGGTACCCGAATTTTTGTACTGAGATTGAGGTAAAGTATGGACGGGACATTTTTGGAATGCAAAGTTAAAACATTGTGCACCCAACACCAAATACATAAAAAACGGGTGAGATGACTTTGATGTACTCTTCCAAAGAGATGGTGGGGATGGAACGAGGGTCATTCGGTAAAAATAAAAATCCCTATTATCCTTAATAGACTAAAAGAGGATTGCTCCCTTTTTAAGGGTCCCTGAGAATCCCGTTTCTCTATATCGCTCCCATAAAATGAAATATGCGAAAAAAGTAATATATATATATATATATATATATATATATATATATATATATATATATATATATATATATACTAGCAGAATGACCCGAAGTTGTCCGGCATTGGCTGTGAATCAACGAATGTTCCTCACACTTTTAATAATTCAATTTTCAAAGAAATCGGTGAAATCACATATTTCAATCAAATCGATTAACTTTCTGCGTTAGTCGGGGACAGACAGCGGTTAACCAAAAGGAAGCTTCACGTGCCTCCTCGCATGGACGTAGTTAATAATATATTGTAGTTTATTTTGCACTGTAAAGAACCTACTGATGCTTTTATAAAAGTATTTTATGTAATTGCTTGAATTAAAGTTTTAAATTTAAAAGTCGATTATTATGGTTCAATTGAGCTCTATATAGAAACATTCATTTGAAACGTTGACCTTTGGTACAAAACTATAACACTTTTTTCGATTATCGATTTTCGATAATTATCGAAGGCGTTCTGGTACAAAACTTATATCGGCACAATCCAAGATACATGAGGTAAATTTGTGTGAAATTAAAACAAAAATCGTTTTGGGAAAGCATAGGAAACGAGCTCACAGTCACAAGAAACCTAACCTTCATTTGTGAAATAGAAAAAGGGGATCATCAGCTCTTTATCATGTAGCTGTTTTGGAAAAGTGAAATCAGAACAGCTGTTAAATCTGTGGTTCCTTAGTAGATGCGCCAGTTGCTACTTCACTTATGTATGTGATGAACATAATCTATCTATCTATCTATCTATCTATCTATCTATATATATATATACGCACACATATATATGTATATATACGCACACACACACATATATATGTATATATATACGCACACACACACACATATATATGTATATATATACATATATATATATATATATATATATATATAATGACAAATGACTATATTCCAAAGTTCATGATGGAATATATTATTTTGTCATTCATTCATTATATTGTTCTGTAATTACATTACATAGTTTCAACCATTTGTTTGATTAAAAATTCGATAATACGCATAAGCGCTTGCTTTCTTAAGTGGTCTTATGATTTTGAACAGGACTGTAATATATATATATATATATATATATATATATATATATATATATATATATATATACATATATATATATACATGTTAGAAAAGTATTTCATCCAAGGCATGAAAATTGTTAAACAAAATGTTTTTACTAAAAGCTTTAAAAATAAAGGTACAAGATTCAATTTGAAATTTATTTATCTTCAAAGTGTACTTTTATAAATTTTACAAAGTAAGATATAAAAATTAAATACCTTATTTTGTAAAATGTATAAAAGTGCACTTTGAAGATAAATAAATTTCAAATTGAATCTTGTACCTTTATTTTTAAAGCCTATAGTAAAAACATTATGTTTTAACAATTTTCATGCCTTGTATGAAATGCTTTTCTAACTTGTATCGTATCTTTTTAAGATTATATTTTATTTAATTTATTAATTTGGATTTTAATAAAATGAATGTGGTTTTGAATGTATTCATAAAAACTGTCCTACCCTCTATTTCAGTTTGTATTTCTTCTCACGCCACAACTCATTTTTTGCAACTCCGTCTTTGTCATACATGCCTGAATAATTAGAAAATCTGAATTTTTTTAACAAAAAATTTAAAATAACTTTTTTAGATTATTTTTCTTAAACTTCTTTCAGAATAGAAAATCTTTACAGTTTAATAAGGAACACATTTCATAAAGGTTTCATTAAAAATATTCAGTAGATAACGAGAAACATAGAGATAAAAATTTCAAAAGGACTGTATAATTGGTTACGCTCAATAGTAGTCCTCGCCAGCGAAAGCCTTTGTTATTGTTATTCTATTTTTATTATTTAAAACATTTTCTGTCCTGCTCTTTCGCGCGAGGAATATATATATATATATATATATATATATATATATATATATATATGTATGTATATGTATACATATATATATATATATATATATTACTGTGAAAATATTCTTCATTTCCTTTTAATAAGGTATATTTCTACAGAAATATATATATATATATTTCTGTGGAAATATACTTATATCAACTTTTCAGTCATTCAATGAATTTAAATATTTATGACGTGAAATGTTTGAGTTTCCGATCAAAAGATTTTTATTATTCTATGTAAGACAAAGAATATATTAGAAATGTTTTAATTCATTATCCTACAGAATTTCGATGTTTAGCATTTTTTCAGAGGAGAAAATATTAGCAAATAGTTATAATGGTTTACACCTTATTTGCTAAAGTCAGTAAGACACGAAAATCACAATTAAAAATTGATTGAGTAATTTTAAGTCATAGAGTAAGGGAAGTTAAAGAAAAGGATATAAAAGTTAACATCCAAATTGCATGGTAAAATCCGAAGTGAATGTCTTTGAAAGCAATGTGGGAAAATGATCCAAACTGTATTTTGAGTTATCCAAATCACAAAGTAATAATCCGAATTAGGCATTTTCCTGGAGCAATTTTCCTTTGTTTATATAATGGGTTTAAAGTTTTTATTTTTAGGTTCGATGGATCTGTTTAACAATAAACATATAATTGATATATTTGCTACTTTTTATACTCATAGAACATGAGCTTAAAATTCCACTTTAAAATAACTTTCAAATTTTTAAGTGTGCAGCTTAACCTGAAATAAAATTGATTTCTAAATTTAATGTAACTATTTAAACAAAGTATACTTCATTTAATTGGTCTGCTATTCCGCTATAATTTTACCTGTTCATATTTAACTTTTAATTGAAATATTCTAGTATTCACGTCAATTTAAAAATAACTTCAAATTGAGGAGGCAAAAGAATGTCCGTACAATGGAAAATTGTTATTTAAATGTAACTTTAGGACATTAATGCAACACAAATACAACAAGAACACAATGAAATATTTAATAATTAATAGCATGCCCCTTTTGCAATTTGACAGCTTGAAATCCTTTGGGAATTCCTTGAATTAGACTGCAGAAATACTCTGGGTAAAGGGCATCCCACTTTTCTTTAATTGTCGTCCAAAGTTCTTCAAAATTTGACATTTTATCATTGCATAGCTGTTGATTGATTTGATGCCATACGGTTTTGATAGGATTGAGGTCTGGAGATTGTGCAGGCCAATCCAAACATGGAATATCATGCTCTTCTAGGAACCTCTTGATATTACCAGCTGTGTGAATGGGAGCATTATCCTGCATGAGGATGGTATTATCATCCAAATTCCGACCAAAGTAGGGTAGAAAATGCTCAGTCAACATATTATTGTACTTGGTCGAATTAATTCGACCTTGCATGCGAACCATTGGTACTAATAAGGCTCCACACCAAAAAACGAACCTCCACTACGTTGCAGCGTTAAAACTGAGCACCTAGGATTAAATTTTTCGTCTTTCCTCCTACGTACCTACTGCCTACTATCACTGCCTAGCCTATTGAATTTGCTTTCGTCGATAAAAAGCACTTTTGACCAATATGAAGAGTCATGATCTTCATTGCATCTGACGAAGTCCAGACGGCACTTTCTGGTCTTTACAGAAATCATTGGCATGCGTCTTGCAACATTTCCTCGCAAATTACATTCCTTTAATCTGGCATGTAGACTTAATATTACGTTGTATAACCTGGAACAACAACAACAACAACAACAACTACGATTAAAGATGATTTGTTGCCTGTTGGTGGATATTTTAAACTGATTAAGGGGCAATAATTGAAGCTGCTTTTAAGCGAATTTGTTGCTGCGGACTTTCTGTTTGCCTCCTCAATCTGAAGTTGTTTTTTTTTTAATTGACGTGAACACTAGAATATTACAGTTAAAAATCAAATAAGAACAGGTAAAATTATAGAAGAATAAAAGGCCAATCAAAAGTTTGTTTAAACAGTTACATTACATTGAGCTTACATTTGCAGTTCTTGAAAAAATTACAAGTGCGGACTTTCTTTTTGCCGCCTGTATATATATATATATATATATATATATATAGTAAGTTATAAAATATACATGGCGATTAAGTTACACTGAATATTCCGCGTTTCATCCGCTCTAGGTTTCTTCAGGCTTATACGAGAATTTTGTGGTTGTCTCGCATTTTTTATACGCACCTCTTATTGAGTTTTTAGTTAGCCAATCAGCTTTCTAGTATCCACCGTACTCTTCCTAATCAGCCAATGAGTAGGCACTTACAGGACAAAGGCCCAGTTTTCCATTGTACGGATATTCTTTTGTCTCCTCAATTTGAAGTTATTTTTGTAATTGACGTGAACACTAGAATATTTCAATTAAAAATTAAATAAGAACAGATAAAATTAAAGTAGAATAAAAGGCCAATCAAATGTGGTATAGTTTGTTTAAACAATTACATTACATTTAGCTTACATTTGCCGTTTTTGACAAAAAGTGCGGACTTTCTTTTTGCCGCCTATATATATATACATATATATATATCTTCCTACTCTTTGCAACACTAACCTAAACACCCAGTTGCCGACTGAGAGCGCACCACCTCACACCCCATCTCCTCTCCTTTCTCACATCCCACCCCTACTATATCCTTCAATAGCTGACCGGACACAGCCCACTAGCGACTTACGTGACCTAGATAAACACAGACACCCCACATATCAGCAGGATAAAAATAAATAAATAATAGTAATAATGATAAAGACAACAAAATAGAGAACATACAAAATTTAAAAAGCTCACGCTAAAGCAACAAGTTATAAACCAAAAAAAAAAAACAGACAAATAAATAAATAGAAATAAATAACAATTATAAACATGTTAATTACCTAATGAGACCATACATAAATCCCCTACTCACATTTGCTCCGAGGCCCCATATAGCTACCCAACTTCCGCTTCATCATCTAGCATGCTTTGAATCGATCTGTTGCGCCAACCATTTGAAAAGGGAATTTCTCCGAAATTAATAATGGATATTGTCGCAGACATAACAAGAAAGACATGTTACCAATACAACTGAATAAATATATGTATGTATAAAATATATGTATGTACTTACTGATTTGTAAATCGCCACTTGTTCTCGTCTTCTCTTACCAACAACGACTATATTTTATTCCTCGCATTATGACAGCCTTCTAAATCTCTACTACATATATATAGTAATTTATAAAATATATATGGCGATTAAGCTACACTGAATATTCCGCGTTTCATCGACTCTAGGATTCTTCAGGCTTATGCGAGAATTTTGTGGTTGTCTTGCGTTTTTTATACGCACCTCTTATTGAGTTTTTAGTTAGCCAATCAGCTTTCTAGTATCCACCGCACCCTTCCTAATCAGCCAATGAGTAGGCACTTACAGGACAAAGACCCAGTTGACCTCCGGTTGACCCGTTCCTTTGTGTGTGCTATTTAGCGTAGATATCTAGTGTCGTATAAAAAACGCGATACAACCACAAAATTCTCGCATGAGCCTGAAGAATCTTAAAGTGGATGAAATGCGGAATATTTAGTGTGGCTTAATCGCCATATATATTTTATAAGTTACTAACTAGCTCTACCGACGTATTGAGCACTGTTGATGTAAATACTTAAAGTTCACGCATATATTTATACTTTCGTATATTAATTTATGTGAGTAAATGAAGTAGTTATATATATCTATATATATAGAAATGTAACTCTTGGTTCGTTCGCAATTAGTAGTCTAAAAAACCACTGGACGGATGGCTTCCACGTTTTGGTATAATATGTTTACTATATCCATGTGTGTTTTTATATATTTCTTTTTAATTATAACATTATACTTAATTTTTCTATGATAAATAGGTGGTTTTCTTTGTACCGATATGCTATTTCTTTATTTAGGGACAATTATTTATTACCGCTTCCTGTCACGTGACTAGTGTGTCCAATTAAACGGTTTTCCTGCTAGATCTGGAGATTTCGATTGCAATCTAGCGGGGAATTCTAGAAAAAGTGGGGGTATTTCGCACTCACCCACCCGCAATTTTAGATTAAAAAATAAAGAAAAGCGCTTGAAAATACTTTAAAACATAAAATAAACTCATTTATGTAAGTAAAAGAAAGTAGCATTTATTTATTGCCTTTGGTAACACTTATTTATTGATTATTTGTTTTGTTTTTCACCCTTTTCCGGCTAACCATTCTAAAATCTCGCTATAAAATTGATTTTTCCAATTACATTTTAGGTGGGGAGGGCATTCCAGCCTCCGAAGTTTAGTTTAAAATACGAACTAAGCAATCCCGCTTAATTTAGATGTATTTAGTCGAAAATTGTAAAAAGCAAGAAACAACACTAAAAAAAAAACTTATAACAATATAGTAGAATTTAATTATCTACAAACCTAAATACTTTTAACATGCTAAAACAAAGTTTTTTTTGTGTTTTTTTTATTTTTCTAATTTCAAAATATGTTGCACCATTATTGTGATGTTTAATTTGCAGTATATCTCAATTTAACTTTTATTCTAAAAAGTTTGAGTTTATGATTTGTTTCTTGCAAGAAAAAATATACCCTCTCTGAAAAAAACAGGTAAAACTAGCTTCATAAAATATATAAGCCTTCTGAGGAGCTAACCGCTTCAATATAATTCCATAAACATATAGTGAGAAAACACGGAACATTTTATATATTGAATATAGTATATTTATATTTTTTTTATTGTAGGAAGTAAAAATATGGAGGGTTTTTTTTTGGGGGGGGGTGAATTAGAGATTTTTGAAAACTTCAGATGATAAAAGTTAAAAATCTAGCGATTTTCTGGACATTTCTTACTCCTGATCACGCGGGTTTTTTTTAAATCTCAGAAAAGGATATTTTGGTCTCACAGGCTTAATGTAAACATAATGTGTTTACAATATCGGTAAATTTTCAATGGGTTTAATCACATGATTATTGATAATGTAACCATGTGATTGAAATTTGATTTAAATTAACCACACGTGGTCGCTTTGCTATCAAATATTCATCGAAAAATGGTAGGAACAGACAATGAATGCCGACGCTCAGTGTATAAACATTTTGACCATTTCCTTTACTTAAAAATTCACCAAAAATCAGGAAATTAACCAATTTTAATGAAAATTTCAGTATTTATCAAATAATGATCGCAGAATATAATGAACTAATTATTTTTACTTAACTCTTAGTGAAAATGTTTTATTTTGTTTAAACAAAAAATACCTTTACTAAAGTTATGGTTTTCAGTAGTAAATAAAAAACGCAAGAATGTATTTTTGTTTTTTTTATATATAAATAAAGCATCGTAATTTGTAACAATAAAAAATAATTTTTACAGGAACATTACGAAAAAAGCCCCTAAAGTCCGTATTAATGAATTCGATATAACTCGAAGAAAAATAAATTTCTCACATACTATCAGGAAATTAAAGATTCAATTACATTCCCATTTCAGTCACCTAAATTATTTAGGGTGAAATGAGTTTAGGAATTTATAACCAAACCTAAATATTAAAAAAAAAATTTTTTTTTTGCTTAACAAAATAGCATTAATACAGTAAGTTATGTAAAATTTGCATAGAATGCTCTGCTTTACGGTTGTTTAAAAATGGGACGGAAATTTGAATTACGTTCCCTTTTAAATTCGGTACATTTTTACATTACGTTCAACTCATCGTTCACATTCGACACGTCAACTTTTATAGCTTTTCGGGTATGCTGGCAAGGTTAGGGGTGTCTATTGAGAAAGCCGTTCTAACATGGGTAGATTGGTAGGTGTGTCAGAAGTTTCGTGAAAAACAGTGAATAATTCCACCCCGTTTTTACAAGCTTATAACTCATCGAAAAATGTAACTCAAGCCCTATTTTTTTTTCAATTAAAGGAGCAATAACCAGAGTTTCATTAAAAAAAAAACAAAAAACAAAAAAACAACGTGGTTTTAAAAAAAAAAAAAAGGTTTTACACTTCGAACTTTACAGGTAAATTTCTAAAAACACTACTTTTTTTGTTTTAAATTTGAATACATTATTTATTGATCTTTTATCTTCAATTTGTGATATATAACACTTTGGTGAGTAAATTAATTATTTACTTTTTAATAGACATTTCAAAATGGGAGGCGTGAATTATTCGACCTCCTGTCTTTCCAAGCTTATAACTACTCGAAAAATGTAATTCAAGCCCTAATTTTTTTCAATTAAAGGAGCAAGGACCAAGATTTCATTAATAAAAAACAAAAGAAAAAACAAACAACGTGGTTTAAAAAAAAACTTCGAACTTTACAGGTAAATTTCTAAAAAACACTACTTTTTTGTTTTAAATTTGAATATATTATTTATTGACCTTTTCTCTTCAATTTGTGATATATAAAACTTTGGTGTATAAATTAATTATTTACTTTTTAATAGACACTTGAAAATGGGGGGGAGGGCGTGAATTTAAAAAAACGTTTGTCTAAAATATTATATTCGGTTTATTGGAAAGAGCATAAAATTTCACATTGATCCTGAAAATATCGTAAAAATAGAATCAATAGAAAAATTTTGATAGATTTTCAAAGTTTAAAAATTGAAAAATATGGAATTCGTAAAATTCATTACTGTTTTTTAAAAAATTAAAAAATATTTCTATTACTTTTAAAACAACTTAATAATTTATTTTGGAAGTATAATCCATAAAGAAAATAAACAACACACTTTTAAAAGAGAAACTACGAGTTTTTTATATTTTATTCGCAGTTTCGTGATAGGGGTGTCAAAAATTCCTAAGAAAATTCTGATACATCTACTAGATTTGAGTGTTTATTCGTTGTAAACGTACTCGACAACCTATAAATGTCGACATTTCCAATGTGAAAGCTGGACTAATGTAAAAAAATAACAAAAAGATATACCAAACTGATTTTCCGTTTAAAAAATGGAATTATTTCCCTTTCGTTATTAACTTTTTTCTTTCTTTTTTTTTAATATTTTGTGTTTTATATATATAAAGTACAATTGTTGAATGTTACTGTTTTGATTATATTCGTTTGGAGAGAGCCACAATTAAAAAATTAAGAAAGATTAAAACGGAGCGAAATTTAAGTTTCTGTTCCATTTTTACAACAACCGTAAAACAGCGCATACTCAGCAAGTTTTATCATAATTTATAAGCATGATGTTGAAACACTAAATCAACATCTTATTTATTTTTCTGCATAATTAATGATGGAAGTATTTTTCTATTTATTTTCTGAACATCTGTTAAAAAATAATTTGTACATTCTCATGAAAAAAAGAATCAAACTTTTCTCTACATTCACATAACTATTTACAGTGTTCATGTAAAGCATTCATCTGTTCTTTTTATAATACAAATTCCGTTTTCAAAGAGAAACGTTTACTGCCAAATTTCTTTTTTAAAAAAAGTGCAAGTTTTCCTGAAAAAAGAACTTTCACCTAACAATTTATGGTAAAAAATTAATCTTTTTTGGAGGGAAAAAATAACTTTTATTGATTAAAAAATTGCAAAAAATAATAAAAGTAAATAAACGAAGAAAATGCAATTTTTCTTGAGGAATGTGTTCCATTTTAACAAACTGAGCCATAGCAACGCGTGGCCGGGTACAGCTAGTATATATATATATATATATATATATATATATATATATATATATATATATATATATATATATATATGCATATATATATGTGTAGATAGATATAGATAGATAGATAGATAGATAGATAGGTAGATAGATAGATATGTGTGTGTATGTTTGTGTGTTTTATTAAGATTTTTCTTAAATTTGATCTCTTGGTTTGTAAAAAGGACTTGGACAAAGGTTGAGCACCTTAAAATAACCTGTCACTCTTAGCTTCCTCCCTTATCTTTCCATACATCCATATATCTATCTATCTATCTATCTCAAATTAACCCTTTATTGTCTACCTTGTTCTAGTCTCAGCCAATTACCGAGACACTCTCACGCCACCCTTGACAAAATAGGTGGACAGGTATTCGTAAGTAAGTGGAAGACATATACATTGACTGTACTACTGTATGGGAGGGTAAAGGTGTTAGGGGACAGAGTGTGTTGGGTTTGAAATGGTAGGATTGTCATATACAAGTGAAAAGACGCAGCGTTTTGAGTAGAGATGTCTAGATCGAGGTTCGATGGTGAGAGAAAGGGTCCTTTTCTTTCAAGATTTATTTTGAAACCTGTTGGTTTGGGGAGTAGCGGGAGGAGGGAGGTTTAACAAAAACTTATAAAAAATTACTGAACCTTTTTTTGTTTGGCTTTGTGTTACCATTTATATACTGTTTTATTTATTTCTTCTTTCTGTTTATCTATTATTGCTGTTTTGGTTTTTCTATATACTTCATTCCTTTTTTTTTTTTAGGGGACACATATTTTTCATTAGATGTTTGACCTGAATAATGATCCCCCACCCACAATTGAGGGCAAATAATAATCGACATTTATTTGTTGAACCATATCAAATAGTTTGCTTCTGACAGGAACGGTGTAGAAAAGTAATCATTAAAAAAAAAGAAACTAGGACAAGGAAAAGGGATTGAAAATAAATTGAGAGAATAAAACCATACTAAAAATGTAGGGGGTTATCTTTAACCTGGGCACTACAAAGCACAGACTTTTAAGGCTCTTTTTTATTTTCTTATCGAAACAATAAAAATCCCACATTGATATTAATACAAATATGTAGTTTCAGTTTTCGAATGTTTGAAATTTATACAACACACGGGCAACGACAGGTCGTCACAGAAAGTATATGCACATAAATTAAATGATTTAGTTTCGGTTTTACAGCAAATCAACTATTTTATGCAAAGCATATATACGCAATCCTCTTAAAATACGACGTATTTATCGAAAAATATTCCATTTTAAAGCGACGGTTTTATTAAATTAATCTAATAGCTTTTAATTAAAGTTTTAAGAAGGGACAGGAGCTACAATTTTCAAAACAGACCTCTACTTAGCAAAACCACAATTTACTATGTTACCACTCCAAGTAGTTATACAAGTATTTTATTTGAACATTTTATGTTAAAAACTATTCTTCAATATTGACAGGAAAGAAGAAATAAATGAATGGAATATATGTGCATTTATGGAATGTACATATGGGAATACCAAGCAAACACAAAATATTTAAAGAGTAAATTTGCGTTATATTCTTTCTTCATACATGTTTATGGAAGATATGCGTTTATTGTGTTAATTCGCAATGTACTTTCTAGTAGATAGTTGGAATTCTAATAGATAGATGTAAACCTAGTAGATAGCACTCAGAACCTCGTTAAATTCATGAATAACATTTACCTGATATATATATATATATATATATATATATATATATATATTCTTTAGAATGTGAGAGAATGTATAATTATTTCCACAGCCAGACAAGGTCGCAGCTCACAAGAACCAGGACATCCAGTACTCCCTGTTTGTTGGCTGTCATACCGCTTGTGAGGTGCGACGTTATCTGGCTATGAAAATAATTATATATATATATATATATATATATATATATATATATATATATTAATATATATATAAATATATATATATATATATATATATATATGTGTGTGTGGGGGGGGGGCATGTAATGATAAATTACATTGTTTGTGAACTTGAAAAGCAACTAAAATAAATTCTTATTAATCAGTATGGTACGACTTTCTGTGGGCGGTTTTATTCTGTTGCTGACATTGATTTCGTCGAGTAGCACACTAGGGCTAAGTCCTCACAGGAGGGACAACGTCCATAAGTAAAATAAGTTTGCATCGTTATCCATTTCATTACAAACAACCTTACAAATGTTGTACGTCATTCACATTTATATAAACTTGTGTTTGTCGCTCTCCCACTTTCATATTATACAATTATTAACTGACAAACGCGATGGAGAGTAAGACGACTCAAAGGAGAGGTGCATATGCTGTACGACGATTATCTATTAAGCCGACCTAGCAGAGTATTTAATACGAGAATCATTAACTATAAATAATACATCATAGTATATTTTAAAATGTATATGTATATGTGTGTGTGTTAGACTGTGTGCATACACATACACAAGTATATATATATATATATATATATATATATATATATACCCTTTAAAATGTAAGTTTTGAAAGTTGAGCACTGTCTAGGGAATAAAAAGCGCTCGGCTGGCCTTGGGCGATATCACGATTTCAGGTCGCTCGATCACTTTAGGTCGTCTTAATAATGTTATGCTGGTACGTATTTGACTTTAAAAGTGTAGCATTTCCCTTAATTCCCATGAGGGTTACGGTTGCTCAGGGAATACGTTCCATGCTAATGGAGTCAAAGTTGGCTTAGTGGCAGGATAAGAATCCTTCGACCAGTGGCAATCATCACTTCCTGTACTGATGATTGCAAAAACATGTCTGTAGTAATAAGTAGTGATTTAAACTGATAAGTAGTAAGATTGTACATCTAACAATAGGAATAGTTTTAAGGCTTCCAAAATTCATACTAGAAATGTCCGCAAAAGTTCATGGCGTAACGGATAAATAGGTAAAATTCAATTGTAAGTGTCTTTCCTTTCTGAGGTTTAAGTTTCAATCCTCAGAATGCAAATTATTTATGTCTACTTAGTTATAAGTAACAAAACGCGAACATGCTACCCCATAAATGCATAAAGGATTCCGTTTGAATTTCCGTGCAATATGGTTGTCTTCAAGTCCAATGTAAACAAGTTTTTTACGAGACATCCTCTTAAGTGATTAAATTTGGCCAATTCCCACTGCGAACGATTACTACGACATTCTCGTATTGACTACTGTACACTCATTAACCCTTATCCTCGAGTGGCATCTGGGTCTTGATAATTGGTTACTCCTTTGTAAGAAAAAAATCACTCAAGATAAGAACAATAGTCCCAAGACGTCAAAATAATACGAGCTGTCTCACTTAATTAGCACAACATTAACACCCCCAATATACAAGCGGCAAATTAATGGATGTAATTCATTGTAATTCGACTCAATTGTAGTATGAATACGTTGCCTTATCCCCTACAAAAGCTCCATTTGTGTGCATGGATGCGTATGTAAGCGTGGGTCAGTATGTATGGATTTACATGTGAGACAAGAAAGTGGACAGGAAATTATTCAATTTTCTTGTGTTCTGTTTTATAGATGGCCACTTAATATGTGATAATCCCCCCTACCTCTTTGCACTAAAAATCCAGACCCCAAAATCTACATTGCAATTGAGGGATTCATTTAGCCGGTTGTATATCCGTCATGAGATTTCGACTTGTTGTCTCCATTAACTATATAGAACTTGGAGACCCTTGAATTTTAAAATACACCCATCCACTCGTCAAAACCGAGCAACAACAAAAATATTAAAAGAAGTTATCGAGGTCTTTGTGTATCGTTTTAAAGGCTTGTGATCTTCTCTTGAAAGACATTAAACCCTAAATTGTGACCTTTGCATTCAGGCAAACGAGGTCGAGTTTAGGCGAAGGGTTCTTCGGTGCGAGAATAGCACATGAGAAAATTATTTTTCTTTGATTTCCTCTAGCAGCACAAATCAACCATAATAATTGGCCTTGCTTGAAAACCTCCCGCCAGTAATTATATTCTCCAGTTTAATAGTTTTACCTATCATGTTTATCGGAATTTTGAGTGAGCATTATAGTAAAAACATAGTGAATTAAAATGACTGAGATATGTTTAACAACGTGACTCTTCAAAATTCGAAAGTAGCAGAACATCTGAGGAGATGCTGATCAGAGAAACCTTTCTTGTCTTACCAGGGTAAAAAAAATCAACTTCGAAATCTAATTGCCTTTTTCATTTCGTAGTGCCTCTTTCTAACAACAAAAAAAGGTTGCCAGTCTTTATTTACTCTATCGTTATTTTCTTGATAGGTGATCGACCGAGCTCCAATCTCTAGTTACATCTATAAAACATTCGCAGCACAAACTTTTCTAGCTACAACCACTATAAAGAATTTCTTTCCTTCTTTTGTGCACTAAGATCTAAACGGAACTTCCACCAGCAAATATTTTTTCGAAAATCTACCCGCCTGTGGAAAACAATACCACAGGACTGCATCCAAAAATGCTACAGCATGATTGCTTTCAACGTCGATATCAACAAATTATTGTGGATCAATAATTTTAAATAATCAATTTCTGTTCTGTTTTTACCATTGTCATCAATCATCAATGAATTGTCTCGCCGTCTTTTTAAGTCTTTAAACTTTATTCTCGAGTTCATTCTGGGCCTTGATACGCAGTGATTCATCATTTTGTCTTAAACTAAAATTTAAAGGCAAACGCCAAGTATACCGGTTCTACTAATAACACTAGCCAACAAAAAAAATTGTCACAGTGCCTAAAGTGTTTAACTGTTTTTATCTAATTTGAGGGCACTGGTTATAAAAATGCTGTCACTATTTTTTTATCAGGTCTAGTTTTTCTGGTATGGTGTACTCCCTCTGTAGGAAGCCGATAGTTGCAATAAAAACAGGCAAATCAAAGAAACAATATTTTTATGTAACTTTAAGACATTCGTGAATCTCACCAAAATATGCACAATTAAAACTTGACGTTGTAAAAAATGCTAAGCATAGACACTATCATCCCTAAATTGACAATTTACGAATTTTCTAGAATGGGAAGCTGTAGCATCATCGCGCTTGATAGACCAACATGTATCCGCAAGCATGGTAGCATCTCAATGACCTTGATATCGAACTTCCATGGTGCTGATGCCTTGATGGAAGTGCTCCTCTTGTTCGTCGCTCACGCATTCTAGATTTTCTGGAAAACAGGAAAGATGGCTGAGCAAAAAATGTTACTTGATGCTCATATTTGACCCCAGTTGATAAAGACTTATAAGTAATGTTTCAACAAGCAGAAAGAGGTTGCAGGAAAGTGAAAAGGGCACCCCCTACGAGATGTGGCAACATCACTCCATCCTTGGACGTAC
Source organism: Euprymna scolopes (assembly GCF_053919585.1). Lineage (NCBI taxonomy): Eukaryota > Metazoa > Mollusca > Cephalopoda > Sepiida > Sepiolidae > Euprymna > Euprymna scolopes. The sequence continues at coordinate 73,347,372 of NC_136497.1, forward strand.
CTAGCTCTTATATAGATAGAGAAATGCATCAGCAATGAGATATCTACTGGATCGATAGAAGGATCCCATCATTTTTCCAGCGACCTTATAATGGCTTTTATCTCGCTAAAACCAAGCGATTAACTGTGTTCTTCTAAGGGGTTTTGTTTTGAGTGTGGGAGGACTTTCTACTCGAACTTAGGGTAAGTGTTAATGCAAACAAAGTTTCTATCTTTTCAGTATGAATTTAACTTTAGTTGTATTTTTCCAAGAGGAATTTTACTACATTCGTAAACGCTGTCCATGCACTCAATTTTGCAGGATTCATAAAATTACAAACATTTGCGTCATTTCGAATCTGATGTCCATCAAAGTGTCCAGTTTTGATTTCTCTATGGTTAGGCCTAGACATTTCATGCAAATATATTTGAAACGGTCGTAATCTTTCTCGAGAGCCTTCACAAACCGTTTCACGATGCGAAGCTTTATGTGAAGCAAAGGAAACACAAGTTTGGAATGCTTCAATATAGGAGAAGTCAGAACATTGAGAGAGAGCCAGGAATCAGTTCACTGTGCACAGGTCAATCTTTTTTGTCCAGTGCTCTGTTCTTTCCCTGCTATCCCACAAACACAAGAAGCAAGGAAATTTTGTGTAGCCACCTTGTAGCCTGACGAGAAACTCAACCATTTTCAAATCGACAGATATAATCCATTGGTACTGTCTGTATGAAAACTTTTTCTGAAACAAATTTGATTTCATCATATATTTCTTTTAGGGTCGTTGAATTGCCATGAGGAAATGATCTATATATATTGTTATCGGGAAAAAGAACATATTTTAAACTTCTTTGGGAATTATCTATAAAAAGGTGCCCAGGTTGAGAATAATGCTCTTTGCCACCGAGCAGCCACAGCAGGTCTGCAACGTCGGTGCAATATACATTTCCTTTTCCTGAGTGAAAAATGGCAAGAATTCAATATGGCGTTTTCTGTAGAAGGTGATGAGAGTTTCAGGCTGAAGTAGATTTTTTTCTTCGAGTCTTGAAGCTAAAAGTTCAGAAGATTCTTTGGATCTGTTGATATCTTTAGTCTGATCATCAAGTTCCCCTTGAGAGAAAAAATGTAGTGATGAAGGACATCTCGAACAGTGGCTTCACTACTGTCACTGAACAAAATAAAGACTTCAGAACCAGGTAATTCCAATTGGGACAAGCCTTTAAACACTAGAACAGAAATTTCATTGCCATATGAAACCAGCCTAATTACAGACTAGAAGTTTGAATAAACCAACAAATTCCTGTTCCTTCGTTTTCACTGCACAGAAATAGCAGTCATCAAAATATCTTTCGGTTCACGCTAGACCATTGGAATATCAAAGCGGAGTGTCTTTCTATCCTTTTTTATCCACTGTCGAAGATGCTCAACACATTGCTTGCATACAATATGGAGTGGTCATGCCTTATTTTTATCACCCAGCATTACTTGGAAGTAAGCAAAACAAGCACATCTCACAAATTCACTGATCCTTTTCCTATTGGATTGCAACGCATATTCCCCGCACATATAGACAACACAAATTTTGGATTGTTTAAACGTCTCCCAGTAGCTATACTTAACTTTTGTTCCAAAAATCTGCAATAAAAGTAAAATAATGCAGCTTAATTAATTCCTGTATAACTTATAAATGAATTCCCAACATAAAGAAAATAAATATTATTTGACCTAACAAAAACATGCCACACTCGTTAGGCCAATTTACTACTCAGTGTCCATTTCTTACACACTACATACCTCAGTGTATAGCAAATTTGACTTTTAATTTAAGGGTAGTGATGTAACAATCAATTAACATGCATCACCATAACAACATACAATTATAATTACAAAGCTAGAATGTATATAGAAACACACATAATGTACTGTCGTCGCACGCACCTACGTTTAACAGTCAGATAAACTATTCTAAAAAATAACGACCCTGAATCCTAGTACATAATCCACAGGTATATATATTTAAAGAGAAAAAGTAAAATCCGAAAGAGAAGAATTGCTGAGTATAAGAAAGTAAAAACAATAACAACAAACGAGGGTATAGAAAGGGGAGTTAAAGAAATCGAAAGCCTGAATAAGTTCGTAAAGAAATGGAACAAGAAATGTCAGGTTGCATGACAAGTTAAACAGACACAGTGTCCAGAAGAAAGGCGTAAATATACAGTTGATATCGGGGATGGGAGGAGATTAAAAGGAAGTGAAGTGCTGTGTCGCCAGTAGTTGCAAAAAGGAAGTAAAGACTAACCGGAAGAGGATATGAGGAAGGAAGAAAATTTTAATCAAGAGTAACTGGAAGGGAGATTATGGGTTTAAAGCAGGGCGGCAGAACAACTTATTTTAAGGTAAAAAAATATGAAAAAAGTAAATATCTCAAGAACTTGGAGTGATAAGAAAGAATTAGCACCCCCAAATCAGCTTAGAAATGTGAGAAAAATAAGTTAAACTCACTTGACTTAAGGAGGTTGAGGATCGGAGGAAGGTCGGGTTCGTTTTGGACTGAGCAAATCTGGTAGCGTTTGACTCTTGCTTATATCTACTGCTGCTGCTGCTGTTGCTGCTTCTGATGGAATTGCTTGCATATGAATGGCTGTTACTGGCTATTTAAAGGATTGCTTCCATTGAGGCAGGGTGTGCTTAGATGACGGATATTTTAAGCGAACGTTATTTTGTAACCGATAACAAGAGTACAGACGCAGAGGTTTGTTTTATAGCCTCGTGTTCCTTGAGTCCTAATCAGAGCTGGGGGCGCGATCTTGCCAAATGTCGCAACCGTTGTAGCACTTTCTTCTGGTGTCGAAGAATTTTGCGACAGAAACCTTGGGCACTAAAAATGTGTTGACCTGTGTAATCGATTAAAAGTACCAACATATGTTCAATAAAGTAACACTTCGAAAATTCGGAATTAACTTTTAAATTGTTGACTGATTATAAATACATTTTGTTTTGAATGAACATTTAAAGGTAAAAATTTTTTAGTGCCGCGCTTTGTTTCGAATAGTGCATTTTGGAAAAAAGTGGCAGCTTGGAAAAGTGCCAGGAACAGCAATATTTGGTTTATTCTTAAACATTCAACTGCTTTTTTTTTCTTTTATTCATAGTTAAAAAAAAACAAAACAAAAAAAAAAAACAGAATAAATTTCTTCATGAACCCTTGAAACTGGAAAAGATTTTGGAAGCATTTAAACAGTAAAATAGAAAGTAATTTCGTTTTCTTTTGTTTTACATATACATCACCATTTATCAAGACCTAGAGGCCACTTGAGGATAAGGGTAAAGAGTATACAGTAGTCAATGGGACAATATAGTGATTGTCAGTAATGGAAATTCCGTAAATTTGTTAAGTGGAACTACTCATCAAGAACTTGTTCACATTGGACTTGAAGACGACCATATTATAGTCAGCTGGAAAGCAAGAAAACGGAAGACAGTTCCATAGGCGTGCAGTTCTAAGAAAGAAACTTTGTTCATGGAATATACGTTTAGTTTTAGGCGTAGATAAAGAGTGGGGGAAATTATTGATAGTGTTTTCTGCTAAACGAGTGTTTCTCGTGAAAGTTTGGCGAAGGAGGCATAGATTGGAGCTCAGACGAGCACTTTCCATGAAAATAACAATAAATCGGAGACGGACTCGCAACATCTCTTCTGTGAGAAAGAGGTTGGAGAAAGGTTAAAAGGGCATCCCCTACGAGATGTGGCAACAGCACCCCATCCTTGGACGTACCTAGCTCTTATATAGGTAGAGAATTGCATCAGCAGTTAGATATCTACTGGATCGATAGAAGGATCCCACCATTTATCCAGCGACCTTATTCTTAGGAAAGTTTCCTTAATTAAAAAACTGAAAGCTTTGATTGCTATTTACATCCAAATGCTTTCAAAATAGACATTAGACATTACCTTAACAAAATCAATAACAGTTTCATAATTTAGTGACTAAACAATACTGTAAAAAATAAATGTAATTTTTAAATTACTATCTTCACGTTATTTGTTAAAAAGAAGCCACCGGTATTTTTTAACAATTGAAATTTAATCGAAAATAAAATAAAGACCCGGATAAAATTACAATATATTATAGATGATAGTATAAATCTTAAAGAAATGAAACGGATGCTTTATAGCAAACGCAGTTGAATTACATTCTTTATCGGCACCTATACTTTTAACATATGGAAACTGCTAGTAAATTTTCTCGTTTCAGAATCTTATTTGTTTGATCTTATAGACACAGAAAACATGATGGTGCCCGGAATAATACCTTTTATCTCGCTAAAATTAAGCGATTAACGATTTTTCTAAGGGGTTTTGTTTTGAGTGTGGGAGGACTTTCTACTCGAACTTAGGGTTAGTGTTAATGCAAACAAAGTTTCTATCTTTTCAGTATGGATTTAACTGCAATAAAGACTCACGAGGTATCAATTTCGATTTTGGCATGGCACTAAGTTATATAAACATCAAAACCAAATCTGAAATTAGAAAATGAATTATAAACAGTTTCAGCGAGTTAAAAGTATTCAGTTTGGTAGATAATTAAATGATACTGCGTTTGGTTCAAGTTATTTATCATGGTTTTCTTTCGTTGGTTACTATTGTACGATTTTAGTAAGATCCAAAAAATTCTTAAAATTCCTATAATGAACTAAACAGGATGTGCGTCTGATTGCGATAGAAGTAGGTGGCGTATCTTCAACCCTAATCCTAACCCTAATTCTGGTTTTAAAAGGAATTCTACAAAGATTAAACGTAAGGAAGGATACTGTTTTCTTTTACAAAATAAAGTTAGGCACCCATTTTTCTTCTTTACCAAAATACAAAAAGGTTAAAGTTTCACAGTTGTCTTTTCTTGGTATAAACACATTGACCGACTTTTTACTCGTCTAAGTATTACAACTTCAACTTTAAACGCGTGTTTTATTTGTGTTAGAATGCAATTCTATCCTTTTTATGACTAGACAAGTACACAAAAAAAAATAGACTACAAATGCGCTGATTTATGGCGACCATGAAAAGCAATTTTATCAAAACCAACCCACGATTTGCATATGCTAAGAGGACGTGACCGTGGTTCAGTGCTTACCGACATGGACTGACGAGCTGGGTGTCTCAAGTTCAAATCTAGTTTGTTCTAAAAAAAAAATCACTTTCATGAGGATGTTGGCAACGTTAACGTGGTCCTTCCCGTAAGTATATGATGACTTTTTAAAAATAATTATGACTAGAAAAATATCGGGAAAACCAATGCCAATAATAGAATCGTGTGCTTTATATGATAGGATGATGACGAATATATTAATAAAATAAATCTTCAATTTAACTTCAAAATTAGAATTACACAGAAGCTTTATAATGTATGTATCTGTTAAGTAAAAAAAAAAACGAGGCTGCACACAAATAGATATGGAGATTAATTCAGTATTTTTGTTTTATAAAATAAATAAGAGTTTTATCGGTAGACGCCGTCTAGATGTATTAATATTACGTGAGATCTTCTCTTGTTAAGAAGAGCTGAAAATGTCCGCCGATAGATGTCAACGATAAAATTTGATTTTATTGTTTAAAAACAAAAATTTAGAAATAAATACGATAGCGTGTGTGTTATTTTGTTTGTCACGCTTACATCTTTTTTCTTCCAAGCGACTGTGGTTTAATTGTTATGACCTTCCATTTCTTGCAATAAATAATTTTACCAAAAATTCTTCATACGTTTTAGTTTTAGTTTCGCTTTCGATTATAGCTGATGGCACTCAAGTAATCTAATTTTGTATAAATAATTTGAACAAGAATTCTTCATAAGTTTTGGTTTCAGTTTCGATTATAGCTGAAAGAACTCAATTTTTTTTTTGTATATATGTATATATTTTTTCTCTTCTTCATAAGTTTTTATTTCGGTTTCGATTCAAGTTGATGCACCCAAGTCATATCGATATATTTTTATTTTTGAAATCGCAACTTTATAATATATAAGAATTGATAGAAAATGGACTCTATAATAATATATACGAAATCTGCAAAAATTGAAATATCATATTTAAGCGTATTTTACGATCATGCTACGCCGGGCATTCCTGCTAGCTAAAGTAAATACTTTTGCAGTTTTAACAAAAGAGCTACAGTAATATGGCGTCTCCAATTACACTGATCAACCATAGAATGCCAACATCATATTACATAGTCCCGCTAGTACTGGATAAATTTACGTAACTTTTGGCGTAACTTAAAATGTAAGTGCTTAATAAACTTTCGATACTAAAGGATACTTTAAAGAGTAATTATTCTGTTATTAAAAAGAGAAGATGTTCTTCTAAGATTGAGACAATTCTCACTTTTTTTTTACCAATCCAGACTTCGCATTTGAAAGGGAAGATAGCGACGAATCAAGTAAATAGGAATATCCATAGCTACCGACTGATATAATGGATATCAACTCTGACGATGGAATCATCTAAATCGATTGCAATTAAAATCTAATACAATTGAGAAAGATATGAACAAATGAAGGAAGAGGCAGTATAAAAAAGACCGAATGACAAAATGAACTAATACAAAATAATTTATTTTTATCGACAACTTTTTAAAGAACAAAAAAAAATACATTTTTTTAACGGAAATCGCTCCACACAAAGCATCAAGCCACTTGACGTAAGGAGTTAAAATACTTCTTCAGGGTAAAAATAAAAAAAAAAAAAAAAAAAAAAAAATAAGCAACAACAAGTGTTAGATTGATATATTCAGCAATTTAAAACAGCAATTTTCCCACTTTATCAGAAAAAAATCTCTCATGGAATGTGAGGACTAAAAAAACATAATCAGGAAAGTGAGAATTACGAAGCTACCGAAAGGTCAACTTTCTATTCTCCTTAATTAGTTCGTAATGAGTAAGAGAGCAGAGTGTCCAGTTAAAATTACATTTTGTTTAGTGTGTAAAAAAAAATTTGAAATCATTATTTCGTAAAATTCGGCTATTTAACAATGAATTTACCCATAATCATTCGTGTGTATTCATTATAATTTTTGAAAGAAAATATAACGAAATAGAAAAAAATTCTCTTAGGCTACTTCGAATTATAAACACAAAATACATAAAAAAAACCACGAGTTGTCTCCCCTAAAACTACAACTAATACTACTACTACTACTCCTACTACTACTGCTGCTGCTGCTCCTACTCCTACTACTTTATCATTCTAAACAATATAAATCATAACTTTTGTTGTATTTGGGTAGGATATTAATGTACGTTTAGATAATTGTGACACTGCGCTAGATTTGACAAACTTAAGGCCATTTTCACTCCTCTTAAAGTGCCACTCATTTTTTAAACATTGCTTTTTAATTGACTTATTTCACCATCTTATTGGAGTTATATGATCGTATACATCGTGGAGACGTATGTTAGGCACGGCAAAAACAGAAGGAGGAAATAAGCATTTTTTTACGGTGTCTCCCTTTAAAAATCTACCAAAAATCAAGTAATTATCCAATCAATACGAAATTTTCACCGATTATTAAGTGTAAAATGAGTTTTATAATGATGCACTTATTTTGTAATCGATATATATATATATATATATATATATATATATATATATATATATATATATATATATTGCCTGCAACCACCTTTCTTTATTTGTGGGTACAAATATGCTTAAAATATTCAACCGAAACTGAACAAAATATATTGTATTGTGGGGAAGGTGAAGATTATAGATAAAACACACAAACAAAAAACAATAACAAAAATGCACATATCAGATTTTAAGGTTGAAAATCCGAATTTTGAATGTGTCTTATTTTTCATCTTCTGTGTTTTGAAGTGTGCAATTCTATTGAATATGTTTTAATAATTATTGTATTTCAGATTAGCAAAATATAAGTATTTTTTCATTATTTTTACGAAAAATACTACTTTTAAATCTTGGAAAAATATATTAATAATTTTCTTTTAGTAAGCCCAATGTTGCTAATATGCTGTTATATAGGAAATCCTTTGAAGAATCGTCACCAAAAAAGAAAAAAAAATCGATGAATAACTGCGCATTTTGGTTAACATGCGATAATTTCTTTCAGCAATTTGTTGTTTCACAATATTACTTCATCTTTGGAAGACCACACGGCCTAAAACGAGTTGTTCTGTATTTATAAACAGTTGTAACCTCCACCTTTTCCAAAATTACGTCTAAGTCTGCCGCTACGCGATGCCACAATTTTAAGTGCCCGCAAAGTCTTTTTCACATATTATTTGATAAAAAAATTGTGAAAAATTATAAGATAGAAAATTACATAAAAAAATGAAACACTTACAATTCACTTAATCGTCAAAATAAACGTTAGGATTAAATGAATTTATTTTGTCTTGTGAAGGCTACCGTAGTTTCTTTTAAAGTAACGTTAAATTTTGGACTTTTTAATTTTGCCCCGCGACATCTATATATTGAGATAAAAGATGGAACTATTTGAAATTCAGGTACTTATGTTATAATATTTTTGCATATTCTTAAAGCAAATCGCCCTAAATCTTATTTAGACAAAAAATAAAAAATATAATTGATATGTATAATATATTTCAAGGTTAATAATGGTGAAGTAAAAATTAATAAATCTATTTTAACAAAAATCAATATTTGGAATGTCCTTCTTTTGCCTTTATAACAGCTTTTATTCGTTTTTGCATATTATTGACTTAATTATATGGCTTCTTCCTTTCTTTGCATCTTTTTAATCCCGCTTCTAACAACCTTATTCTCACTGATTGAGCTAATATGTTTTTGTTTGCATCCTTCCTAGTTTCAGCAGCAAGCGCTGAAGAACTTTTCTTGTTATCTGCAAGCGATGCTCCTTGCAAAGATCTGCCTTCTCTGACGGTTGTAAACTTTTTACGGCTTTGTCCTTTTCTGTTTTTAAAATACTTTGTTTTCTTTGTATCTGTTAACTGTTGTCTGAACTGCCTTTTTTGAACATTCGATTTTCCTGGAAATTTCTACCTAAGAATATCCTTCACCAGATAAAGCAACCATTTGTGCCCGTTTAACCTCTGAAAGCTGCTTCTTTAGCAGTTTTTTTTTCAATTAAATATACTATTATCAGATTGGCAGCAAATATTACCTGAGAAATAAGAAACAACTTTTAGCATGACAATGAATCATTTTGAATATTGGAATGAATTTAGCATGTAAATCAGCTAAAACTCTTGAAAGAAGCTTTAAAGCAAATAAATGCAAAAATCTACTGTTAAAAATTGTTATATTTGCTTTCAACTGTTCACTGTACAATTTTTAAGCTTTAAATTATTATCTAATTTTTTATTGGTGCTTCATAATTTTGTACCATGGCTGTATGCGTGTGTATAGGTGTGCGTCTGCATGTGTGTGTGTGTATGTGTGTGTGTGTATGCGACTCTTATTGCAGATGTGTTTAAATGTAAGTTAGTATGTATGCATGGAATGTGGAAGTAAAATAAGCAAAATGGACAAACAAATGGACAAAAAATGGACTAAAAATGGGGGAAAAAATCAATGCACAAAAATGGACAAAAAAATGGACAAAAATTTGGCAAAAATGCACAAAAAAATGGACAACAAGACTGCAGAGTTTAGCACTGATATTCAACCAGATCTATATAAATTAAAGAATGCTGCCCAATTATATATATATATATATATATATATATATATATATATATATATATATATATATATATATACAGGGTGTCCGTAAAGATAATATACAGTCTTACAAGTTACTATACAGACACCCTGTAATATATTAACAGTACAGTAAGATATTGTATTAAAATATTTTTGTAACAAAAGAAATAAAAAGAAATAACACCTTTATGTTTATAAAAATAAACCTGTAAAAAAAATATTAACTATTAATATCAATATAATACAATAAAACAATAAGACTGTATAGTAACTTTACGGACACCCTGTATATATATATATATATATATATATATATATATATATTCGTCTGGGTAATTCATTTTTAGCTCATTTATTTGACTATACTGAAACCATATATCACATACGTAACAAAAAATTAACACAAATAAACAAAATTGATATTTTCATCGAAGCAATCTCTCTAAACAGGGCTCTACATTATTATTTTTTACACGTTTCTGGTCTTTAAAAGCAGATATGTTATTCAAAGACGTCGCCAATTATTAATTGGTTAACTTAGAATATCAGTTAACTGTTAGATGTAAATGTTAGTGGGAAAGGTAAAAACAAAAAAATAGAATTATTAAAAAATATCCGATTAAAGAGGAGAGTGACTCTGTACATAATCACGTTGACACACCGGTTCCCGGTGGGTCACCGAAGTTAAGCAACGTTGAGCCTGTTCAGTACTAAATGGGTGACATTTCAGACATTCAGGTGTTGTATGTGCTCTACGTTTATCTTGGCATTGTTTCCAGTCGTCCAGGTCTTCTCCTTGCCACTGGACCCAAACAGTGTCGATTCAGTAGAGGTGTGGTCAGTGATTGCGCGAACCTTGCTTCACAAGTACACGCGCAACTGCCCCTACAGGGGGTATCCTTTGTCTTTCGAGACTGAACGGAGGCATCGATCGATTCTATAATACTTCTTTTCTTGTTTCATTTTTCTTTAATTAAATCTCTTAAAAATTAAGAGGCGCCTTCTTGAGACTGACGCTTGATCTCTATACGAGATAGATGTTAATTCGAATATTTTCTTTTACCTCTCAAATGCTGAGTTAATAAAGAAGTTAGAAATATTAATTTTCCTCTTACTAATTGACGAGTTAACTATGTATAGTATATATTTCTTGTGTATGTTTTTATTGCTTTACCGAATTCCAGGACAAGAATTCATCTAGTCTGGTGGAGTGTCCAAATCAGTGATGTTGCTCTAGGCAACATCACTTGGACAAGGTGCAACATTCCTCACATAAGCCATTGTAGGTTAGAAATACCGAAGGAATCTTATTTTGGTCTTCGGACAGTATGTTATTTGAAATATTTAGGCAGAGTTTACTTACAGTCGGAAGCATCCTCATGATAGGTTGTTTTGACAAATAACAGCTCAGGGAGACTTTAGAAACTTGACCACATTTTCTCCATTTCTACTTTTTGTCGGTGCTAATGCACTTACTGATCCGCGCTATTTTTTAAAAATCGTATTTCCAAGTTTAATTAAAGTTTTATGATATGATTTTATTCAATTATAAGGTTAAAGTACAGAATAGGTACAAAACACCCTCCCCATGTTAAGAATGGCTTTTTAAATAATAACGTTATTATTTCAGCACGGATCAATAAGTGCATGAGTACCTTTTTATTCAATTTTCTTATCATTTTTCTCCAGCTAGGGATGGGGCATCCAACCGGATGCCAGACATTCACCTGCTATCCCACACATCCCAACCGAGAGACGTTTATTTTTTTATTTAAGATTTTAAACGTCTGTTTAAGTGCAAATCTATGAATCTCTTTTGCACTTGGTTTACCGGGTATATTTGTTAGGTAGCTTTTGAAATTCTTGTTTATGAGTCCGGTTGCTCCTATAGATATTGGAACGATAGAGATCTTTCTAAGATTCCAGTTTCTCCTCTTGTCGCACATAGACTTCGTGGTTTAGTGGGGGATGCCCTTTTCTCTTCCCTGCAACCTCTCTCCCACAGAAGAGACGTTGCGAGCTTGTCTTTGTTTTATCGTTATTTCCATGGCAGGTGCTCGTCTGAGCTCCAATCCCTCGTCCCCCCCTCGCCAATCTTTCACGAGAAACACCCGTCTGGCTGAAACTACTGTCAATAATTTTCCCCACTCTTTATCTGTGCCTAAATCCAAACGTAGATTCCATGAGCAAAGCTTCTTTCTTAGAACTGCACGCCAGCGGAATTCTATGCCGCTTGCCTGTTTCCCACCTGACTACAACTTGGACGTCTTCAAGTCCAACATAAACAAACTTCTGACAAACCGCCCCCTTAAGTAAGACACTCTATCAAATCTCCAATATCAACAATTACTACAATATTATCCCATTGATTATTGTACACAAAATAACCCTTATCCTCGAGTAGCTTCCGTGCCTTGATAAGTGGTGATCCCCATGTAAAAAAATAAACAAAATAAAGACAGTTGCCAGATTTTCGTGTTAGAAAAAAAGATTATATTTTGAGCCGCACTCTTCTATCCGTTACTTACCAATACTAATGATTACTACAATACTATCTCATTGATTACTGTACACGCAATAACCCTTATCCCTGAGTGGCCTTCGGGCCTTGATAAGTGGTGACTCCCATGTAAAAAAAAAAACAAAAAACATACGACCTAGGTATTTCGTTTTCTATTTCCTCTCAACTCTGTTTAACCCAGCATCATCGGGGATGCTAAGGTTCGTTCTTTATCCTCCTTTTCTCATATCACCATGTCAGCTTCATTAGCTTCTGTATTGTCATATTGGGAGGAGCATGACTTATTTCCAACTGTTATTTCTGGTATATGTTCACAGAACTTGCTGCTGCATTTAATAATGTTTTTGTTTTTTTTACAAATCGTCCAGTGGAGATATTACACGCTCTATTGTGTCGCATTGTGTAGTCGCTGTCCTCCACCAACATAACCCTACTACTGGATACTAGATAACTCACATTCTCTACTTCTGTGTGGGATAACCTGCACTTAGTGTCATTGCTGGCATGTCATTCAGTAAACCCCGAGAGATGCAGTTTAGTCATGAATGTTTTAATTACTAATATATGAAAGTAAATAATAGGGTACATTTCAAGGTAGGACGTAATTGATTTTATTTTTAAATTAATGGCATTGCCTTTGTGCTACTATGTATTATTCAAACACATTCTAATTATTATTTCAGATACCGATCATATTTACCAGACTCTCAACGGATAGACATTAGAAAAAAAGAACCTCAAACCAAGATTGTCCCAGATAAACCGGATTCCACGAAATAATAATAGAAATAATCATGAAGTTGAAATTCTGTATTTAATATCGATGTTTGTCATGATTGATACAAATTTGGTGAAAGGTAAATCGATGAGTAATGACGAATCGATATTGTTCAGGTGATAAATTATTCAATTTGGTTTGATGAATCAACATCTGATATATAGGAACAATGGCGGCATTGAATTTCAGTCAGGTGAATCGAAAATTGGTTTCCCTTTGAAATTTGAGTCACCTTTTAAAAAAAGTAAAAGAGAAAATAAAATTATAACATAAACGGATCACCACAAAAGAATGAATAATACAAAAAGAACTAAAAAAAAATATGCCAAAACAAATGCATTATTGAACTCGTCGTATCAAAGCAGACGAGCGACATTTTTTTTTAATTATCGGGTTAATTTCTGATTCTGATTGGTCGTGTAACACCCCGACACTTAAATAAAATCTGATTGGTCGATTTTTCCCCATGTTCAGATGTTTGTATTTGATGGGTTGTTGCTGAATTTCGGATGATTATTTTTGGAAAGGATTATACTGTGAATAATTCAATAACGTCTGATTGACTTTGCATACTAATCATTTAGCATTTACTAAGACCCAAATGCAACTCAAGGATAAGGATTTATAAGATTTTTATTTGAATTGATACAAATGTAAGGATGTCCTTAAAATGTATGATTTTTTTAAATGAAATCAGAGTAAAAAGAAGTGGTAGTGGGTTTTACCAAATGGGTTACGAGTAGATAAGATATATATATATATATATATATATATACATATATATACATATGTATATACATATATATATATATATATATATATATATATATATATATTAATGAAAACAAAGGGGTGTAGTGTTTAACTGATGTATGTAATGGTAAACTTCAAACTAATATAAATAACAGTATTTATATATAGAAAATTTAATCCCAACCGAATTAAAAAAAACTGTTATTATGCGCGGTTTGTTTATATATATATATATATATATATATATATATATATATATATATTTCTTTTAAATATTCAACATTTTTCACATTTTTATTTGGAAATTCATAATTACAATAAATTGCGGTTTCACTTAATGACAACTAGCAAATTCTTGCATTGCTTCAAATATAATCTGCTGATTTCTTTATGTCCTCTGATGAGAATAATAAGAAGAATAGCATTCTTTGACAGTCCGCGGAGTAAGGAATTTGTACATTGTTTTTTCGTGTATTCAGTCGAACAATAAATTTTGATTGTAGAGGTCAACTTACAGTTTTAATTTTCTTTCTCTTATATATATATATATATATATATATATATATATATATATATATATATATATATATAGTTTTATAAAAATTTAATTTTAAGTTCTTCTTTGGAAAATTATTTTATCAGTGAGTCTCCTGCAACTGCATTAACAACCTACTATCTCGAACAAACAATAGCCCTGCGTTTTCAGAGAACATCAATAGTTTATCACGAAACACTGTTTCGGTGATTTAAAAACAAAACAGTATATTAAATCATAGCTCCTCATCGGTGTTGATCAAACACTACTTCCTCTAAATAAACGAACAGCAAATGTTTTGGATAATGTATCCAGTCTTCTGTGCCCAAGATTAATATATACAAAGGAATCTTGAGTTTGTCGTATGTCTACATTTCTAATAGGAAAAATAAACGAGCATTTCCTAAACAAATCTTTCAGATTTAGAACACACATAATTTCTTACATCTTTCGCGAATGTACTAGTACACGCTTTTCCCTGTATACAAATTATTACATTCATTCCGATCAAAACAGCTCTCTCAAATACGTATTCCTAAAAAAACGGAAGGAAACACTTAACTCCCTATACATCTAATCCTCTTACTCTCCCAATTTCATCACCAGAACTTATTTTATAATATTTATTTTTATAGCAAGATTTTCTTTTCTTACGTAAAGAAGGTCAGAATGGATGCAAACAGACTTATCAAAGCTGTTTGTGTTCCTTTGATATTTCCAATCTTTTTATCCGTGTTTACTTTCTAGAGACGATTAATATATGTGCAGATGCCTTATATCGTATGAATTATCTACTCTTTCTATTTCGGAAGGTATTTTTGTGAAATTAATGAAATTTGCCGCTATGTTAGTTGAATTCAAAACATTATGTACAGATGGATTGATGGTATCTCAATGGGTCTCCCCTGCCATGTCGTCCTATGAATTAATCATTGCTGTCAATCATCTCATGTTACTATTTTATCACCCAACTGAAAATCTCATAAGCCGTTATCCTCGGGTGCCTTTTGGCCTTGGTAAGTAGTGAATCATGAGTATAAAAAAAACAAACAAAATCTTTATGTATATGAAATGCAAATGGCGTTTGGGCACATTAACATCTGTGTTTTATTTTCGTTTAAAAATGTAGTTATTTTTTTAACGTTTTCCCTTTATCGTTTTCATAGGGATACAATATACTTACTATGAAATCTTTCTTTTCCTTTTTGTTTTCAATTTTTTTTTCTTTTTCCTTCACTCTTCCAGAGTGACTTAATCAAAGAAATGAACTTGGTGAACTCCAAGGTATTGAACCTTTTGTAAATATTGGTCTAAATTGGAGTGGCCAGTGTTTATTTGTTAGTAACTAACAAAGGGGCTAAAAATCAATGACTGGCTGTGCGATCATTCAAATTGATTGTAGATATTCTCAAATGATAATAGAATGAAAACATTGGACAGAAATTAAACAAATAATTGCAGATTGAATTGGATTGGCAAACGTTACAAAGATTAATACAAAAATAAAAGTATGGATTGATATATATATATATATATATATATATATATATATATATATATATATATATATATATATATATATTATAACTTCTTCATTTACTCACATAAGTTGATATACGAAAGTATAAATTTATGCGTAAACTTTAAGAATCTACTTCAACAGTGTTCAATACGTAGGTAGAGCTACTTAGTAAGTTATAAAATATATATGGCGATTAAGCTACACTGAATATTCCGCGTTTCATCCACTCTAGGATTCTTCACACTTATGCATAAACATGATGAATCCTAGAGTGGATGAAAGGGGGAAAATTCAGTGTAGCTTAATCGTCATATATATTTTATAACTTACAATATATATATATATATATATATACTATATATATTATATATATATATATAATTATATATAATTATTATATATATAATTTATTATATATATAATTCATAATATATATATATAAATATAAATAAATATATATATATATATATATATATATATATATATATATATATATATATATATATATATTTCTAGTTTCTTATATTTTTGTTCCTGGTGATTTCCTTCCCAAATCTGCTATATTTTTTTAACTTTCTTCTGACGCTCTTCGTTTTTACTCCTTTATATCACCCCTGCATAGTTTTCGTTTCTTATCGAAATGTTTTTAAAGTCGGTGTAATCGTTTTACATTTCATTTTGTATTATTCCGATTTTTTTCCTCTTCTTAGCTTCGAAATGTCATGGTCTGAAGAGATTTCTTCTCTGTGCTCTTGTTTTTTAATCGTTATAGAACTGATAATGTAATAAAGTTTCCATGCAACTTTACTCCTTATTTTTTTATTCGAGAATTTGCCCCTCTTTACCGGGTAGAGTTTTTTGTATCCTAATTAAATATATTTAATTTTTCAGGTTAATTTTTTACTATATATATATATATATATATATATATATATATATATATCCACACACACACACACACACACATATATATATATATATATATATATATATATATATATATATATATATATATATATATATATATATATGAATACAAATGGCTGCCGGAACAAACATGCAGGCTTAAATCTTCTATTAACTTTTTTGCTTCTTGTAGCATTATATTGTTATGCATTTTTTTCCACCTAAGCAAAGTATTTCTAATGAATAGCTTAGGGAAGCCTTTTGTCTTGAAAAGCTTCTGAAACTGGCCCTTATTCTTGATCTGAAATGGAACACATAGATCAAATTTGTTGCTAAACTGCTGGGAAAATGGTTGGATCTCACTGCCGATGCATTCCTCTATCTGTATAAGAACGAGGTACACCATAACACAGCGTACCTTTGCCACATCTGGGCAGAAGCTGTACAGCGCGCCCTATCTAGCCTTGATAGAGTTCAAACTCCACTTCAAAACCTTTTCTCTTCCCTGCGGCTTATTTCCCACTGAAAGAACGTTGCGAGGCTGTCTTTGCTCGATCGTTATTTTCATGACAAGTGCTCGACTGGACTATATGAACAACTGAACTCTGTGGTCCCCCTTGCCAATTTTTCACAAAACTAACTACAACCACTATAAACGGTTTCCCCCACTCCATCTGTGAACAAATCTAAACACAGAATACATGAACAAAGTTTCTTCCCCTGAACTGTTCGCCTGTGGAACACTGTTCCACTGTCCTACTGGTGATTACGTAAGTATGGAACACTAGTGTTTGTAAGTATAAAAATAATTGTAGGTATTTTTTTTATGAAATAAGATTATCGTTATATATAAATATATATATTTATATATATATATATATATATATATATATATATATATATTTATAGACATCCACATACAGTACTGTTTCGCTGTATCACAGCTCATTAGTGCGGCTAGACAGACAACTACCTCAAGCCAGGATCGGAACCCGACCGCCTAAACGACACTCAAGGCTTCTAACAATTACTCTATTCGGCAGCTGCTGTGCGGGTAGTCAATTAACGGTGGTTTGATATCGTCCAAATGCCTAAGCTCGATTTGTTTAAACAAAAAGCATCACTTATTACGCTAATAGCAATTTGTATATCACTTCCCAATATGCTCAACCCAAGATAGGGAGCATTATGGTCACCCACATACAGTACTGTTTCGCTGAATCACAGCTCATCAGTGCGGGGGCATAGGTTTTCTCAAAAAGAAAAGCGTACACATATACTCACTCTTCAAATGAGGATGAAACTTCTATATAGAGTGAAATGGAATAACTTCGAATACAGAAGACAAGTGTATTTGAAGACGCATGCATGCAAATATTCAAATTGATGACCATTATATTCGAAACAACGCTAATAACAGTTCAAGAGTGAGTAAAAGGTTTTGATGCACCTTGCCTACACAAAACTATACATATATACAAAGATGGAACGATAAAAGTGTCGCCCTAAAGAAAACAACGCTACAAATTTATTTTAAAACTTTTATTAAAAAAATCAATTCAGTTAACTTGATTATGTAGTAGAGCTGACATCTATTCAATGTAGCCGCCTTTAGCCTCAATGACCGCCTCGATATGGGTCCGGAACTGGGCGAATACTCGGCAGATGACGGCGATCAGGCTGGCTTTGGCGTTGTGCGAGGTCATGTTAGTGATGTTCTCGACGTATGACCAAACGAAGTCAAGCGGGGTCAGGTCGGGAGAAGGATGGAAGCCAGGGATAGAAGAGTACAATGTCGTAGCACTCCTTCTGAAGCCAAGCTTTGGACGTAGGCCGACGCTGAGTCCTGCTGCCACACCCAGGGTCTGCCAAGTCCACCTGATTGCACTAGGGGATCACCACACCTTTCTACACATCCAGGTACACTTTGGTGTTGACTTTCAAGCAGACACCGTGGTTTAGTGGGGGATGCCCTTTTCTCTACCCTGCAACCTCTCTCCCACAGAAGAGACGTTGCGAGCCTATCCCTGTTTTATCGTTATTTTCATGGCAGGTGCTCGTCTGAACTCCAATCCCTGGTCCCCCTTCGCCAATCTTTCACAAAAAACACCCGTCTAGCTGAATCCACCGTGAAAAATTTCCCCCACTCTATATATGTGCCTAAATCAAAACGCGGATTCCATGAACAAAGCTTCTTTCTTAGAACTGCACGCCTGTGGAACTCTGTTCCGTCTGCCTGCTTCCCTCCGGACTACAACTTGGATGTCTTCAAGTCCAATGTTAACAAATTCCTAATGAACCGCCCCCCTTATTAAACACTTCATCAAATCTCCACACTAACGTAATGTACTTGCAATAACCCTTATCCCTGAGTGGCTTCCGGGCCTTGATAAGTGGTGATCACTGTGTAAAAAAAAAAAAAAAAAACTTCGAAGATGTGAGGTGGCATGATGTGGCCCTTAATTGAAACTATACCAAAGACCATAAACCGGAAACTTTGCTTTAATAATCCTGGGCACATCTCTGTATTTCGTGGCAATCTAGTGATGTATGGTATTGGCAATGGTCCTGTTGTCATAACTTGGATCGGTAGAGAGGATAAAACGGCGCATCTCCAATCTCGCTCCTTGAACATTTTATCACTTTTAGACATAATAGAAAGCTCCTACCGCTTTTAGGATTTATACACAACTGACCAACTTGTAGAGGTCTGCAATAAAAAAAGAAAGAAAACGAGTTTTCATCAAACGGAACTGGAATCATGTCGTCTTTTCTATGGAAACAATTTTAGTGTCACCCTGTATATCTATATATATGTCGGTCTCTTCCTCCCCCTATTTATTCATATCTTATTTTCTCATTAGATTTTTCTTTTATTCCTATATTCACTTTGTCTATATTATTATCTTTCTGTCAATATTACTTGTTCTTTCACCCCCCCACGCAATCGCTATATCTCTCTATTTCTATCTTTCTCTTTTTATTTATTTCTCTCTGTCTCTCATCCTCTCTCTCTCTCTCTCTCTCTCTCTCTCTTTCTGAATTTTTTATCCATTTCCATAATTTATTATCATTTTAATTAGCTTTCATCGCTAATGGCAACGGAAAGCTTTTCATTCGACTGCCTTGCATCATTAGAAGATACCAAGAACACATGTTTGTCAGCAATTGGCCCTGTTAACGAGAAACCCCGGCCTCTACAAATCTACCCGAAAGCCATTCAGTATTAAAACTTACAAACACGAACGAATGAGACTGGTGGTCACATTTGACTAGATATATAGAGTTTTGTTTTGTTCGTCTGTTTTATAGCAGATCAATCTTTTCGAGTTTATTTAATGCCAAGTTATCCGCATAGTATGCTCACATGGAAAACAGGAGTCAATATTTAAAGATTGCGTGAAAGAAAAATCATCCCAAAATAATCTCAATAATACCATCATATTCGGTTAGGCTCTCGTTTTACATGCTGGCATGTTAGGCGGCTATTAGAAACTGACTTCTCCGGACAAGTGTCTATTTGTTCTTCTTCCTCTTGAATCCATCCTTACTTATTCAATTATTCTTTTTTGGGTTTTGTAGCGCTACATTTAACTCTGGAACTAATCCAATAACTCCTATCCATTCTTCTAATGTGACCATACCAATGAAGTCTGCTGTTGTGCACATCTCCTTATATTAGCGAAATTTAAGGCGATGTATTGGTATAGTAACATTGAAAGAATAAAGCAATTTTATGGATATCGCTCCAGACAAGGTATAAAGCCACATGATGTAATGAGCTAAAAAACTATTACTCCAATGTCAAAAACCAGCCAATGATCAGTGCGAGATGAATAGATTGCAACCCAGAAAACAGCAATTCTTGCCTCCTTTATCAGAAACATCGCTTATGGAATGTGAGGACTAAATGACACAATCTGGGGAAGGGCAGTTATGAGTCTGTTGAAAGTAAACTCAATATCGACCTTCTACTGTCCCTAATGGTCTACCAAATCTTTCCAGCCCCATTATCATAGTTTTCGAGATCGCTAAACTTACCCCCCTCACCTTAACGCTCTCTCTTACTTCATCCACAACGCATTTTGGCTTTCATTTCCACCAGCATTACTTTCAACTTTATGTGTATCTGCTAGAACTCAACAAATACTTTTTCTTGACAAAGTTTTGCAAATTGAATGAAATGTCCAAATAAGATTAGCATTATTCTATTCGACTTCTATATAGTTTAGTCTTTGCTTTTTAAATTGATTCCCTATTTAATTCTATACAACACCTACAGTAAATTATTCATAATAAACTAATCCAGTAAATGGCTATTTACGGCATATCAATTTTTGTTTTAGTATTTAATGCAATACCTATTGAGAATTATTCATTCTACACCTTTCATTTCAGACAGACTGCGATTTATGGTATACTAACCGTTGGGTGTGGAGGCGGATGTTTAATACTGAAACACAATAACTACTGAAAATTATCCATTTTTAGTGTAAAACAAACTGCTATTTATGGCAGACTGGGCTGAGTTCCCGGCGTTTCCCGGGTGTTTGGAGGTGTGTGTTGAGGGAAAAAGGGACGGTGTTAGTAGGCAGGCAAGCTCGAACCTGTGACGCGCATGCGGAGATTCGGAACGTTGAAATTAGTAAAATCATTCCAACCGATACGATGACTTGTAAAATATAGCAACGTAAAAAATACAAAAAAAACGACCCTCCTTGTAGAAAATTGCCCAGCGAGGGTGAAAGAAAATTAATTTTTTTTATATATGTCGTCCGAAGGGTCGGATTTCAAAAGGATACCAATCCCGTGAAAATCCGTTGCCTCTGTCGAAGGTTTTAGGAATACATACATACATACATATATACATACATACATACGTACATTTAAACAGACAGGTGAGATTAACATTTCGCGGATATTTAATACTGAAGCACGGGAGTGTATGCGATTCATTCAATAAATTCTTGAACTATTTTACTCTTAACATACCTTTTCTTTTTGTATTACAAGATTCCGTTTGATGTTAAGCACACGAAAGAGGAAATTAAATTTCTTTGCAGTTGCAGTAATAAGACGGTTATTGCTGTGAATGCAATACAAAATAGGAAGCAGATATTAGAGTTCATTCGTGCACTTTCCCTAAACTTCTCTTCCGTAATAAAGGAGTTATATGAAACAGCAGATTGTGAAATCGTATTTTATCAAAGCAAGAAAGTGTGTTCTCAATTCTCTTTTCTAGAGCAGTAGAACAATCCAACTATTTTTCCAGCATTATTAGCAACAAATTGGCTATAAATATTTCACTTTATATCTAGAGTGATTAAAAAAGATTCTCTTAAGGAGAGAACCATTTCTTTCAGCTGGCAAAATGTAAGGATATGGGCGTTGGTGCTGAAAGGAGAAAAACTTAGTTTTAGAGTGTTAAATATAGCAAGTCAGTTCTTCTCTCATTTCACCACGTGCACATAGCAGAAAGGAGAGCGAGAGAGTCAGCAAGGTCTTGATCACTAATGCTCTTTTAAGTGTTGCCACAGACAGTTGTGTCGTCTGCACAGATATCATCAAATCATCTCTTAATATGAGTTGGAAGAACAGTGATGAAGGTCAGTAATAAGATGGTCCCTACAATAGATACTTGAGTCACGTTGATACTATCAACTTTAGATTTATTCACATTCACACTTACTATACCAATACCTATTGCACTAGAAACAAAACCCCGCTGAGTTATTTACTGATCCTATTAGCAGTCAATCCGGCAGGACGAAATCAGCATTGCTTGTTACTAAATAGACTGCTTTTGCCGAGATATTTGACAACTTATTTATTTATTACAGATTCAAACAACATACTCACTACACACATGGGATTGATTGGTCTATACTGAGATTGATCACTAGTATTTTTTTTAAATATTGTGCAAACTTTGCTAAAGAGATGACTTAAGCAA
The DNA here is from genome assembly GCF_053919585.1 of Euprymna scolopes. Lineage (NCBI taxonomy): Eukaryota > Metazoa > Mollusca > Cephalopoda > Sepiida > Sepiolidae > Euprymna > Euprymna scolopes. Next base: position 73,370,017 of record NC_136497.1, read on the forward strand.
TGACTGAATAGCTTTATAAAGAGAGAAGTTCCAACAATAATTTATTAAGCAAAATGACCGTAATGTTGTAATAACCAGCTGGCTCTCAAACACACACACTCATGCGCGTACACACACGCACACACACACACACACACACACACATATATATATATATATATATATATATTTAGAGAGAGAGAGAGAGAGAGAGAGAAAGAGAGAGAGATATGTCCTATTGTCATTCTTATGTAATCAGTTGGATCTCCATTTATAATTGATAATACCTGATAATAATCGATATTTTGAACGAAGATCAACAAATTATGCTTAGACATATTAGTTTTGTACCTGTTTGTCGGCATTGCTCGGGAAAAATGACGAACATAATAAACAAATAGGAAAATTGTCAAAATAACATTCAATTTTGAGCGTGCTGGAATTTGTAACATTACCCCTCTAAATTTGTAACATTACACCTCTAAAACACAATTACAACGACTCATACTAGGGGTGTAACGGAGTACGGCTTTTCTAACTGTTCCAAATAATCTTCCGTACTTTATATGTAGAGTTTCGCAAAGAAACAAATGAAAGAAATTGAGCACGAGGTATTTTTTGAGTTGAAAAAAAAATGAATTTACTGCCGGTCGTTTTCATGTCAAGCCACCTAACACCATTTTGCAAGCCAGCGACAATATGCTCGTCCGTAAATCTTTTAAAAATTCAGAAAATAAATGAATCTGCATCTTGTTTAAAAGTTCCCGTTGTACCGATATGCAGTGAAAAAATGCCATCCCGTGTCGACACGTTTTTTTTTTTCCTTTCGCCTTTTCCTTTCCTTCTCTCTATCTATCCTACCGTGAGGTCATGCTTGCGCCACGGCTTTGTAATTTGCATCCGTGTAAGTATTTTTTATTATAGGGGCCGTTTTCAAGCCTGGGTTGTCTACCCTTTGGAAACTCCAAGTTGCGTTACGTTTGCAATATACAAAGCGCTGCATGGACAGAATTTTTTTTTTTTCATCTGACCTCAACTGAGGACACATTCATACAACGACCTCTTCGCTCTACTGACTGCTATAAACTCACCACGTGTTCGCTGAGACACAAACACCCAATGCTGGTACGTAAGACATTTCTGCATTTACAGATCTAAATTACACATACATCTTTTTACCCAGTTGACCATATTCTCGTGAACTCAGTGTCATAATATCACCATTTACAGGCTTTCTTATACAAATTCTGAATGGACATCCGTCCTCCATGTGTGCACACGCACTTAACACGGCACATAAGATATCTCTCCTTATTACTTACACACACTTACTTCTACTCAGACTATGTTGAATACATTCTTGTAGACGCAGTTCCATAGCAAACCCTGTGCACAGACACACGCACGCAGCATGCGCAGACCTCGTTTATATATATTTTCAATGGACATTATTTCATCGGGAGTTCAGCCGTATTTCCTAATAATTTTTGTTTCTAAAGTTATTTCATACTCTCGTCTATAATTAAAATAATGTTAATGCAAGTTATGTTTTAATCATACTTGTATATTGAACATAAGCTGACGCTGCCCAAGCGTCGAACATGAAAATATAGGGAAAAACGCTGATCAAGCGTCCAACACATTATTGTGCCCCCCCCCGAAACGTTCTTACATAGTAATAGCACAGAATATTCAAACGATATTTTCCTATATAATATCACACCCTCTAAACTGGTAACTTAAAAAATTATCCGTAAGCATGCAGTCGTAAACGACTTTACTAACAGTGAAAGTTACTTTTGTAAATTTTACAACAGGCGTTTCTGGCACTTAGGAGACTCCATAACTACGCTTGGATGAACGGTTCACACAGCACTAATAGAGGGTAGATCATCATTTTACAGAAATGCAATTTTCATATTGTCATATGTAGTTTCCCCGATGTATTCCACTTTTGTTGTTTTGTATGATCGGTGCAGTGAGTGTACAGTAGTCAATGGGACAATATCGTAGTGATAGTTAGTAGTGGAAACTTAATTACTTAAGCGAACGGCTCATCAAGAACTTGTTTACGTTGGACTTGATCACAGAATAAAACATTTCCTCTCCTTTCATATATAGTGTAATTGTGTTGACACGTCGGTTCTCAGTAGATCGTTAAAGCTAAACGATGTGGATATTGGCCACTTCCCGAATAGGTGACCATTTAGGAATACTAGGCACTGGATATTATCTTCCCATTACCTGAATATACATGCTTCATAGCGGCAGGAGATTGCTCGTGAACTTGATATTCACTGTAAAATTTTTCCTTCAGAGGAAGCTGACATTCCCGGCCTAAGGTATATAGCATATCGGGTATTTCCTGTTCAGTTTTCTTTACATGGTTATAACGTTCATTTGGAGAACAAACACTGTCTCTTAGTCCGTCTGTTTGTTTGTCTGTTCATTCCAATTTCTCTCAGAAACTACTTTGTAGATTTGGCTGCAATTTTTTATGGATAATTGTTGTGATAAATTGCAGCTAACTAAGTATTATGATATCCATTCGATGCACAGTTAGACATTAATAGGGATTGATATGGATTAGGCACCACAATACCACATTTACTATAGACGTTTAGCATAAAGCACTTCTTCTAAGTCAACTGGCTATAACTTTTACCCGTTTTTAAGGAGCTAAAACGTTTAATATAATATACTTAAAGAAGTGGCAGTAGCAGCTACAAGTAACAGCAGCAACAAAAGTGAGAAGCTGTACTTAGTTTTGTATCAAATATGTGCGTAACTTCTAAGCTGGGCCATGATTGGCGCAGGCATTTAACCGACTCAGGTTTGTCCAATCAGAGACTATGACTTATGCGAACTGAGATAGGTACCGGTAGTAATAATAGATGACGCTTGCCGCATTTCTTCCTCTTTTTTCTTTACAAGACCGAACTACTATTTATTCACTCACATTGCTTGGACTGACCACAAAACTTCTCTCTTGAAACGCAAACTAATATATCATATTTTTATGTGAATAGGAGCAAGTTTATATACTCTCATGAATATAAGTAAAATAGATTTTTGAGAATTGGCAATACCGTAAAACTGCAGTAAAGTCTTACGATAAATACAAACGAAAAAAGGGTAAAAAAATGAAAATAAATCTAAAAATAAATGTTTACATAGCAAATAAAAGTTACTTTCTTACTTACCCGGCTAATTTGTTTAATTTTAAGTAGTTTTAAATGCTTCTTATGTCATTGAAAATGTTCCTTTTTACGAGTTATTAACAAACAAGATGGCCGCTAACATAGGAAACAATGCAGAAGATTGTCGACGACCATCTTGTAGGCTACCAAGTGAATATTTGTGATGAAATATATAGCCTTTAAAACTACATAAAAACATAAGCAAATAAGGCAGGCAGGTAGAAAAGTTAATTTTGTTCGATATGGTAACATTTATTTATTGTATATTTCATTTTTCTTTTCTCATTATTCGTCGTTTGTTGTTTAACTGATTCTCAGTCATTATTGATATAGCTCTATCCGAAAAAATATTGAGCCGTTTATCTAAAATGTGCTGTTGCAACCAATTCTGTTCAAACTTTTTTTCTTTGTTCTTATGTCTTTCTGTTTCAGTTTACTTTAGCCGAAGTTCTCAGAAATGAAGCGGCCTCTTTACTGAATCTAGCAATTGATCTCTGTATCAAATACATAGATATTCGAATGATCCATTAAAGTTCCCTGTTACGTTTCAAATACTGAGTTGTTAAACAAGTTTAGAACATAATTTTTCCTCTCCCCAACTGACCATTTATATATGTTATAGTATAGCTTTCGTGTGGTCTCTTTGTCTTACTGGCGAGATTTCATCGTGTCTGTTGGACTATCTAGCTTCGTTCTTGATGGAACATAACTAGGAGAACGTGCACAATTTCAAACCACGTTTCTTGTCATACACATACGCGCACATAAACATACGTGCGCACGTACACACACGTACATATATTCACGTTCACGTACATACACTCACATTCACGTGCATACACGCACACGCTAACGTACACACATGTACGCACATATACGCGCACACCTACGCAAACATGGGCAACGTCACTTCCCTTTAAAGAAAATCCACACATGCGCAAAAGACCACCGGAACAACTACAAAAGCAAGAGACCTGAGCTGTTTCCTTTTTTTCGATTCGGCTTCCGACCTGGGCGGTCGATGGACCAATCGCTCCGTTTGGGGCGCGCGCCCGCGCGCCTCACGTCACCTGCTACTATGTGTGGGACTAGAGCCAACTGACAGTACATACACCTTACACGCTTTCTATCTCCATGGCCTGGATTGGCTCTCTCTCTCTCTCTCTCTCTCTCTCTCTCTCTCTCTCTCTCTCTCTCTCTCTCTCTCTCTTTACAACAATAGACTTTCCTTCTCACCAGTTAACAGCGAGAGACGCACGCCAAACTAAACACGTGCTGTACCTTTTTCTTTCATTTGTTTCTTCATTAAATAAATTCTAGTTCGTTTAATTCAATTTAACACGTTGTTCGTTTCTTTCTCAATTCAATTCATTTTTCATATTTTATACGACTGGGGGATATATATATAATATATCCACCAGTCAACTACAGCCCCACAAAGGACATCTAATTTAGTCTGCTAACACAAAGTGATTTGAGATATATAGTCAGGTTTTACTTGTAGGGAAACGTATCCTTAAGCCAGATTATCCTGACAAACCCCTGTACAGAGAGACCTTAGATATTCGAGAATAGTGCGTAGTAAGCTATTAAGTTCTCTCCAGTAGGCATCCAACTTTTCCTCAGTAGGCAATACGTATATATGGGGAGTGTACGTGTGTTTATATATATATATATATATATATATATATATATATATATATATATATATATATATATATATATATATATATATGGGGGTTGAATGGGTTTGCTTATATGTGTTTTTTTTTTCATCAAAGATTGACGAAACACTAAGGAGAAAATATTTCTCATTTTAACTCGCCCACAAAATAAATTTTCTCAAAGATAAAAAGTGTTATTTTGTTAGTCTGATGTTTCCATTTGTCAGTGAATATAGGCAAAATGTTAGCGGTGAGCGAATTAAGGAAGCTGAATGTTTTTGGTAAGTAGATAATAAAAGCATCTACATCTGTCAGGTTCCCTTGATGCTGTGCGCTTTTCAGCTTTAGTTTTCACAGACAAAAAAAAAAAAAAAAAAAAACGAACTTCATAGTCCATTTAGAAAATAGCCAACATTTACAGAACATGATTCAACAAAATAATATTAAAAAGAAAACTAAGATTTAAAAAAAAGTAAAAATGTACTAAATAAAAAGAAATTCAACATTGCTATTTTCACTAGTAAATGTACATGCGCGCAAACGAAGCATATTTTGCTAGGCTGATAAAATATCATGACGAACAGATATACTATATTGCCCCTCCCCATGCCGAGTAGGAGATAATGCATGGGCAGACGGTGTCATAACCAACAGATATTACACTGCACTGTCAAGAAGATGTAATGCTGGGCAGGATTATATCAAACCGAACGGACAGATAATACACTGTATCCTCTGAATAAAGAAGATGATACCTGGTCGAATGGTATCATGAGGAGCAGATACACTTCCCCATCTATAGGAGGAGGTTATGCATAGGAGGATTGTATGATGACTAACGTATTCTATACAATTCTTACTTATAGGAGGACGTGATATTAGAAGTATGGTATCATGATGAACGAATCTATACTGTACTACCCTCACTGCCAGGATGAGGTAATGTTTGGGAGGATGGTATCATGACGAATGAACATAGACTATACTACCCTCACGCCCAAGAGGAGGTAATGTCTGGGATACCGTATCATAACGAATAAACATATACTACAATACAGCACTCTCAGGTGGAGATAATGCCTGGTAGAAGAGTATCATGATGAACGAACATATACTACACAACCCCTACCACCACAATGAGATAATACCTGGGAGGATGTTATCATGATGGCCGAATATATTACATTATCCTCACTCCTAAGGAGGAGATTCTGGGAGGATGGTATTATTTTGAGCGAATATATACTACACTAATCTCACCTTCAAGGGGGAGGTAATGCTTGGGGAGATGATAGTATGACAAGCGTATACATGCTACAATACTCCATCCCAAGGAGGTGGTCAAACTTGGAAGGATGGTATCATAATTTATGAAGACATAGTACACTAGCGTCATCTCCCAGAAAAAGATAATGCTTGGGAGAATGGTATCATGATGAATGAACATGTACTACACTTTTTGAACACTCCGGAGGAAGTGACGTCTGAAAAACGGTATAATGATGAACGAACATATACTACATTACCCTCATCCCTCTCCCAGGAGGAGGTAAAATCGGGAGTATGGTATCATGACGACGGAACATATGTTACACTAATCTCATCCCTCAGTAGCTCAGTAGGACATAAAGCCTGGGAGGAAGGTATAATAAATAACGAACATATACTACACTACCCTCACCGTCCAGGGGGAAATAATGCCTGGAAGTACGATATTATAACAAGCGAACATATATCACACTACCTTCACCTCCAATGTAATGCTTGGTAGGACGGTATCATGATTAACGAATATATATTACACTACTTTCCATCCTTCAGCGGGTGATAATGTCTTAGAAGGTAGTATCATTACAAACGAACCTATACTAAACTACCATTACTTCTCAGGAAGAGCTAACGCCTGGGAGGATTGTATCATGACGAACGTATATATGTTACAATACTGTCACCCTTCGGAGTGGGGGCACATACATCCTAGGAGAATGGTATTATGTCGAACAAACATATATTAATACTTGTGGGGGAGGGGAGCGCCCGGCTTTGCTCGGTCGTAAAATACGCTTAAATATGATATTATAATTTGTCGAAATTTCGTATATATTATTATAGAGTCGTGATTTCAAAAGTAACCAAACAGCATTTCGTTGTCATCAACTAGAGTTGAAACTGAAGGCAACACTGTAGCATTCAAAGCTGGTCATGTTATCACTGTAGCGACGTGACACGCATAAATAAATAATAAACTAAGATGAATGTATAAAACGTATAGCGATTTTTTTCAATTTTAAGCACTTTTTGATCCCTTAAAACTCTTTTAACTGGCTAAAGACCCATTAAAGAACGGCCCATAAAAACTTCAATCAATTGAGGCTCTTGGCACCGCTATGCGATGAAAGAGGCTGTGATGAGGGTCATTGATACGCTCACGCATGAAGACTTAATTGGGGCCTTCCAGAAGTTCTTGGAACGTTACAACAAGTGTATTGCAACCGAAGAAGATTACTTCAGAAGAGACTAGAGTTTCACATATTCCACTTACTCACTGACAATATCCAAGAGAATTGCCTAACGAAAGTCAAGCAACTCAATTCTGATGGTTATATTGAGTTTCTCTCCACTGTTTTCAAATGCTGGGTGGAGACAATCGCTTCAAAAAGAAGGCCATACGTGTGGCAGCAGAACTCAACTTCCTGAAAAAATACGCAAAAGTATCTGTATAATAACTTACATGATGTTACCAGTTCCAATAATTGTTTCTTTCCCAATTGTTCTGATTGAAACCCCATAGATTATTGCATGTGCGACGCAGTTGAAAAAGATACCAATTGCATCATAAAATTGAGTTGATTGCCAGGATCAAATTGGTGGTCAGAAGGATACAACGAAAGCTCCGGGTTCATGCCTCACTTGCAAGCTGTGGTGAAGGCTCAGGACATCTTCTTCAAATGATCTCTATTAGTATACCTAAATGTAGATTCCATGAACAAAGCTTCTTTCTTAGAACTGCACGCCTGTGGAACTCTCTTCCGTTTTTCTACTTTTAAACTGACTAAAACATGGTGTCTTCAAGTCCAACATGAACAAGTTCTTGATGAACCGCCTCCTTTAAAAATCCAATTTACCAAATTTCCACAGATAATTATTACTACGATATTGTCCCATTTACTACTGTGCACTCATTATCCCTTATCCTCGAGTTGCCTCCGGGCTTTGATAAATGGTGACTCCTTTGCAAAAAAAAAAAAAAAATGGTAAATGATCTTCTTAGAGACGCAGTTAAAATTTTACTCTGCGCCTCGATAAGGGGTGACGTCTTTATTCTCTAATATATTTTTACCAGTGACTTGCTGATAACTGTCGGTGAAACTTCCTGAAATCTGAATGTCAATGAGACTTTTCAATCATCATCATCATCAGCATCATCATCAGCAGCAGCAGTATTAGCAGCAGTAGTAGTATAGTAGTAGTAGTAGTAGTAGTAGTAGGTTGCTTAAGGAGGACAGCTTGCAGGTGTCTCTCAAACAGTTCGGTTTGTATTCCAACTTGTAGCAAAACCCAGTTCAAAACAGATGTTCCGGGCGTATTGTAAGCCACAAGGGAACCACAATTGCTGAATTTCACACGATGAGCACCTCTTCTACAGAATAATTCCGTAGGTGCGCTATATGCTAGAAATACTTCAGAGCTGAGATTGGGCAAACGAGCCATCTATAGACCCTCGAAATAACTACACGATCACGGGCATCTTCACAAGCGATGGACAAACATCATCAGCGGTAAGGGAGATGACGGTGGCGAAGTGGTTAACGACTTGGACTCATAACATGGGCATGCCAAATGTTAATCCATTTCGTTTCACAGAAACATTTGCACTTGAAGATTTTGGCACCCTTCACATGGTCATTCTCGTGAGTATTCAAATTTGTTCTAAAAAGAATTCTAACTAGAAAGATATCAGGGAAACAAATGCCAACAAAGATAATCTGATTTATACGAAATGAATGAATAATCCTTAACAGCAACAAAAATGATAATCAATAGCTGTGGTAGTATTTTTTCTTTTTTATTTTATTTGTATTTTCTTTTTCTTTTTTTTTTGCTGCTGGTACTAATTTGTTTCTTGATACATCATACCATCAATTTTCTCTTACAATCAATTTTTCATTCCAATATATTTTTAACACACAAATACTAATGCTCTTATGATCATCGTTGGCATTATTACTTTTTTTGTTGTTGATACCGGGAAGAATTTTGTCTCAAAATAGCAAAAGAACATTTAAAAAAAAATAACTGCTTGTCTGAAGAAAAAAAAAGCAATTTCTTCAACTTTATAAAGACTACTTTCTCCATCTTTTTTTTGTACTGTACATTTGACAATGGCAAAGTAAGAAACACGTTTCCAAAGTAAAATTAAACGTCTGTCTAACATGTGAACAATCCTTGCATCCTGAAAGTGAATGCAGACTCTCGTGTCCATTGTGTAACTGGTATTAAGCGCGGTAAGGGAAGGAATCAACTGGCTGTCTCTTGAGGCTTCTGAAAAAAAAAATGCTATAAAAAAGGTGGCCGATTTGTTGGTGGTAGAATAAAATAAAAATTTTTTTAAGAAAATCAATTGTGAAAAAAAAAATTCTGAAAAGAATTGCTTAATGCTGCGATTGTCAGTATAAGCATACATAACATGTGGAGTTTTTTTTTTTTTACTTCCTCGCAACGAGAAACAAAAAAAAAAACAGAATAAAATTAGAAAATGCTAAAAAGCAAAATAAATAAATAAATAAACAAAAAAAAACATTAAATTAGACAATAAAGGAAACGCTTAAATAAAATAAAAAGGGAGAATGGAAACTGATAGAAAAAATATTCTTTTGATAAAGGTAAAATTAAATAAAAAGAAACAAAATTACCGGCCATAAAAAACGTAAGAAAGAAAAAAAAGAAAAGAAAAAGTAAGAAAAACCAAAGTGAAAGAAGGAAAGAACGAAAATATGAAAGAGGGAATATTTGTTGAAGTAAGGTAAAAAAAAACAAAAAAACTAAATGATTAGAAGCGGTAGATGCACAAGATTTGTCATCTTTGACGTGTTGACTTTTCCTATGCTTCGGAACAATTCAGATACTATTACTATTATTATTAATTTTTTTTCTTTTAAAAGGAGCAAATCGATCCAGACAAGGCGGGAAGCCATCGGATGTAAAAAGCTAATAAGAATAAAAGCTGATTATCAAACATACAAGAGATGTCTATTGATCTTAGTCTTGAAAACAAACACAAGACTAAAGGTAGAAGAGAAAACAGTCAGCAGGGAAAGAGTTCCACAAGTTTGGAAAGAACATAATGGAATAGGAAGTTGTATTACAATGAGGTATCAAAACAGCGAATTGATGACGACCACTAAACCAACGAGTCAAATGAGCTGAAATGAAGGAACTCGATTCCACTGGCATACTTGCCAGCTGGCTACACATGGTTGTATTCAAGTCCAATGTAAACAAGTTTTAATGTATCGTTTCTTGAAAAATCAAATTCTGTCCAGCTTTCACCACTAACGATCACTAAGTTGTCGCCTCAGTGAACACTTTACACTCTAAAACCCTTATCCTCGAGAAGCCTTCGGGTCTTGATAAACGGTGATTCCTTTCAAAATAAAGAAAATGCAGGGAAAAGATCAGACAGTTCTGACGAAGACATGCCATAATATTATTTAAGAAAATGACTGGGTCGATCAACACGACGTCTGTAAGAGGGAGATGTGTGGCAGAAGAAAACATTAAAATAATAATGTAAATAAATGAAGGGGGGATAAAAAATTAAAGAACGAAAGAGAATGGATGGGAAGTTGAAAAAACGTAACTGAAAAAAAAGCGGTAAAAGAGAAAAAAAAAGACGTAAAGTTTACAAAAACCTAAGATAAACAGTTAGATTTGGTAAGAAGAAAAAAATAAAAACAACAAAAAATAAAGAAAGAAAATGGAAAATGAAACAAAAGGCTAAAAGAAAAGAAAACGGAAAGAAAAGAAGAAAAAAAGAACAACAAAAGCAAATAAAGATGGCGAATAAATCTAAAACACACAAAAAATTAATTTAATGAAAAACAGAAAAAAATGAAGTGAAGAAGAAAGAAAGAAATATTCTTTGAAAAAAAAAGGTGGAAAAGAGTGAAAACAAATTAATCAAATAAGAATTAAAAAAGAAAAACAAAGACAAGGGGTGAAAATAGAGACAAATAAAAAAAGAGTACGAGAGGACAAGGCAAAAAAAGAAAAGTGACTGTTTTGTTTTATGGCATATCAAACCCTTCGGGTTATTTAATACTGAAACTAGTAATTAACCAAAAACATTATATTTCCAAATTCTTTATAATATAAAATATTTATTCATGGGGGTTTGGTTTAGTTGTTTTGTTTTAAGCTATATAAACCCTTTTTAGGTTATTTAATTTTTTAAAATATCAGTGATTTCCGGAAAAAAGATTTTGCTCTAAATTCTCTATATTTTCAAATATTTTTTTTCATGGGGATTGGTTTCATTGTTTTGTAGGAATTTTTTTGTTTTTGATGTGTAAAACATGGGTGAGTTTTTCAATTAAAATGGGGGAAACATCAATATTTTGTGCCGTTTAAGTCAGGAAGCCAGAAACTTTAGACAGTCATAGATAATAGCAGCAAGAGCAAGAAGGAAAAAGAAAGGGAAAGGTAGAGAAATAATCTGGAGGAGAAAACAGATAATGATAGGAAGAACAATAGAAATAAAAAGAATGAAAAGAAGGAAAAAAAGAAAGAAAGAAAAGTATATAAATAGATGAACAGAGAATGACGATAAGGGGGCGCGATAAAGAAAGAAATATATTAAGAAAAGAAAGAGTGAACGAAAAAAAGAAAATAAAGAGAATGAAGAGAGAGAAGAAAATGAAAAAGGGGAAAAAGAAAGAGAATGGAAAAAAGAAAGAAAAATAATTTAATCTAATTAAAAAAACAGACATACAATAGTAAATCTTTATGATTTACGTACCCGTCACGGAATGCCATATTTCAAAGTTCACGTAAATTAATCAAGTATTTTTTTTTTAAACTAAGGAAATCCAATTTTACGATTTTTACTATGAATAATATGATATGGGAGTCATTACAAAGTTGATTTTGATCTCTCATTTCTGGAGAGGTTGTTAAGAAGAAGGTTATCAGAGAAGAATTTTTAACATAGCGGATCAAGATACAACGTCTTGTTTGTTCATGAAATTTGATTTTTTTTAGTTTAAAAGAAACTACCTGATATTTTTTTCTGATTTTTGGAATATGACATTTTCGTTCCGTGACACGTACATATGTCATTAAGACACTTTCTTTTCGTATTTTGCACGTTTGTTTGTTTCCAATTAATTAATTTAATAGTTTTTTGTTATTTGTTGTTTTTAATTAAGTTTAAATTTGAACTTGCACGAAGAAGGAAAAGGAAAATTAAAAAGAAAGAAACAGAAAAGAAAGTCAATAAAAAGAAGACAACGAAAGAAATACAAGAATGTGAAATAATGAAAGACAGAAGAGAAAAGAAAGAAAATGTGTTTGACGAAAGAAGGCTATACAAAAAGATGTTTAAATCAAAGAGAAAATCTCAAAAAGAAATACAGTAAAGATTCAGAAAATAAAATCACAGAATTATGCACAATAAAAAAAAATAAATAAATATAAGCAACTGGCGGTAAGAGGATACGATACAATAACTCTTGGCCTTCGGGACAAGATCAAAGTGTAGTATCTGTTCCGGCAGATACTGCAAGCAAAGACCATATGTGGGGGCAACTCCACATATAAGACCTTGGTCAATGTAGGGGCAACCCTTCATACCAATTGTCACTATCCAGCTCCCCTACTCCCCGGGGAGTTGGTCCCCATTTCCCCTTCACTCCTCACTTTAAAAATCGGCCTTGTGCCTAATTTGCTCGGTGGGGGAGCAAATAAATACCATCTGTTCCGGCAGATACCACAAGCAAAGACCATATGTGGAGGAAACCCCACATATAAGACCTTGGTCAATGTAGGGGCAACCCTTCATACCAATTGTTACTATCCAGCTCCCCTACTCCTCGGGGAGTTGGTCCCCATTTCCCCTTCACTCCTCCCATTAAAAATCGGCCTTGTGCCTAATTTGCTCGGTGGGGGAGCAAATAAATACACGATACAATAACTCTTGGCCTTCGGGACAAGATCAAAGTGTAGTATCTGTCTTCAGAGGCTGCACTTCAATTTCTTGTTCTCTGTCAGTGGAGGAGAAATCCTTCACGACTGAGACAATTGTTATTTTTGTTCCTTTTTTCCACGTTAAAAAACGGCCCTGGTGTCTAACTCTGTCCCGTGGGGAGTCATTGTAAATAGGAACTGTAAATACTATAAAAAAATAAATAAACACACAAAAATGGATTTCTGTTCTCAGGAATTAATTCTATACAAATGTTACAGATATTCCGCAGATCATAGGAGGAGCACCTCGATTTTTTCATCCCACTCACCCACCTTCTAATAGATTTGGACTGAAAAGCTGATCCAGGCAGGAATATATTTTTAATAAGATCTCCTCAACGTTTGCAGTAGATGAAGAATTGATGCCAAAGAAAATAAAAACAAAAATAGAAAAAAAAATCATTTGCTTCTACAATATTTGATTAGTCAGCTAATTGTCATTTGGTTCCAAACAACTAATGACCTAGATTTTATACTTTTCTTTGCCTTTTCTTGCAATTGTGTGTGCAGGGATAGATATACTCGCTCGGTTGCAGGAAAATTCGGCATTGGTAGTGAGTAACAGAATCGCTTGACGCGTGTTGGCAGCTGCAACTGCAGCAGCATGACGCTTCTACAAATGACCAAGCCGGTGAGCGACATGACGTCACAGTGGAAGAAAAGAAAGAAAAGAATATATATATATATATATATATATATATATATATATAAAATATATATATATATATATATAAAATATATATATATAAAATATATATATATAAAATATATATATATATATATAAAATATATATACATATATATATATATATATATATATATATATATATATATAATTATGTAATTAATAATCCAAGATGATGAGAAAGGTAAATCGAAAAGTGTTTATATATCCATGAAAATTATTTCATTGTTCTAAGACTTCCTCAAGATTATTGGTTTGAAGATTAGCATAAACATAAACATAAATACGGTGAGTAAGGATAAAAATAAGCACTCCCTATAAAGTATAGAAAGTAAAGATAAAACGAAAGGAAAATGACAAAAAAATTGAATGGAAAGCAAGTCAATAAGCAAAGTATGAAATAGAGAGGAAAACGAAAGAAAGAAACATAAATAAACGAAATAAGAAAGAAATTAAAAGTAGTGTGCGAAAAGATAAAATAGAAAGAAGGACAAATTTTTAAAAGCTAATAGAAGGAAATAACGTTATATTCATGGCAGATCCTCGACTGAGCTTCCATCTACTCAGTAAAACATTCACAGCAGACACTCATCAAGCTTCAACAACCGTCAACAATTTCCCTTACACATTATCTGTGCCTAAAACTGAACGAAAACTCCATGAGCAAAGTTTCTATTCGAGAACAGCGCGGTTGCTTCCAAGCTGACTATAACATGGACATTTTCAAGACAAACGTAAACAAATTCTTGCTGAGCCACCCTGTTAAATAGTAAGTAATTAAATCCTACGTAAGTTTCATCATTACCAACCATCACGCTGTTGTCTCACCGGCTATCTGACACTTATTAAACTTTATCCTCGAGTGGCATTTAGGCCTTAGCAAACAGTGATCTCCCAATAAATAAAAAGAGAAATAAGCGATAAAAAAAGAAATGAAGGCTGGAACACAGGAAAAACAGAAAAATATGATGTACAAACATTGAAATCTATGACTCTTCATTTATCTCTCTCCCTCAAGACATTCATGAATTCATTGTTGCTCATCCTTTTTGATGTTGCCCAGATGTTCAGACTATTAAAAGATGTTTCTCGCTATCGTCCCCCGATCTTTCTCGTTACTCTTTGCTTGTTGTCGGCGATTAGGTGCCACTTGTCTATTATGATAGTCCTTACCGAGCGAGATGTTCTGATTCACGCTGTTTCCCGAATAAAGAGATTGATGTATTGTCATAGCTTTCTTTGGAGTTATACAGACAGTGGGATACAGTTTCATTCTGTCCGAGCAGTGCCCATACTGAGCGGCTGTTCTGGCCATTGTACCCAAAAACATCTTCTGTTCAGCACAACGAAATATGCAACAATGAACATAATTATTTTTATTTCCGCATTATATCAGTAACCTGCTTTTCATGATCTCACGTTACTCTGATCGGGGGCGGGGGGGGGGTAAGTAGGTTCCCGATCATGCCCAACGGTCTCTCACAGGCTAACGGAGAGAAGGGGGCGCCTTACTTTTCCTTTGACAGTAGTGCTGTCCCGCTACCATATGTGAAGTAAAAAAAAAGAAAGAAATTGAAACTTCTAGGGAAAATGAAAATAGATCTAAAAATACAAAAAAAAAAAAAGAAATATGAATAAAAAAAATTAAAAATTCCAAAATAATAAAAATAAAAATAAACAAAAAAAGTAACTTTAAATTTGCTTTTAAAATAAATTTTATGATTAATCCAGAAAATAATGGTGCAAAATTAGGTCAAATTAAAAATTTCAAAGAAAAAAAAATGAATCAGCGTATAAAACAGCTTAAATAATTTTTCTTGCAAATTAAAAACAAATCATCCTTTGAAAACATTGAAATAAAATATCTTACTAAAATAAAAATAAAAATGAATGACCTAGTTTTCAAACTAAATTTTAAAATTCTGTTCAAATACAAAGGAAAGGAATGAACAAAAACAGGACATTAAAAATGTTAGACAAAAAAACTTCAATTCGTGAAAACAATATCATTAACATAAAACAGCTGATGAACAAAAAAAAAAACTCACAAAATTAAAAAAATATATATATATAAATCTTTCAACGATGACGTTTGCTTTTATCTGCTTGTCAGAATAAAGTCACAAGAGAACTTTCATACTCCCACGCAGAAACCCATGTCATACAAACTAATTTATTTTAGAAAAAAACTGTAGTGCCAAAATATCCCGAAAATTTAATGCGAGAAATAGGATATGATCGTCATCAATTTTAAATAACTACTATGTTATAATGTGCCTGTGTGCCCCATTTTCAAATAAGTTTTCTGTGCTTTCTGTTTCGAAGAGTGACTAATCGCCATCTTGTTTTGCTTTTTGCTTGCTTGCCATATGTGCTAATAATAGACTGATTATTGACTTTCCTTCCACTACAGGAAGATGTGACACAAGGCTCAAATGTGGGATTTGATAGGCCAGCGCACTAAAGGTAGAGCACTCTGGCCCCGACAAATGCCTAAGCAGCTTCTTTAGCATTCTTCGATCGAGGTCACACAAGTTGTTAATAAAATGATCCCACCTCAAAGAGGGGAAGCGAGGCCTTGGAGGATGGATCTTTTCAGACTACTGATGACCTTACCTGAGCCCGATAGAAGAAAGGCCACCATCAGTGATAAAGGGTCACCTCCGTCAAACTGACTATCAAGAACAAATGCTTGAGACAGCGTCTCTAACTTTGCTAAAAAAACAAAACTGACGAACGCATGAGAGAGTCACTTACTACATATAATCAATGGGTTGTGTAATGATTAATAAATTGTATAATTAAACTATAACACATATCTTTTAGCTCTTAGATTTTCAGTTGAGAACTCTGGAAAATGTTCTGACCTTTTCTAAAATATTTTTTTTTAATATTGAAAACATACCTTTGGGATTGTGAATTCATTTTTAGCATACCCAATATATGTCTCTTCAGACGCTAACGATATTCATTTAATTAATATAGATATATTTCACTTTCTTTGTCGTATGACTGCCTTAGTTACCGAGGGGATAAAAATATATAATGGCAGTCAAAAAATAATTTCAATCTTGGGTCCGTATCCTACGTTCAGTTATACCTAACAACATGGATCATTCTTGGCTAAGATGATATATATATATATATATATATATATATATATATATATATATATATATATATCATCTTAGCTAAGAATGATCCATGTTGTTAGGTATAACTGAACGTGAAGATGATATATATATATATATATATATATATATATATATATATCATCTTAGCCAAGAATGATCCATGTTGTTAGGTATAACTGAACGTAGGATACGGAGATATATATATATATATATATATATATATATATATATATATATATATATATATAATTATTTCCAGAGCCAGACAACGACGCAGCTCACAAGAGCCATGAAAGACAACAAACCGGAAGTCTAAGACTCGAGTTTCGCTCTCATTTGAGCTCATCAGTTAGACACATCCGAACTCAGGATTCGAAACCCGAGTCTCTTGCATGCGAGGCAAACACTCTACCAACTAAGAAAATGCGCCGCATATAAGAAAGTCTTATTAACTATCACAGATCAAGTAAACCGCAATGAAATCCGACAGTGGAATAAAGCAACATTCGTCTTGAACAAGGGATGTGATCATCGCGACCAAATAAGCCAAGTCGATGTCTCACTAGTAGGAATTTATACTCACTAAGGATGTCATCACGTCATCGAATGTGTCTAACGTATGAGCCCAAATGAGGGCAAAACTCGAGCTTTGGATTTCTGATCTGTTGTCTATCATGGCTCTTGTGAGCTGCGACGTTGTCTGGCTGTGGAAATAATTATATATTCTCTCTCATATTCTAAAAACTGTATATATATATATATATATATATATATATATATATATATATATATATATATATATATATATACGGATATTGAAAAATATTTATTGTAAAAATAATTATTTAAATCTTCCTTCAAAAAATGCACTCAGTAAGAGAAGTTTGAAAAGCTTTTAACTACAGAACTATTTCAAAGTTCCCTCCCTTTGGTTTAACACTTTTCAAGAACTGACTATGTTCGTGTAATGAATATAGATATATTTCATTTTGTTTTTGTCTTGTGGCTTTCTCAGTGGGATGGGAGCAAAAACTTTCTAAGTCAAAAATAATTTTACTCCGGGGTTCGAAGAAATTGTTATGTCAGGCTTATTGGATAGCACAGAACAAGTAGACAAGCTCATTCTATTTTAAACACAATTTATTCGCGAACAAAACCTTAAATTATTTGCAGAACGACATTCAGCGTCAAGCAAAGCCGCCACATTGTCTTCGGTTCCCCCTGCAGAACTCTCTAGTCTTTTAAAGGATTTATAAAGGGTGATAACTCTTGCTTTCTTTACTTAGAGTTATTCTCCCTTTTTATCGCTAGAACACCTCCCCTTTTTAAATATGTTGCTTGTTGGATGTTTGATGTGGGTCTATTTTTAGAATCGACCTTCGTTTGCACATTCGTTGCGTTCTTCTGGTTGGACCATCTCAGATTTGCTTTGCTTACTGCATGTTGCTTGAACACTTTGAAGTAATTTTAATGTGTCGAGTAAAATATTTAATGGAATGCTTATGCTATTTGGGTATCTCTTTGAAAGGTATTAGTGACGAAGTTATTTGTATGTCTAACCCAAATAGAAGATTGTACATCTACATCATAGATTACATTACCAGAACGACGTGCTATGTGACCTTGGGCCCATTCTTCTTAACCATTGCGGTAGTCTTTTATCAATACAGGTTATCCTGTAGGAATTCACGTACGTAATCTTACTCCATGATCACGATTGAATTGGTTTTCCATCGTTTTGTTCCTCTTGGGAAGAATATTTGATGATGGGAAAATAGCATCCACTGGTAAGCGTATTTTTCCGTTCATCAGTGCTCTAGCAGGAGACTTCCATTAAGGCAATTTGAATTTTCGGTAGCTCTGTAGCTACTTAGAAGTATTTCTATGAGCTCTCTTAAACTTGTCGACAAAGCGTCCGACTTGGCCATTTGATCGTGGATGGAAAGATGGAGATCTGAGATGCTGAATACTGTTTTGTTTACAGAAGTCAGAAAATTCTGCTAAGGTAATTTCAGTACCATAATCAGAAACTAAGATTTCAGGAAAACCCAACCCGCTGAAAATTTCTTTATAGATTCTTTACAGTTTCATTTGATGCATTATGGTTTACATAGAAGAATTCTGGCCATTTACTGTAAGCATCAACCAATATTAAGAAATGCTTTCCATTAATTGTTCCTGCAAAATCCATGTCTAGTCGTGACCAAGCCATTTCTGCGGTAGGCAATGCAGGCAACGTTGTTTTCCGACAGTCAGTTGACATTTGGCACAATTTTTTGCAAGTTCCTCTGTTTGTCCATATTTGGCCAATACACATAGCCACGTGTCAAGGCTTTTATCCGATTAATTCCTTGATGTCCATAGTGGAATTGCTTGAGAACTCTGTTTTGGAGTTTGAATGGAACACCAGCAAGTTCGTCAAAGAGAAGTGTCCTATTAATCTCGGATAAAGAAGATATCTGAAAAAATGGTTGAAGTTGCTGGTCCGTGTATGTTTTTGGCCAGTTTGTTAGATGAAAATGTCGAACTTTCTGTAATAATGGATCTGCGGCTGTAGCTTCCTTTATCATATTGTAAGGTACAGGTAACGATCTCACTATGGAAACAAGTGCAAAGACACATTCAGGTTCCACAGATACAGCAGCAATGACTATCTTCCACTACATTTTGATGAGAAGATATGAATCTGAATAACGCATCTGCCTGGTCAAGTTTGCTGCTTTGTTGCTACTTTATAGAAAAGTTGTAATCTAAAAGCATAGTTGCCCATCGTTTGTAAGCGGTTTGCTGTATAAACTGGAATTTCTTTTCTGGAACCAAAAAGTAAGGTCTTGTGGTCTGCGATAAGAGTAAAATGATGGTCATATACAATTTTGTGATTTTTCTTTGCCGCGTAGATATTTGCTAGAACTTCTCTATCAATTTGGCTATACTTTCGCTCAGTAGGCGTCACCGACTTTGGTGCGGTTGCAATGGCGTTTTTTGCATTCAATAAGAAAGATATGTGCTATTACTGCTTCGACTCCATAGTCTGAAGTATCCGTCACAATAATGGCCGATGATGGATTGTAGTGTGCCAGTAATTGATCAGAACTAAAAAGTGTTTTGATTTTCACAAATGATTTACCAGTTTCATTTGGTATCTCTTTGTAAAAGATTATTCCGAGGCCTTCGTAAAAAATGATCCATAATGTGTTGCAACATATTTTTGGAGCTGCTTTATTGCCTGAATATTGTCCGGATCTGTTTTCGATCATTTTTGTCAAATATGAATCCAAGGTATTTAACAGAAGATAAGAAGAATGTGCATGTGTCTGGTTATAAGTGAAATTCATATTGTTGAATTCAATCCAGCACGCAAGTAAAACGGTACAGAAGTTACTTTTGAGATTTGCCTGTACAGATAATATCATCAATGTAGGCAGAAACCTTTAGCAATCCTGTGAGCACTGTATTCATAGTTTGCTGAAATATCGCTGGAGCTGACTTGACCCCAAATAGAAGGCGGTTAAATTGAAATAACTCCTTGTGAGTGTTAATAGTGAGAAGATTTTTGGAATCTTCATCAACTTCCATTTGCAAATATGCATCTACGAGGTCCAGTTTTGCAAAACAAGTTTCTAGTTGAGAACAGATCTTCCAGTACAGGTAGGGGATACTGATGTGTCTCCAATCTGTCATTTAGTCCCACATGCGTACATTGCCATTAGCATTCTTTACAATGACAGTAGGTGCTGCCTACGATGAGTAATTTGTGGATTAGATTACTCCTTCTTCTTGTTGACGATCCAATTCCTTTTCTACTATGGCTAAAGCTGCATATGATACCTGACGCTTTTATATCTGCCTTCAGCTTTGAAATAGATGAGGAATACTGGGGAATGGTAATGGAATAATGTTTTGCTTTGAGCTTTGGATAACAATGTCCCCTGAGTAACCCTTTGCAGAACCTGTTGGCGTGAGAAATTCCTCGATGGAAAATTACATACGTAAGCGTGGCAATTTACCAATAGTAACGAGCCTAAGCGTGACGGGATGATATCTCATTGACTAAGGGGTACGCTTCAGAGCGTCCGATTCTTCCTGTTACCGAATATAAAATGACGTGCACGAGCAAATGTTGACAAAAGAGAAAAAGAAAGTATGTGAGTAAGAGTAAGAAGAATGGGACAGACGAGCAACTAAGAGTTGAGAATGCAACTCTGCAAAAGCTCCCTCACTGCAGGCCAACAAAAGGAACTCCTCAAGTTGGAGTAAGTCAACTGCGTTCCTACGCAAGAACTTCCATCTCACTAATCTACCCGCGCCTCCTAACTGTAGCTGACTGCAGATTTCTCCGAAAGAAAGGAGAAAGAAACTGTATCTCAGAAAGAGAGAGGGGAAATACGAGCTGCCATGTGCTAATAACTTTCAACGAAACTGTTATACGATATTCAAAACAAAAGTTTTTTTTTTTTTCTAAAGGTCTAGGGATAGCCGCGTCACTATTTGTGCTACATGAAAAGGGATATTTCTCTAACGGACTGTTGACTTGACGCTCTTCTTTTTTTTACTTAGTAATTATATAGTTCGGATAATATAATCCCCGTATAGAAAACGACCGGAGAACCTGCGTACAGTGAATGATCCAGAAGAGACCAGCCATCCTGTCCTTGCGAGCATCGATCACGGCCAAACTATTGTAATGTGTAAGCTAATTGGGTGACCAGATAACTGTTGAACTTTATTCGGGTGTTCCGTATTTCCCGGTAGCCCTGAATTCGAACTCTTATACTAGTGAACACCCTAACTGGTGTTCGTTAGCTTATAATAGGATTACACCTTCAATCTCTAAAAGACTGCCACTTAGAACTGATTGTTACTTAGTAGTCCTTGGACCTGTTGCAAAATGTTCTGAGAATAACGCCCAAGAAGAAAACAGTAGTAAATATTAAGAAGAATGCAAATAATTAATCCTCATCTAAAAAATGAGAAACACATAAGCATGTGCATATAAATATATATGTATATATGTATATATGTATATATGTATACATAACATAGAAATTGGTTACGTAGATCCGAATATGTGTGTATGTGCTGCTCTGTGTGCGCGTGTTAAAATATATGCGTATGCATATGTGGGTGTGTTTCATTTCAACTAATTTTAAGGGAATGAATTATAAAAGATCTTATTTGCGACATTGAGACGGTTAGGCGGCAAAGCATTGTCTGGTGAGTTTAATAATAAATAAAGACCTCAAAGGGGGATGAAATTCGATTATTTCCTTACATTTTTCGCTTTTTTTTTTTCCACCCATCCCTATTTTCTCCACCCCAAATTTTTTTAATTATTTACAAATACAGAAAAAAAAAAAAGAAAAACAAAAGCAGAATTTTTTCTTCTATTTTTTTTTTTTCTTTAAATGCTAAAAAGAAGAGGAAAATGCATGTAGTTTAGTAAGGCTATTAATATTCTTGATTAAAAAGAAACGGAAACTTCTACAGAAAAAAAAAATCAGGTAAAGATTAAAAATATATAAATATTATAAATATTGCTATATGTTATTTTACGTGGGATTTCAATTTTTTTATCTTTTTCATCATCATCATCATCATCATCATCATCATAATCATCATCATCATCATCATCATCATCACCACAACCACCACCACCAGAAATTCTATTAACTAATACAGATCAAGCAAGCCGCGGCGAAATCCGACAGTGGAATGGACCTACTCGTCTCAACAAGGGACATGATCATCCAACCAGCTAATAACCCTAAGCCGATGTCTCAGAAGTAGAGATTTTCAAATCGCCAGGACGATGCCATCCAGCAATGCTAACCTAGCGTGCAATTAGTAATAGAATTTTCAGAATGTGAGAGATTATATAATTATTTCCACAGCCAAACACAGTTCGCAGGGTGCTTGCCTCGAATGCAAGAGGCTCGGGTTTCGGATATGTCTAACTGATGAGCCCAAATGAGGGCGAAACTCGGGTATTGGACTTCCGGTTTGTTGGCTGTCATTGCTTTTGGATGTGGAAACAATTATATCACAAAATTTTAACTGATGAGCCCAAATGAGGTCGAAACTTGAGTCTTGGACTTTCGTTTTTTTCGCTGTCATGGCTCTTGTGGCTGTGACGTTGTTTGGCTGTGGAAATAATTATATAATCTCTCACATTCTGAAAATTCTATTACTAATTGCTCGCTAGGTTAGCATTGCTGGATGGCATCGTCTTGGCAAGTTGAAAATTCCTACTTCCTACTTGTGAGGCTTGGGGATATAAGTTGGTTGGATGACCGCCTCCCTTGTCGAGGCAAAGTGGGTCCATTCCACAGTCAGATTTCGTTGCGGTTTGCTTGATCTGTGTTATTGAATAGAATTTCTTGTGTGCGGGGCGTTTGCTCAGTTGGTAGTGTGCTTGGCTCTCATGCAAGAGGTTTGGGTTTCGATCCCTGGGTTCGGATATGTCTAACTGATGGCTGTCACGCCTCTTTTGGGCTGCGGTGTTGTTTGCTGTGGAAGTAATTATATATATATATATATATATATATATACATATATATATATATATATATATATATATATATATATAGTAGCAGGTTGACACAACATTGACCGAGATTGAATGCACATCGAAATCCATGCAATAACTTAGTCTTAAATATATGTTATATCCCATTGCACTCATATAAACTTCTTTCCAGTTAAAGAAAAAATAAGGCTGACAGCCACTAGTCGCGTGCTCTCATGTAATGAATGAATGTGGGAATGTAGGATTAACATGAAATTCTTAAAGATAAACTAAAATGACCGAAAAATGGGCTGAAATTACTTAAATAAATAAAAAGTAAATGACTAAGAATGACTTTAATGAACTTAAGGATGTATTGAATGATCTTAAGAATGACTATAATGCTTAAAAAATAGCTGGAATCCTTCAAAAACAACTTGAATGATCTGGAGAATGACTTGAATGGCTTTGAGACTGACTGGTTGTAAAGTGGGTGATCATTTTACATTAAATTAATACAGAAAAGTGATCCCCCACTTTATATCACAAAAATTATTGGATTTAGGGAATTTGAAACGTTATTTTCGTATTCAGGAACCCCGAAAACCAATAAATGCTGGTATAATAGATATAAAAAGAAATAAAAAGTACACGTGTTACGGACCGACCAACCGACTGAGTGACTTATAGAGTTGCTTGCACACGACTAAAAAAACCTATTCTGTGGTATGCATTTTTAAAATAAAACTATTCTCCGTCGGTCGGTCGGTCCGTCCATAACACATTTACTTATTAGTTACAAACAAGTGCAGCATCGGTTAAGAACAAATACTACTTTGATCTTAGCTGTGTGGCCAAGGAAAAGTTACATTTTGGACAAGTTTCAGAAAAGTCTAATGGATAGGTAAAAATTTATGGGCAAAAAGTGTCATTATTTGCAATTTTGGTACATTTTTACCCCTTATGAGACACTTTGAATGCCAAATACCAGTGACAATGGACAAACAGTGCAGTTTTACACCTTAACACATGTATATTTACATTCAGCAACATGGGAAACCACTATATAGACATATCAAGTTTTTGTTGAGAAATATGAAAAATGCGCCAGATAAAGGGGTTTTCAGCACAAAAAATCCCCGGGGGATGCAAACCAGACTTTTGCCAGGGTCACCACTACTGAATTTATATTAAGAATAATGCCCTCCACATTTTGGGCAAGTTTCAGAAAAATCTAATAGATGGATCAAATGTTACGGGAAAAAAAGTGTCAGTTTTGGCCATTCTTGACCCTTTTGGAGCCCTTGCAAGCGAAACATTATTTTTTGGAAAAAAAAAGAAAAAGGAAAACATTTTTTACTATGCAAATTTATATATTAAAATATAATTTGTGGCAAAATTTCAGGAAAAACTAATGGACGGTTATCCGTCAATCATCCGGACTAATGGACAAACGGACCCATTTAAAACATAGGTCCCTCTCTAATAAATTGGAGGACAAAAATGTTACTCCATACCCTTTGCTTAAAAAAAAAAAATGTAAATGTGTTACAGACCGACCGATGGACTGACTTGCATGAAAGGGGTTCTTCTCCCATTGCCAAGGAAACATTACAAATGTTAGTGCAGCATCTGTTAAGAACATATACTACACTTTGATCTTAGCCATGTGGCCAAGGAAAAGTTACAAACGTAAGTACAGAATGTACCTATTTACTATGCCTCCCCACGGGACAGAGTTAGACACCAGGGTCGTTTTTTAACGTGGAGAAAAGGTACAAAAATAAAAATTGTCTCAGTTGTGAAGGATTTCTCCTCCACCGAAAGAGAACAAGAAATGGAAGTGCAGCATCTGCAGAACAGATACTACACTTTGATCTTGACCAAAAGGCCAAGAAAAGGGTATTTCTTTGCTCCCCCACCGAGCAAATTAGGCACAAGGCCGATTTTTAATGTGAGGAGTAGGGGAGCTGGATAGTAACAGTGATAGTAATAGTGCCCCTTCATTGACCAAGGTCTTATATGTGGGATTGCCCCCACATATGGTCTTTGCTTGCAGTATCTGTCGGAGCAGATACTACACTTTGATCTTGGTCAAAAGGCCAAGAAAAGGGTTTTTATTTGCTCCCCCAACGAGCAAATTAGGCACAAGGCCGATTTTTAATGTGAAGAGTGAAGGGAAAATGGAGACCAACTCCCCGGGGAGTAGGGGAGCTGAATAGTGACAATTGATATGAAGGGTTGCCCCTAAATTGACGAGGGTCTTATATTTGAAGCTGCCCCCACATATAGTCTTTGCTTGCAGTATCTGCCGGACAGATACTACACTTTGATCTTGGCAAAAATGTCAAGAAAAGAAAGCAGTATTTATTTGCTCCCCCACCGAGCAAATTAGGCACAGGCCGATTTTTAATGTGAGGAGTGAAGGGGAAATGGGGACCAACTCCCCGGGGAGTAGGGGAGCCGGATAGTGACAATTGGTATGAAGGGTTGCCCCTACATTGACCAAGGTCTTATATGTGGGGTTTTCCTCACACATGGTCTTTGCTTGCAGTATCTGTTCCGGCAGATACTACACTTTGAACTTGGCCAAAAGGCCAAGAAAAGCTTTAAAAACTTAGAACAGCATCTATTAACAACAGACCTTTGACCTTAACCAAAAAGGCGAAGCACAAAAGTGTTACGAACAGACCGACCGACGGACCGACGGAGTGACTAATAGAGTCGCTTGCACGCGACTAAAAATTATGAAATTTACGTGAAGGGTTTGAAACTATAGACATCGTCATGCAAAATAAAAAAAAAATAAAAAACGTAAATTTTCAAGGCATATAAAATTCTTTGCAGTTAATGAAAAAAAAATTAAGAAATTTACGCGCGGATTTTAAACCTACAGACCATGTTATCCAAAATAATAAAAAAATATATATACGCTATAAACTTCCCCACAGTTGAATTTTCACGGCCGTTCTTCTATCATTGTTGCTAAGCGATGGCAGTGAAGAAATGGTTTTACCGATGATAGATAAATAAAAATAACGGTTTCAATTATCGATAATTATCTGAGACAAAACTTAACTAAGATCACTCCCAGATTTATACACTAAAATTCTGTAAATTTTAAATAAAATCTGTTCAGCTGTTTCGGAGTCTATGATGAACAAACTCCCACACACAGACAAAGATGCATTTATATATATATATATATATATATATATATATATATATATATATATATAAAGAGAGAGAGAGAGAGAGAGAGAGAGAGATACTATTAATTATATAAACGTGCATTTGTGTGTGATGATAATGTGTGTGATTCCCTTCCTTATAGATTCCGAAACTGCTGAGCCTAACTTTTGCAAATTTCACACAAGGTAATTTACAAGTCTAGCAGCGTTCTTAGATATGTTTTGTACAGAAATTAGCATAATAAGTATTGAAAATTGAAAAAATTCAATCTCAAAATACTCTTCCCCCCTTATAGATAAAAAGAAACATTTTTATGGGGTAGTATTTATAAACATGTCATTTATTTATTGGTCGCCCATCTGGTACTGAAGAGGCTCAACGTTGCTTAACTTCGGTTATTTGAGGAACCAAGGTGTATCAACCTGATTATGCCGTAGCATATATATATATATATATATATATATATATATATATATATATATATATATATATATATATATATATATATAGGGTGACCAAAAAACAAAAACAAAAGCTAAATGGAGACCATCTAGACCATATACTGTAGAACGGAGAAGAAAAAAAAAAGGCCAAAGACCCTAGCGTTTTGATGTGATGTTTTGAATATAATAAACTAGTTATGACCAAGTTTCATTTCATTCGGACAAAGCACTAAGAAACGGGGCCAAATTAGAGTTGAGATCCGGTTTTTTTTTTTTGGTCACCCTGTATATATATATATATATATATATATATATATATATATATATATATATATATATATATATATATATATATAACGCACGCACACACACACACACACACACACACACACACACACACACACACACGCGCACACACACACACACACGCGCGCACACACACACACACACACACACACTTGTCTGTATACAAATACGGTGGTTTTATGTATTTCAACAACAGTTAAACTGATTCTTATAAAATATACAATGGGGATGTTTCTAAATCAGGACAGGTCATTTAAATAATGAATTTTCTTAACATTTATAAAGTTCATTCACCTTACCTAGCCGACACCTCCCGCATTAAAACCCCTACCAATGACTAACAATAACCCCTTTCCTTTTTCAGCTTCTATAGATGAGTCAGTCACAATTCAGCTGTAACAGTCACTATAGCGACACACACCTTAATAAATAAAGCATAGAAATTAGTAGTTTGACAGGGTCCAATTGGCAGGGGTTGGCCACAGAATGGAATAACAGAAAGAGAGAGAAAAAAAAAACTTTTAATAATTTTTCTTTCAAATTATTTTCTATCTTTTTTTTTCTCTCTCTTTTTATGGTGACGCTTTAAAATAGCTCCAAATCTATGCTAATTATTTTTTTCTTTTTTATTCTTGTAGTTTATATATTTTTCTGTATTATTTTATCATATATATATATATATATATATATATATATATATATATAGTCATCCACATACAGTACTGTTTCGCTGCTCATCAGTGCGGCTAGACAGGCAACTACCTCAAGCCAGGATTGAAACCCAACCGTTTGTACGGCAGTCAAGGCTCCTAACCATTACGCTATTGGCGGCTGCTTGAACGAGTAGTGAGTTTAACGATATTTTAATATCGTCTGAAATATATATAATATAATAAAATGATAAAATAATATATATATATAGTAAGTTATGAAAATATATAATAAAATAAAATATAATATATATATATAGTAAGTTATGAAAATATATATATATGTCAATTAAGCTACACAGAATATTCTGCGTTTCATTCTCGTGAGAATTCATCAGGCTTATGTGAAAAGTTGTGGTTATCGTGCGTTTATATATACGTACATGCTATCAGCTTCCTACTTGCCACCGATCGGCTACCTAGAAAATTCAATAGCATGTGCATTTATATAAACTTACGATAGCCACAACTTTTCGCATAAGCCTGACGAATTCTCACGAGAATGAAACGCAGAATATTCTGTGTAGCTTAATTTCCATATATATTTTCATAACCTACTACTTAGTTCTATATATGTATTGAGCACTGTTAAGTGAATACTGAAAATTTACGCATAAATTATATCTCTGTATATTAATTTATGTGATTAAATGTATAAAAGTGAACATGTCTGTCCGTCTGTGTGTCTGTGTACATTTTCCTAGGCATTTCCCCAACTCTAATTAGGCCCCGTTTCTTAGTGTTTTGTCCGAATAAAATCAAACTTGGTCATAACTAATTCATTATATTCAAAATATCACATCAAAACACTAGGGTCATTGGCCTTTTTCTCCGTTCTACAGCATATGTTCTAGATGGCCTCCATTTAGCTATTGTTTTTTTGGGGGGGTCCCCCATCTATCCATCTATTTATCTATCTATCTATCTATCTCTCTCTCTCTCTCTCTCTCTATATATATATATATATATATATATATATGTGTGTGTGTGTGTGTGTGTGTGTGTGTGTGTGTTTTGATGTCACGTTTAAAAGCCTGTTTTATTTATAAATAAAGCAGTAGATGTAATCATATGCCTGTGTTCAAATATTTAAGAGATAAACTCTAACATTGCGT
Organism: Euprymna scolopes; assembly: GCF_053919585.1. Classification (NCBI taxonomy): domain Eukaryota; kingdom Metazoa; phylum Mollusca; class Cephalopoda; order Sepiida; family Sepiolidae; genus Euprymna; species Euprymna scolopes. The sequence goes on from NC_136497.1 coordinate 73,399,194, forward strand.
GTTATATAAAACTAAAATTAACAGGAAATAGTAATCATACACCAATGATGGTTTATGATGAGTAAAATCTTTGTTTGGATTAATGAATAATGCGTACACATACATACCGGCAAGTTGAAGTGCAAGCTGTTCATTTCAACTTGCTGACATATTTTTACTGCTTCCTGAGTATGCCCAAATTGATTTAATTTCTTCAAGTCGATTATTATCAAATCTTTCTTACTTATAGATCGATAACTATATCGGTAGGAGATACAGCTGGAGCGCTAAATGCTTTGGTTTCGATTCTAACAAATGACATCCAAGTAATTTTTTTTAACTCTTGAAATCACGACTATATATTAGGTACAATATGTTATTCAATAGAGTATTGACTCTTTATAATAATAACGAAAGCAGTACAAATTAAAATATATTTAAGCAGATTTTACGACCCGGCAAGTCCAAGCGCCTTTCGCTTAGTTTATTATTAAAAACCAGTCATAAATGCACCTGTCTTTTTTATTTCATTTATTTTATTTCGATTCTTTGTTGCTTAAAAATAATTCTAAGTCTACGCCCTTTATTCCATCATTCTTTTATTCTAGAAATCTTTTTTTTTTCATTTTTTTGATAATTCGTATTATCTGGATTATTCGGACTAGTATTTTTATATTGAGTGTTATTTTCACAACGTTTTGTAACCTCCAATTTTTCTTCATTTGTGTCCTGTCGAACTTGGGAATTTTTCTCTCCAACTTGAAAATCTGCACGGAATTTCAGACGACAAAGTTTATTTTATCTAACAAGTAGCTTGCCCTCGTTCCGGCAGCCATGACTGGGTCATCCGAAATAATTCGCTATTGTATTTTGAGTGTCACCCGCACTGAGGGTTGAATCTTCATGCGTCAGAAGTGTGTTACGCACCATTGAATTTTACCAAGTAGTTTACTTGGGTTCGCGGCATGTTTATCGGTGCGTTCAATAGGGAGGCGATATTTGGGACTGCTTTGACATGTAAGAAATCTTTTGTTAGTAATTATGAGAGGAGTGTTGTGATTGGAATTTAAAAAAAAACACTGGGATTTTGTTGTATTTTTCTTGTAAATCAATAGTTTTTCCTGCTGAGTTTAAATAAGTACTGAATTTCTATTTTCGTACATTTGAGATGGTATTCGCTGTTTAAATTTGTAATCTAATTAGAAGTTTGCAGCACTCAATATGGTTTCCGTTCTGCTAGATCTACAGCAGATGTGCTTACAGTTATATCTCATACGATTAGCAAATCTCTCGACGGAGGCAACCTTTCTAGGGAAATTGCTCTTGACATATCTAAGGCCTTTGATAGGGTATGGCATAAAGGTTTACTTCATAAGATCTCTAGCTATGGTATTGCTGGAAATGTCTTCTCAATTATTAAATCATTTCTTTCTGATAGGTTCATAAGAGTAGTAGTTGAGGGGCAAAAATCAGAAGCTCACAGTATTAATGCCGGTGTCCCTCAGGGGTCCATTCTGGGCCCAACTCTTTTCCTGATCTACATTAATGATCTTCCAAATCACATCCTTACATCATTTGTAGACATCTATGCTGACGACACTACCATTTATGGTAGCACATCTAAGACAGTAAACGACCAAGTTCTCTCCAATTCTCTCTCCTCTGATCTTGAGCACGTAGTACAATGGGGTAAAGAATGGCTGGTTACTTTTAATGCATCTAAAACCAAGCTTCTCTCTTTACATCATCAACATTCTGATCCACATCTGACATCAATTGAAATGAATGGCTCTCGTCTTCAGGAGGCCTCAAGTTTTGACAAACTTTTTGGCTTGATCATTACTCCTGATCTTAAATGGAACACGTACACCAAATCTGTTGCCAAGGCCGCTGGAAAAATGGTGGGATCTTTCTATCGATCTGGTAGATATCTCACTGCTGATGCTATTCTCTATCTATATAAGAGCCAGGTACGTCCAAGGATGGAATACTGTTGCCACATCTTGGCAGGAGCTGCTAGAAAGGACTTGTCCTGCCTTGATAGAGTTCAAAATAGACTTCGTAGCCTCGTAGGAGATGTCCTTTTCTCTTCCTTGCAACCTTTATCTCACAGAAGAGATGTTGCGAGTTTGTCTCTGATGTATCGTTATTTTCATGGAAAGTGTTCGAATGAGCTTCAATCTATGGTCCCCCCTCGCCAAACTTTCACAAGAAACACTCGTCTAGCTGTAAATACTATCAATAATTCCCCCCACTCTTTATCTGTGCCTAAACCTAAACGTAGATTCCATGAACAAAGCTTTTTCTTAGAACTGCACGCCTGTGGAATTGTCTTCCGTTTTCCTGCTTTCCGGCTGACTACAGTATGGTTGTCTTCAAGTCTAACGTAAATAAGTTCTTGATGAGCCGTTCCATATAAGTTATCAACTTTACCAAATTTTCATTACTAATGATTACTATAATGTCCAATTTCTACTGTACACTCTTTAACCCTTATCCTTGAGTGGCCTCTTGGCCTTGATAATGTGGTGATGCCTATGTAAAAAAAAACAACTTATTTTAACTGACTCCTTAATGCGTACCAACTTTTAACGTCGACGTATTCTATTCACTGCCAAACACGCGTGATATTGTCCTGTATAATTTATCCCTCTTAACATAGCTAATTCTCTCATGTCCAAATTAGTGTCTTTAAATTTTTAAACCACACGTTCACGTGATCTTTAAAGATCATTTTAAATCACATAGGCACGTGTTCCAATCAGCATTAATATCCTTAACGGTTTATACATGGCCAGACGCAGCTATCCTTCACTACACAACTAGACACTAGTATCTAATGCATGGACAAATTAACTACTTTTCTTTCCGAAATTACTTTTATTCTAAATAGAAATTGGTCACACTCCTTTCACTGACGCCCTAATTCGAACCAACTGCTAACTGCGATATGCTCTCTTTGATGACAAACACTAAACGCATTGTCCTCTTAAATTCGCCCATCTTAACGCAGTTACCTTTCCTATATGGAGATTAATGCCTTTATGTGTTACTACAAAACTAATAAGGTTTTTACATGTTTCACATTGTTGTACTGGAGCAGATGTGTTTGACATGTAGACAGGAGCTATATATTTTTTAAGTTTGTTAGAACGATTGCTATTGAATTCTGAATACATTCAGCTTACCTGTCGCTTTGGTTTGTATAAATATATAGTGATGCGACTGCTGACACTTATCAGGATAACGGGGTAGGGCATAGATGCAGCAGAGTGCATGCATGCCAGTTTTAGAGTATTACTAGCATTTCATCCCGGCGTTGCCCGGGTGTTTGGGTGTGTATGTTTAGCAAAAAAAAAAGTGGTAGTAGGAAGGCAGGCTCGAACCCGTACCGCGAAGGAGAAAAAGAACGGGAAAAAACGTGACGTCTTTGCTGTTACGACCACCGTCAAACCGGAAGTGACGTAGGTTTAAATGAGGGCTAGACAATCGAAAGGAGAGGGTGACTTTCAAAAATATCGGCGAAAAAAGCGCCCCCCCCCTCTGTAGAAAAGTGCCCAGTTGAAGGTGAATATATTAGTGTTTTTAGCCAATTTGTCGGTATTTGCCGTCTGCAAGGTCGAACTTTAAAACGATACTGATCTTAGTAAAATCCATCGGCTCTGTCGACAGTTTTAGGCAGACATGCAAACATACACACATACATGCATACATACATTTATATATTGGTAACTAAATATTTTCGCCCCAAACCGATTAAAAAGCTTGCCCTATCTCTGAATATGTTTTATGTAAAATTTCAGATGTTTAGACCAGAAATTGTCTGAGTAATTTGGTAGAGACCGCAGAGGTCAATTTTCTTTTAAATTTGTCCCCTATTATGACCCCTTAACATTTATTGTCTTGGGCTCAAATCGAGTTATTAAGTAACATCCATGTCCAAGGAACCTATATCTAAAATTTCAAGTGTTTATACTAAAAATTCGCGGAGAAGTTTGGTAGAATTCTCAAAGGTCAAATCGTTGAACTTTGACCCCTTAATCGCCAAATTTCTGGCCGAAAACCAATAATATTGATTTTCCCAAATCTCAGTAACCTGTATATCAAATTTCGAGTCTGTAGACTTAAAATTGACAGAGTTATTGCGTAGGGAATTGTACACACACAGACACACAGACAGATATACAGACACGTTCACTTTTATAGATATAATAGATAGATGGTAGATGCTTATGTGTTAAATATCTCAAAAATGTATATGCAATAGTACATTGTTTTTAAGGTGTGTATATGTCTATGTATATGTTATGTCCGTGTGGTGGAATCCAGTAGGTAGTGTTATGGAGCCTACAGCGTTTCGCTTGGAGATCATGTGGAGTTCTTGATAATATTGGGTGGTTCTCAGGGGTAATGTTGGGAGTACTCCTTAAGTTTTATCATGCGTGTATATTTTTCCAAGTAGACGCATAGGTCTACAGGATTGATGTTTTTGGAAGAGCATACACCATATCAATAGATTTTGATTGGATAAGATAGTGATCATAATGTTTTAAGGGGAATCGTTAGTGTTGTATATTTGAATATATATTACATTATATCATATTATATTATATTAGCAGGGTCCGTGGAAATTTTACAGGGGACTCATTCATGTGTAATATTGAATGTTGGCATTCTGTAGATGTTCAGTGTAAATGGAAACGCTCTGATATTATTGTAGCTTTTTTTTAAACTGCAAAAGCATTTATCTAAGCTAGTACGAACGCCCGGCAAAGCCCGGTCGTAAAGTACGCTTAAATATGATATTTTACTTCTTGCAGATTTCGTATATATTATTATAGAGTTAATATTCTATCGATTTTTATATATTATAAAGTTTCGATTTCAAAAATTTAAAAATATATCCATATGACTTGGATTCATTACCTTAAATCAAAACTGAAATAAAAACTTATGAATATATATATATATAATTTGACTTCCGTCAGCCATAATCGAAACCGAAACCAAAACTTATGAAAAACTTTTGATAAAATTATTTATAAAAAAATACATTACTGGAGTGCCATCAGCTTTAATCAAAACCGAAAACAAAACTGATGAAGAGTTCTTGGTAAAATTATTTATGACAAGAAATGAAAGTCCATAACAATTAAACGACTCGGATGTAAGTATGACACAGAAAATAACACGCACGCTATCGTATTAATATATAGATTATATTATAGTATGGTACATAAGGAAACGTGTTCTCGCCAGGCATAAACAATAATTCACTGGATTCAATTGAGAATAAGAAAAAGAAACTACAAAAGTTTTTACTTGTTTTCGAATTCAACATTGAGTCTTAGAGAAAATATCCATCAACATATCCGGCTGAAGAAACAACTATAACACAAGAAATTGTATAAAAATATAAGCTTTATTAAAGTGGATATTAATTAAACAGATAAATAAAATCAAGGGAGAATAAACAAGAGAATAAGTGCAGATTAGAGAAAATGTTCAGCCGTGCAGTCAAGACACAGCAAAAATTCAATATATAATATTCAATATATGAGATTTCCGTGTGATAATTTGAGTTTTAGTAAGAAAATAGAAATGATCGTTTTCAGGATGCCATGCGAAACCATTTTTGCCCCCCCCCAACAAAATGAGGGTGGACCTGTAAATTCAACCTTGTCTGTTCGTTCGTTCGTCTGTTCGCACTTTTCTCAATAACTACGCCTTGGAATTTTTTGAAATTTTGCACAAACATTAAGCATGATATGTGTAAAGCGGTAACAGAACAGATTTTCCGGGAAAACTTCGACTGTTCTCCATAGTGGTGCCTTTCGGGTTAAAATGGTTAAAATTGACACTTTTGTGCTTATTAAAAAAAAAATGATGCCTTCGATTTTTATAAAACTTTTTGAAAAATTGTAACTAACTGATTTCTATATGATTTTGTTTGTCTATACTTCAGGATAACTCTTGGATGTGCCCCAGGGACTCTATTAGGGCTAATAAAAACGCTCCATTTTGGGTAATATTATACCATATTTGTCCAATATTTTCTGTATATGTCTATTTATTAGCAGTTTTGCATGGTGCTGAACTCAAATTTAAATATGTTAAGGCCTTGGGGACTTTTGAGGCTAAATGCAGGTGAGGCAAATGATTGACTAAATGGCATATATATATATATATATATATATATATATATATATATATATATATATATATATATATATATATAATTCCTGAAGAATTTAACACAAAACATGGGGCTAACATAACACACGATACTGTAGCAAAACATTTTGTGAATTTTAAAAGAGGCTCTCAGTTGATAAAATTAATTTATACTAAAACAAAAGAAACATTTTCTTTCTTTCATTATTTGTATGGAGACTTTTTAAATCACCAAAAAAATTTGTATGAAGACTTTTGAATCACTGTGTGTGTATATATATATATATATATATATATATATATATATATATATATATATATATATATATATAGTTTTCTGTTACATTTTACTTCACTCCGTGATACTCCAAGATGTTTAAGCTTTACATTCGACGAAATTTTTATCTTTTATGGATTATTATCATTTCTGGTTTTCTAACTTGATTGAGATTGTCTGTGTGTATTTAAACGTCCGCCACCTAAAACATTCAATGTGCAAACAAGCAGGATCCCAATAACTGTAGTGACATCTGTGTGTACATGAACGCAATAGAAGTGAGGGAAATTGAACTTAGCCTTTTGGTTCCATTGTCGATAATGTAGATAACCATTCAGCCGTTTTCAGTTCTCTTTAGAAAAAGCAAAATGGTTTTCATTCTTTATAAACATGAAACCAAACACATTGTCAAGGTGGAAGTATGCGTGCACAAAAAGAAGAGAATAGAAAAGAAAAATTAATTGAGATTAAAATCGATTGTTAAATTTCAACAATTACATTTTTTTTTCATCTCGTTTTGTTTTTTTCTCCTAGTCTGCACGATTGTCTTTTAAATAAAGCGTTCAAGAATTTCCTTGTGTTTTTTTTTTGTTGTATATTTTTTTCTTCTGTTCAAATGAAATATTTCATCTTTTGTTTTTTCTTTATATTCAAAATATTTTTTTGTTTTGTTTTGTTTTCTTCATTTAGTTTCAAATTCTTTGTTCATATATTTTGTTCTTTCCAATATGAAACAAAAAAAGTAAAATGTTTTGTTTTTTTTTGTTTTTTTGTTTCACCCTGAAAACAATCATGGTCACTTTTAATGTGCATATTTTATTTTAATTTTTATGGCGGAAAATTCAATCACGAAATATGAAATTTTAACAATTAAAACACAAGAGGCTGAGAATTAGAGAAAAACAAACATAAAGAGAGAGAGAGAGAGAAAGAGAGAGAGATAAAGAGAGAGAGAAGAGAGAAAGAGAGAGAAACGTAAAATGAATAGCGATTGAAGAGAGAGAGAGAGAACAAGAAAACTGTATTTCTTTTATTCAAAAGTCTATTGTCATGAAAATAATGGATTAAAGAAGTACTGAACAGGAATAAAAAAAACGTTTACTAAGTGCAGAATAAGTTGAAAAACGGATTACTTAGAAATACAATCAAATGAACTTATATATATATATATATATATATATATATATATATATATATATATATATATATATATATATATATATAAGAGCAAATAGTTAATAAAACATGTTAAAAAACACTTTGAAAAAGAGTTAAAACATATTTAATTTGAAAAGGAAAGACTAAATAAGTGGATAGTCCTTAATCCGCGGAGTGTCGAAGAAATACTTTCCTTCTCATCAGAGGGTAGGAATTAGCAAAATGCGGATCGGATTTTGCATGCAAAAGTATTTGATGAAACTGCAAGTAAGTCAAAGATCTTACTTAATAAAAATAATTGAAGCAGAGGGGATATGGTGAAGAAAAAGGTGATTTCATGTGAATGGGTAGTCTGGTGAAAGGTAAAGTATCCAATGACGGTAAAATCCAAAAATGTAAACCCAAGAAAGTTAAATAAATTTCCATTCGCACAAGTAAAATGCAAGGAAATCGCGTAATTGGAAGATGGTCCGAAATAATCCAAAAGGCCGAAATCCGTGGAATAATTCACAAATATGTACAAGGAAAAGGGGGGGGAAATCCAATAATATTATTAAAAGAAAAATAAGATATGCGTTTAACACGGCTGCCGAGACAAAGTTTTATTATATATATATATATATATATATATATATATATATATATATATATATATATATATTAGTGATGGGACGATTCCAATATTATTCTCGATTTCGATACAATTACTGATTCCGTACTAAATTCCCGATTCCAATAAAATTACCGATTCCGATTCTTTAGAAATCTATAAATATTTAACTATAAAATTGCTATTTTGTCCCGATTCCAGTAAAAGCACATATAAAATGTGCCTATATTTTCTCAAATCCAAAACATATTTGTGAGGGGGTGATCTAGAGATTTTAGTCTTACTGGAAGTGGAAATCAATAAATACAAGCAGTGGAAGATGTCTCGTAAACCAAAATCAAATAACAAAAGGTAATACAAGAGAATCGGTTTTGGCATGGGAAAATAGGTTCAAGATTTTCTGATTCCGATACCTCAAAAAGCACTGATTTTTCCGAATCCCAATTCCGATTAATCGTTCCTACACTAATATATATATATATATATATATATATATATATATATATATATATATATATATATATACTAGAAAAAGTACCCGTCGTTGACTGGGTTAAAAAACAGCCTAAAGAAAACGGACTCTGATTTATGAAAGTATGATAGGTTATGAAAAGGAAGGGTTGTAAAGAGATAGCTTCGAAGTTGGGGGTATCAAAACCAAAGCAAAATATGATGAAAGTAAAAATAAAATAGATAAACCTCATAATTTATTATACCATACCTGTTCACACTGAAACATTTATCACAATATTCTGTGGATCTATATTAAAAAAAAAACTTGTTAAACTTTGTGAAATATTTCCATTTTATGGAGGTCAGGTGCGAACGAACACCCTATAATTTTATTATACCATATTTCTTCAAACTTAAACATAATTATCAAAGTATACTTACGCAGATAGATATGGAAAGTCTTTATTAAAGTTTGCGCCTATTTCCATTCCATGGAGGCCAGGCGCGAACGCAGACCCCACAATTTTATTATGCCATCCCTATTTAAGTTAAAACATACTTATCAAAGTATTCTTATGTACATCTATATCAAAAACACTTGCAAATGTTTCTTTTTAATTTAAAATTTTTTTATTTCCATATTTTGTGGACCAGGCGGGAACGCAGACCCCACAATTTAAATGAACCACCGTTCTGCCAGATCAAACATACCCATTCCTGTGTCTCGATATATCTTCTATCATTATATATAATCAGTTTTTTAGAATAGTCAACCATATAGGAGCCTATTCATGACCACACACACACACACAACACACACACACATTCAGCTTTATATTATGTATATATATATATATATATATATATATATATATATATATATATATATATATATATATATATATAAATTTTGGGACGATTAATCGGACTCATGAATCGGAATGATGATGATGATGATGATGATGATGACGACGACGACGACGACGACGACGACGACGACGACGACGACGACGACGACGACACGAGTGTTTAGAAATAACTTCACATTTTTTTAGAAAAAACACAGATGTGTTTACATTGAATTCATCGGTTAAAAATTGATTTTCGAATGGAAATATTTCTACTTTATTCTTCTGATTTTTTTTAAATCAACAATTTAATTTTAATTGGAGAGGAATATAAAAAATAAAGATACAAGTATATATTGTGTTAAGAGTTCTCTGTTTCAAAATGATGTGAAATTTACAAAAAAACAAATTTTTAAAAAGACATATATCTTAACTGTAAATTATTTTGTTAAAAAGAATTTATATAGGGAATAAAAAATTATAAAAATAAAATGCAGCCTCATTTTTTTATTGTTGAATTCAGTATAAATACGTTTGGTTATTTTTGGCTCACAAGGAGCTTTCACACAGGTTTTAAAAGACCTTTCCCTGAAAATAGCCTGTGGTGTTCACTGGAAGCTGAGTGACAACACGTCTCCCCAGGTTTCCAGTACTCTCCACCTCTTTCGATAACATTTGCAAATAAATTTGCATTATCGCAACAGCTGCTTGCCATTGATTTCTTGTTGACAGCAGCTATTGGTCTTTGCTAGGATTTGAGTGGTACTAAGCCTCCCAAGGTCCCAGTTCTTTTCGCACTTATTCGGCTGGGTTCTGGTCTGTTCATCGGTCTTTCCTTCCTCCTTGACTATTTGGTTATTTGGTCTTGCTCTTTTGGGGGTGGGTGGGAGCGGTGATGTGGCAATGGGGGTATGGTTGGGTTAGAGAACTTATAGATATGCGGTTTCAGTGTTCTTGGTTCGATGTACATGTTTTGCCTTTGCAGCATTTTTAAATGACAGTCATGAAACCTCCTGATTGGTTGATATCTAAGTTTTATAAAAATTTTCTTTAGTGTTAAACAAGTGGACTGTCGGGATGAGAAAAATAAAGGCTAGATTACTTTTTTTTACAAACCCATGAAATGTGTTGTAGAGGCGAGTACACACACATGAATGGTTTGCTAAATAAACAAATTGAAAAACAAACATTTTTTTTTGTTAAAGAAAATAAGGCGGTACCTACCATGCAGAAATTTAAACAAGGAACCCTAATCTGACTATGCATGCGTGTAAACGTTTACGAGTTTACTTGTTGTCGACAGTTGGCGTATTAGAATCATTTTGTGTTGTAAGCTGTGAACTTTTACAATTTATCTAATGAATAAAGTAAAGAGTGTCTTTCCGTGCATCTGTCTGTCTCTCTGCAGAAGTTACATTTTGATTTGGTTATTCTTGAATTAAAAGCCATATTTAATTTCAAAAGAGTTTCCGATTGGAGAAGAAGAGTTGTAATGGGTAACTGTTCTGTATAAGTCTCGAACTTTAAAATTTTCCAGGCAAAGAGCAAAAGATCTTTCGACGCTTCTACACTATTGGGACGAAATTACGGAAATCGTAATACTGAATTTCACATGAAAACAATGGTATCAACGTATTCCTTGTATTTTTAAGATGATTATATCCAAAAATTACGAAAATCTATAAGCTAGAAAATTATTTATTAAAGAAAATAAAAATAGAATTTAATGAAAATGATCATAAGATACAGGAGAATACCAATTTTCCGTTTTGATTTTAAACAAGATGGCAGCAATTTTCACCTGCTTACGCGATTAAAGTTGTTTTGTTTAATAATTCAGTAGTATCCAGGTGATTTAAACTGACTAATTTGGAAGCTACTATTGTAACTTATTAGAATTGACAAAAAATCAGTTGAAACCATTGTTTTTTTTATATGAAAACTCCATATATCAACTACAAAATCTTGTCCTAATTCTGTAGAAGCGCCGATCTTTCTTGTGTTGACACGATAAAATTATGTACCAGACTGCTAAAAGATTCAATATTTTTGTGGAGCAATTCTGGTTTCTAATTGGTTGCTAGCAGAATGTGACTCCATTTGATTGGTCAGTTCCTATCGTCAGTATTTATAAGTAGAACTTTCCAATTTTCGGCGATCATACCCTCATCATATTCTTTGGAATTGTGAAGATGAGTCTCCTTGCTGTTTCGGTTGCTTGGAGATTGGTACCAGTTGCAAATCCATTCTTGACAATCAGCCTGAGAGGTGCGGGGGCCAGGAACAGACCAAGTACCTGTGGAACTGATGTAAACCACCTGGGTATTACCTAGGAGATCCACCCTCCCAGGCTTTGCACTCTGACTCTCAGATAGGGGTAAGTTTATCACTTGCTGCTTGAGGCGCCCCTACCAGAAAGTGCCAACGGGGATGGCCAGCCAATTTTTACTAGGCAAGAGCACCACTTCTTTATGAGAGCATGTTTAATATCCCCACATTGCCAACCTTGTGTCACATCTTGCTGAGGTGGGCACCCTCTTATTATATCTAAAATATTGCAACAGCTATGGTTTTATTGAATTAGTTTTGAATTATTTTGGACTATAATGCTCCTCTTCTTCTTTCGGGCCCGCTCATCTATGGCCTGTCTCGTTGGAGACGTGACTGGCTATTGCTCACTCGAGATCTTGCCTCCAATCGCCGGGCTTGGGCCGCAGCGGTACGAGATGTGCATCTTCATGAAGCCGACTCAACTCCTCCAATGTGAATGTCGTTTCAAGTACAAGTAAGTATTATGCTCCTCTTCTAGTTATTGTTTTCACAACGTTTCGGCCAATTATTTCTCTGGCCTTCGTCAGGTTAACCCCGACGGGATAGGAATGTTGAATATTCCAAAGGGCAATCAAATTTGCCTTTATTCCTGAGTGGCTTCCGGGCCTTGATAAGTGGTGATCACTGTGTAAAAAAAAAAATCAAGGCTGGATTTTTCAGTCTTATGAATCCAATTATTCTTCTAATTGCCGGGTATGTACCAATTGTTATATTATTGAATTTGGGACCCGTGATGCAGTTTTAGAGATGCAGAATATCTATGATTCCAGTTGAGCATTGAGCTAGAGGTAGCGGTTTCGATCCCACCCAAAGCTGGTCAGAGGATTAGTTGACCAAACCGTGGTGAGATGACAACAGCTATTGAAGGCAGCAATTGCTATGGATGTCGTTGGAGGATTCGACATTCCTATCCCATCGCGGTTCACCTGACAGAGGCCAGAGGAATAATTGGCTGAAAGGGCGTGAAAACAACTAGAAGATGAGGATAATAGTCCAGCTATGGTTTTATGTGCTTCAATGACGGTAAACAGGGGCAAATGGAACAATCAATCGCCACAATCGTGATCACAGGAGACTTAGACAACCGAACAGAGTTAAACCTCTTGTCCAATTGAACTTAGATGATAAAATTGGATAATGAGTTAGTGTGCATCAGTACTCTTTTAAAAGATTAGTCCTAATAAGAGGAAAAACTTTGCTTGCTCCCATGCATGTTGAAAGAAATAAGGAGTATCCAACACTTTCAAAGAAATGAGACTGGGTAAAAAAGCCGGATGCACTAGGAAGACATGGAAAAATAACATTAGACAAGGTCATAAACAGTGGCAAGTTGGCATTATAAACTGGACACTTAGCATAAGAACAGCTACGGAATGCCAAAACTCTTGTCGAAAGGAACATAGATGATAAACCGGGATCGTGAATGAGTGACTTCAGAATACCTCCTTTTTTTTTTTAGGGAGTATTGGACATTCAAATTTAAACAGGCCTTGTGTATACTTTTGTACTCCTTAGAGGTGTTAGATAATATCAGGGCTTAATCACTTCACACAGCTATTTTGTTCACCTTCTTTGTTTTGTTTAGTAAACCTTCTTCCCTATACTTAATATTTATTGGAAGTTTTCCCTATTATTTTCTATATTAACACTGATACTCGTGGTAGTTACTGAGTGAGTTATATAAGAAAACAAATATTGTTTGTCTGTCTATCCACTCTTTGTGTTTATTATTCAATGCAGAATTCAAATTGAAAAAAAAACCCTGTCAGGCAAGATTCTAAACAGTATTCAAAGCCATACTTAATTTCATAAGAGCTTTCAATGGATAGCTAATCTGGAGATAAAAAGGAAATTTTCGTGTGTAGCTGATCTGTGTAAGCCTTGGACTTTAAAATTTTGTAGACAAAGAGCAAAGATCTTTTTTGTGTGGAGATGAAAAATTAGGTGCGGGAATTATAAAGATCCAATGTTTTTATAAAGCGATTCCAGTATATGATTGGTTGCTAGCAGAATGTGACTATTTGATTGGCCAGTGTCTTTAAGTAGAACCTTCCAATTTTCTTTCATCATTATAAAAAACATGTTTCAACAGTAAATATCAACAATGATGTTCACTAGAGACTTAATATAATGACAGCTAAACAGTGCCAGAGCTCTTGTCAAACGAAACATAACCAATAAACTTAAATAGTTAGTGAGTGACTTACGAATGCCTCCATGTTTAAGGAGTATTGGACATTCACTTTTAAACTAACATTTTGTCAGATTTTGACTCTGGTGAGCTGTTAAAGAATGACAGAACTTGCTTCAATTTTGTTGTAATATTTAATTTTCTTTCCAATTCTTAATATTTGTTGGAGATTTTCCCTAGTGTTTTATAAGTTGACACTGAAATTCATGCCATAAGACAAGGTATGACTGGCATCTCAAAACTTAGAAATAAATTCTATATAGGAACTATGAAAACCACCTTGTTCATGCTATTTTATTTATTTATTTGTATTCTTTGCAACGAAAGCCGTTCTAAAGTCTACAGTATTCTGGTTAATAATCTGACGTTTGATTAAAGTCATTTTCACATTATTGTTGTATTTTCTTTTTTATCGTGTGTGCGTGTGGGAGGGGGTATGTGTGTGCGTGTGGAAGGAGGTATGTCTTGCTGACTCCATTTTTTTTTTTTCTCCAACCTTACTTTCCATTTTCGTCTCAGCCATTCCTTCGTCCTCTTCTAATTCCTACTTGATTGGTGGCGAATGGTGGCGGATTGGGCGGAGGGGAATGTAATGTCCAGGGAACCTCTTTAAGTAATTAGAACCAATTAGTCTGCTCAGAGCCTGACACTCTTCTTTGGCTCGTTTACTATGACATGGGTGTGTTGTGTATTTAAGCCCAAGTATATATATATATATATATATATATATATATATATATGTATATCCATTTTATTTATATTTACACACACACACACACACACACACACACACACACACACACACATATATATATATATATATATATATATATATATATATATGGGGTTAGGATGGGTGTGTTTACTATATAAGTCACATGACATTTAAAAATTGTCTTTGAGCCTTTTGTCTCTTAATTACTATTAAGTGTCTTGGAACCAACTTTTGTTTATTTATTTTAGGAGTAAGTACAGGAACACACAGTTACACATATTTTTAAGTATTGTGGAAGTGGATGTACTTGATGCTGCTAGCCACACTGGCGAGTCCTAGATGACGAAACAGTTGTCGCTGATGCATATAGATACAAAATGCTTTAAATAAGTTTCCAGACTTTTTTTTTCACATGGGCACCTTTTTCGATAGTACTTGCATGAAACTCTAAGTCCACTTCGAAGTAATCAGTACAGTTCCAAAAGGCCCTATGGAAATGCGCTTAATTGATGTCTAATGACTATTAATGAAATAAATGCAAATTTGAAATACTTGGATTTTTAAATGAGAGATTGTGCTTATATTAGTTTCCATAAGACACTTTAAAATTTCCCAAAGAAACTGAAATTTGCAAAAATATTTATTAATTGATGCAGACTGATATCTATTGTATTAATTTCCAAAATATGGGAGGCATTTGAATTTGGACCAAGAGATTCCATTCCATCTTCGCCCTCTTTTGAATAAAACTAAATTAAATCGACTTTATCAGCAACGTCGATGTTAGCAAGATAAATGACCTGGAACAAATTCAATGCAAATCTGAAATATTTCAACTTTTATGTAACAGGTTGTATCAATATTATTATTTATTTTTATTTTTTATTTTTACTCACGTTCCTCCCTAACAAGGCATATCGCCATTCAAACGTAAGGGGACCATGCCTAGGAAAGATTAACAAGATGTTGATTTGAGCTTTTGAATATCGGTACTGTCCGGGAATAAGTATCAGAAGGGAATTTCAAAGTGTATCTATTGAAGAAAAGAAACTATAAGTGTAGAAATCTTTTTGCTATTTAGGGATCTCAACAGTGAAGGGGTGTGATTTTGTTGCTAAGTGGATTTGCAGGGGATATGTACATTGAATGAGCACAAGTGTAATGAGTTCATCAGAACACATTCCATTAAAATACTTGTAAAATAGGCACAGGGATGCAACATTGCGACGATGGGACAGGGGTTATAGATTAGCTGAGAAAATGGAACCTATTGGATTTAAGATTCTTTTTTGGACCACATCTAAGAGGGAGAAACTAGTGGTTGATGTACCAGCCCAGATTTGGCAACAATACTCCATGTATGAGCGAATGATGGCCTTGTAGAGGTACAAGATACTCTAAAGTGTGAATAGTCATCTAGCACAATATAGGGAACCCACTTTCTTGGGAGCTGCCTTCGCAATGTCCTCAATGCGTTTGTTTCTGAAAACCCTTTAAAATACTCCCCAAAAATTTAAGAAATATTTATTAATTTTTAATAACTATTCTTAAATTTTCACAAAATTTAGAGGTATCTGAATTTTCACAAGAGGTTTTCACCTCCTTTTTATCCTCCTCTGCACAAAACTAAATTAAAGTAAATATAACCCATGTTGCCATCCATTGCCCCTAACAGCTGTGTTTCAAATTTCATAATGATCGGTTTATTCGGTTAGTAGTAAATGTTATACGTAAAATACCTAATTTTATAGATAGAAATATCTCTTTCTACTATTACAGAAAAGGAACTTTGTCTGTATCTCTGTAAGTTCATTCCCTAGTGACTCGAAAACAACCGGGTCGATTTTTATCAAATTTCACACAAAGGTACTTTATGTGCCTGGCAGTGTTTTGGAATAGGTAGTGTATCGGAATGTCTTAGATAAGTACCAATAACCAATAATCAAAATAATCTCATGAAAGCACGAAAAATCGATTTTTACCCAAAGTTAACACTTTAACAGCCTAATACCACAAGTGCATTCGAGAAAGTTTATTACCACACAAGTAGAAAGGCCCGACATATAAAATAAGCAGTCGGTTTTTTATATGACAGGGGCGCGTGCGAAATGAAGTCTTCTGTTTAGAGCACAATTGAATTATGATACTTGACTTTTGCATTTTAAACTTTAATTCAAGACAATTATATATAAAAAATAAATTTATAAAATTAATTATAGGTTCTCTGCAGTACAATGTAGACTACAGTGTATTGTGGACTAAGCCCTTGTGAGAGGCATGTGAGCTTCCTCCCGGTGCATCGTGATTTGATTAAAAGTGGGCGATTTCACTGATTTCAATGACAATAAATATATTGGAGTGTAAAATATTAATTAATCATCATTCAATCCTGGGCAATGTCGGGTTACCTTGCTAATACTCTCTATTGATGGTTGTCTTCTCTGGTAGAGGAAATAAGGGCTCACTTTTAGAGTAAAGCTTCGGTAAAAATGATGAAAATATATGTAACCAGAGTGAATGCATATAATGCTAGGATTTCTTCAGTTGTAAATGATAGATTGTTCGCTTTGCGGAATGAGATTCAGAGAGGAACATCTAACGATTGAGAAGAGAACGCGATGCTTCACATGTTGGTACTGTCCATACACCAAAGTGTTGATAGAACTACTCTTCGCAGATGTAGACTTTGTAACTCTAACTCATTAGCATATGTGGGAATCAGCTATGGTAAAAAATAATGGACGAAACTAGTAGCAGAAGGGAATTTCAAAGTGTATCTATTGAAGAAAAGAAACTATAAGTGTAGAAATCTTTTTGTTATTTAGGGATGTCAACAGTGAAGAGTTGTGATTTTGTTGCTAAGTGGATTTGCTGGGGATACGTTCATTGAAGGAGCACAAGTGTAATGAGTTCATCAGAACACATTCCATTAAAATACTTGTAAAACAGGCAGGCACAGGGATGCAACATTGAGACGATAGGACAGGGGTTAGAGATTAGCTGAGAAAATGGAACCTATTGGATTTAAGATTCTTTTTTGGACCCCATCCAAGAGGGAGAAACTAGTGGTTGATGCACCAGCCCAGATTTGGCAACAATACTCCATGTATGAGCGAATGGTGGCCTTGTAGAGGTACAAGATACTCTAAAAGTGTTTGGGCAAATGAGAAAGGACATTGGAATTGAGATTTTTCAGTGTTTTTTTTTATTTTATTTATTTTTGTGGTGTTGTTGAAGAGGAGTTGATTTAATCGCATTTCAAGATTACAAGAACCTAGTTTGGCCGAAAGTGGACAGTTGTTCGATGTAAAAATCATTTCTAAATTTGATGGAAGTGTAGTAACTGTTGATTGCAATCAGAAAGTAGAATTAATGTGCGGTTACTAGGGCAATGACAACAGCATATTATTTTCATTGTTTTGGCTCTCGAGTATATATCCGACACAGTTAGACACAATTAATCAACCGAGAACCACATCACTCTACATAAAAACATATAAGATATCAACGGATACACACTCGAAAATCAAAACAAGGAAAAGAATATGCTGTTACCATAGTCTTAGTGATTACCTAGAGTGATCATGTCATCCAACTTGGGCTA